>NC_057814.1:265777883-266114569 GCF_018294505.1 Triticum aestivum | reverse complement strand
GGTCGAAGAGACGGCCAGACAGATGACATGGCACAAAACGGGCAAAAGAACCGAACTAGATGCAGATGGGAATCTGATGATTGTACACACATCGGATGGTGTTGCGTGGAAAAAGTTTGATGAATTACATGGTGACAAAGCGGCAGATCCGAGGCATCCTCGAGTCGGCATCAGCACGGATGGGTTCAGTGTGTTTGGTATGACGGCAGCCCAATACAGTTGTTGGCCCGTATTTGTCTTTCCACTCAATCTCCCCCCCGGACAGATTATGCAAAGAAAGAACATTTTCCTGACGTTGATAATTCCAGGGCCCAACTATCCGGGGAAAAATATGAATGTGTACATGCAGCCGCTTAAGGACGAATTGCAAGAAGCCTGGGATAATGGGTTCAAGACATACGACGCCTATAGCAAACGGAACTTCATAATGCGTGTCTGGTACATGTACTCGACGCATGACTTGCCGGCGTATGTGCTATTCGTTGGCTGGTGTGTGCATGGAAGGTTCCCGTGCCCCACATGCAAGGGAGCTCTTGAGTTTCGTTGGCTTCAGGCCGGTCGCAAGTTTTCTTGCTTCGACATGCATAGATAGTTCCTGGATCCTCGCCATAAGTTCAGGAAAGACAAGAAGAACTTCATCAGAGGTAGAGTTGTCAAAAACTCTGCACCACCTGCGTTGATAGGCCAACAGACCCTGGATCAGTTAAACGCTCTCGAGCCAGATCCAGAGCGTCCAGGGTACTTCAAGGGGTATAATTCTAAGCACGCCTGGACTCACAAGACATGCTTATGGGATTTGCCTTACTTTGCCCACACAACATCGACGTGATGCATACTGAGAAGAATATCGCCAAGGCACTTTTTGGTACAATGTTCAGCATAGATGGGAAGTCAAAGGATAATACTAAGGCTAGAGTCGATCTGGAGGCACTATGTGATAGGCCGTTACAAAACATGAAAGAACCGAAAGGAAAGCAGAACTGGACGAAGCCAAAGGCATGGTTCAATCTTGGAAGGCCAGCTATGAGGGAAATTATCTTGTGGGTGAAAATGCAGTTGATGTTCCCAGATGGGTATGCAGCGAATCTAAAGAGGGGAGCGAGTCTTGATAAATTGAAGATATTTGGTGTCAAGAGTCATGATTGGCACATATGGATTGAGTGGGTAATGCCGGTGATGTTGCGTGGCTTCATCCCTGAGGATGAATGGCTAGTACTGGCAGAACTCAGCTATTTCTTCCGTGTTCTTTCTGCGAAAGAACTATCGCCTGGTGTACTGGAAGAAATGGAAGAGTTGGCGCCGGAGTTGATCTGCAAGTTAGAGAAGATATTTCCACCGGGCTTCTTTAATCCAATGCAGCATTTGATTTTGCATCTCCCGACTGAGGCAAGATTGGGGGGGCCCGTGCAAAATCGTTGGTGCTACCCAACTGAGAGGATGCAGAAGACACTTCGACAAAAATGTAAAAATAAACGTAGAATTGAAGCATCGGTGGCTGAGGCATTCATCACTGAGGAGGCGGCAAACTTCGTGACAGCACACTACGAAGCCAAAATCGTCATTTGCATAATCCGAAGCCTCGGTACAATGTTGACGAACCTCAAAAGGGTGGATCCAACCTCAACCTATTCAAAGGGAATCTCGCACCAGCCAGTGGTTCGAAACCAGTATCTTTGGATAACGAAGAATGGCGGACCATTACGTTGTATATCTTCAACAACCTGACAGAAGTGCGGCCGTACATCGAGTAAGTTCTCGGTACATTGTTTCGCAACTTCTATTTCCTTTGAACTGCTCTTATTCCTGGATATTTCATACAGTCGATACGTCGCCATATTCTCGTATGGAGCGGTGATCCAAAAGGATTCCGTCGAAGAGTATGAGCTTCTCGCAAAGCAAGGAGGCGGCTATCCCGGTTTCATCTCTTGGTTCAAACAAACGGTAATTTCTATTAGACCATTTCATTTCATTCGCTAATTTCTGCCTAATGCAACAATCCTTTCGTATTAAAACTTGTAGGCTAATTCAGAGTCTATGGACGCCGAATTGAGACAAGTCGCTAATGGTTTTGACTATAAGGTCCGTTCATTTGACAAATACGACATCAACGAGTATCGTTTTCGTACCTATGGCAAAGAGCTATCTATGGCCGACCGACAGTCTACAAATTGTTGTGTATCTGCTATCGGCGAAGGAGGTACCGAGTATTATGGGAGAGTTGAAGCAATTTATGAACTTCTATTCTATGGTAACAACCCACCGAATGTCGTACTCTTCAAATGTTATTGGTTTCAGCCGAAGGAGACTAGAAGGACTCATAAACATATAGGGCTAGTTGAAATCAAACAAAGCACCCATTTAGATGTTCCTGATGTCTATATTACGGCTCAACAGGTGACCCAAGTATTCTATCTACCGTGGGCCTGCCAAACTAATCCAAATCTGAAAGGTTGGGATGTCTTTTATGAAGTGCCGCCACATGCTAGACTATCTCCCCCAAAGGAAGAGGATTATGAACCTCACATTAACCCAGACACATATGAAGGAGAATTCTTCCAAGAGACACGTCTTTCCAAAAAGCGTTTCAAGAACCGCTATACTTCACCCAAAAACATTGAAGTAGACAGCGACAGTGAATCCGACATCAACCCAGAGGAGGAACAAGAAGAGCCGGAACAAGAATAGGTTACTGCTGCGGATGACCTGTCAATGCTTGACCGATTACGTCAAGGTGGCCTTCCACATGTTGATGCCACTGAACCCTATGAGCCCGTCATTGATTATAGTGATGATGATGATTATGCATTTATTGATGATAGTGATCGAGATTATTAGTAGTGTCAGGTATTCAATTTTTTTATGTTGTACTTGATGATGATACACTTAAGTGATATACATATTATTATTCATGTCGGTATTTTTTTTATGTTGTACTAATTTCGTTTACTCTTTGTCATGGCAGGTGTTGAAAGATGGTGGGCGCTGGTAAGTTTCTTCTAGTGTTTTGCTTAACAAATGCATAAAGACCTAGACTTAGCCTTATTTCCTCCAATATGCTTACCACAATGACCTAGAGTTAGCTTCTTTTCCTCAAAATGACTTAATAAGCTTACTGACCTCCAAAACCATCCATTTTACCTAAGTTAGCTCTAAAACGATCTATACTTAGCTTTGTTTCCTCGAAAATGACCTAAGTTAGCTCTAGTATGCTTAGTTAACTAGGTTTGCTCAATAATGACATGTACTTAGCTTACTTATGTCAAAAATGGCATAATTAGCTTAGTTAGCTCATAAACAATCCATTTTACCTAAGTTAGCTCTAAAATGACCCATTATACCTTAGTTAGCTCATAAATGATCCATTTTACCCAAGTTAGCTCTAAAATGACCCATTTTACCTAGACTAACTCCAAAATGATGCATTTTACCTATGTTAGCTCTAAAATGACCCATTTTACCTAGGTTAGCTCCAAAATGACCCATCTTACCTAGGTTAGCTCCAAAATGATGCATTTTACCCAAGTTAGCTCTAAAATGACCCATTTTACCTAGATTAGCTCATAAACGATCCATTTCACCTAGGTTAGCTCACGAACGATCCATTTTACCTAGTTTAGCTCCAAAATGACCCATCACACCTAGGTTAGCTCTAAAATGATGCATTTTACCAAAGTTAGCTCATAAACGATCTATTTCACCTAGGTTAGCTCTTAAACGATCCATTTCACCTAACTTAGCTCAAAAACGATCCATTTCATCTAGGTTAGCTCCAAAATGACCCATCTTACCTAGGTTAGCTCTAAAATGATGCATTATACCTAAGTTAGCTCATAAACGATCTATTTCACCTAGGTTAGCTCATAAATGATCCATTTCAACTAAGTTAGCTCATAAATGATCCATTTCACCTAAGTTAGCTCATAAATGGCATATACTTCTTCTTCTAGTCACCTTTTTCTAACTTTCTTCTTTGCCTTTTTGCAGATTTCATTCACTTCACGGAAGCTAGCTTGCTATGATGGAGTGCTTGTTTTTTCTTTCATTCTCCTCTAGTATTCTTCTAGCTTGCTATGATGGAACTTGCTATCTTGATGAAACTTTGCATTGTAATATGTATGGATGGAACAATGTGTATGTGCAACTTGCTATGTATGAATGGATGGAACTATATATGTATGCACGATGAAACTTATGTGCTGGATATGTCATATGTTTGCTGTTAAATAGCCCTGTGAAATATATATATATATGTCATATATTTGCTGTGAAAATTGCTGGATTTAAAAAAACAGAAAAAAGAGGCACGTTTGCCGTCAGCCGCTGATGGCAAAGGCACCTTTGTCATCTGCCGCGGACGGCAAAGAAGCCACGCGGCGGCCACCTGTGCTCCCTGGGACCTGACCCATTTGGTCAGTTTGCCTACAGCAGCGGACAGCAAAGGCTTTGCCTACAGTGGCAGACGGCAAAGGCTTGTCCCGTAGTGACGTCCAGCTGACGTCATTCGGCGGACGGCAAAGGCCGGATGCTCTTTGCCATCAGCGGCGGACGGCAAAGGCTGTCGTTAGCCGCCTAACGAACTAACAGCACATTTATTGCCGTCGGCTTTCTTTGCCGTCAGCCGCTGATGGCAAAGGCCCCTTTGCCGTCCGCTTCAGAAAGCAGATGGCAAAGAAGCTCTTTACCGTAGCCTACTTTGCCGGAGCCTTTTGCCGTCCGCGGGAGACGGCAAAGGCCTTTGCCGTCCGCCATCCTTGCCTTTGCCGTCTGCCGTGGCAGACGGCAAAGTAGCTGATTCCTGTAGTGTTTGATCTATATGTTGTCATCAATTACCAAAAAGGGAGAGATTGAAAGTGCAACTAATCCCTGGGTGGTTTTAGTAATTCTTAACAACATATAGCTCATTGAACTAACACTCTTTCAAGATGATCATTTCAGAAAGTTCAGTGATTGGCATGGCATGGACTAGAGATGTGGACCCCTCAAAATGCTAAGGACACATATTGGCTCAAGCTCAAGACTCTACATTTTCATTTTAGTGATCCAACATCACACTGAATCCATAGGAAAAGCCAATACTATTAAAAGGGGACGAGGTGTTGCTTAATGGCTTGCTTGCTCAAAATGCTTAGTGATATGCTCCAAAAGCCCTCAACCACTTTCTCATATCCACATATCTCCCAAACCAAAAGTCAAACTCGACCCCACCGATTTGATCTATCCGGCACCACCGAGTTCATTTGACATAGCCACTGCCAGAAACCCTCATCAGTTTGGTCTCACTTATAGGGATCTCGGTCTCACCGAGATGGGATTGCAAACTCTCTGTTTCCCTTTGTAACGTTTCGGTCTAATCGAGATGAGCGATCGGTCCCACCGAGTTCGCAATGCAAAATCTCTGTTTCCTCTTGGTAACGTTTCAGTCTCAACAAAATGATCGATCGGTCCCACCGAGTTTGCCTGACCAACTCTCTGTTTGCCTATTACAGAAATCGGTCTCACCGAGATTACGTTATGCCCTAACCCTAACAAAATCAGTCCCACCAAGTTGACATGTCGGTCCCACCAAAAAGCCTAATGTTCACATTTTGAACTTAATCGGTCTGACCGAGTTTCAGTATTCGGTCCCACCGAGTTTGGTAAATTGTGTGTAACGGTTAGATTTTGTATGGAGGCTACATATACCCTTCCTCCATTCGTGGAGACAGCCATCAGAACGTGCCTACACTTCCAGCATTCATTTTCTGAGAGAGAACCACCTACTCATGTATTGAGACCAAGATATTCCAATCCAACCACAAGAATCTTGATCTCTAGCCTTCCCCAAGTTGCTTTCCACTCAAATCATCTTTCCACCAAATCCAAATTTGTGAGAGAGAGTTGAGTGTTGGGGAGACTATCATTTGAAGCACGAGAGCAAGGAGCTCATCATCAACACACCATCTATTACCTTTTGGAGAGTGGTGTCTCCTAGATTGGTTAGGTGTCACTTGGGAGCCTCTGTCAAGATTGTGGAGTTGAACCAAGGAGTTTGTACGGGCAAGGAGATCGCCTACTTCGTGAAGATCTACCCTAGTGAGGCAAGTCCTTCGTGGGCGATGGCCATGGTGGGATATATAATGTTGCTTCTTCGTGGACCCTTCGTGGGTGGAGCCCTCCATGGACTCGCGCAACCGTTACCCTTCGTGGGTTGAAGTCTCCATCAATGTGGATGTACGATAGCACCACCTATCGGAACCACGGGAAAAAATCTCCGTGTCTACACTGCGTTTTCTCCCTCCAAACTCCTCCCCTTTACCTTCATATGCAATGATTTACATTCCGCTACTATACTCTTAGAATTGCATGTGTAGGTTGATTGCTTGACTTGTGCTAAGTTGCTAAAATCTGCCAAGACTTAAAATTGGGTAAAGGCTGGATTTTTATTTGGTCAAGTAGTCTAATCCCCCCCCCTCTAGACATACTTTCGATCCTACAATGATAAAGAATTATATGCTCTTGTTCGGACTTTAGAAACATGGCAACATTATTTATGGCCCAAAGAATTTGTTATACATTATGATCACGAAGCATTGAAACATATTAAAAGTCAAGCTAAACTGAATCGTCGACATGCTAAATGGGTTGAATTACTTTGCCTTATGTCATTAAACACAAGAAGGGTAAAGAAAATGTTATTATTGATGCATTGTCTCATCGCTATACTATGCTAAATATAAACTTGCTGGAGATAAGGGTAGCAAACATGTTGTGTTTGCACCTGGAGATCTTGTTTGGTTACATTTGTGTAAGAATAGATTTCCTGATTTGTGCAAATCAAAGCTAATGCCACGTGTTGATGGTCCTTTTAAGGTGTTAGAGAAAATAAATGATAATGCATATAAACTTGAGCTGCCTGCAGATTTTGGGGGTTAGTTCCACTTTTAACATTGTATATTTGAAGCCTTATTTGGATGAGGAAGATGAGCTTCCATTGAGGACAACTTCATTTCAAGAAGGGGAGGATGACGAGGACATCAATACCATTCTTACACCCACAGCTCCTGCTACTATACATACTGGACCAATTACTAGAGCTCGTGCACGCCAATTAAATTACCAGGTACTTTCGTTTCTTGGTAATGATTCTAATGTTCATGAGAATATGATGCTGCCTAAATTGGATACATTTGTTTTCTTACAAATGAAGGGCCTGGCTTAGAGAAGGATGAACATTGGAGCAAGAACAAGCATGGAGATGATGGCATGCGCAAGGGATACAAGAACGAAGTTTCAAGTGATGATTTCAGAACTTTGAAGCCACCGTAATGAGTGCATGAAGTCTTGGACGAAATATACAAGATGCCACTTCACAAATTTCGTCCAGAGGCTATTATAGGTGTTGCGTCACCTTATTATTGGGTCAGGCCCATGTAATTTCGAAATACATAAGTATAGGTTGTTTTTAGAGTCTGTATGTGTGGGGAAACAAGAGATAGGGTTGGTTTCGGACCTCTCCCCCAAGGGCCACGAAATTCCCCCCTCTTCCTCCATATATACAGCCCTTAGGGCGCCATTTAGACTTTGGGTTTTGTTTAGATCAAAAGGTCGCCATAGTTGTAACTTTGCGTACTTCATTTGTGCTCAACGACCAGACAAAGACGTCACAGAACCCCACCTTGATCAAGAACGCTTTCATCTTATATTCGCAATATCCAGATTGCAATCTCAGTTTCTTTCTTGTTCTTCATTTGCTTGCAGGAAATAGACCCTCGTGGTCAGGTGGATCATGCTCCGGCGTGGTCAATAACCCCTCGGAAGTTGGTTTAGCAATTGCTAAGGCGCGATGTCTCGCACGTTCGTAATCGGATTGTCAAGGTCGACTCCCACCGAAAACGATAGCTAAGTCATCGAAACATCTAGACACCCTCGCCTCTATCACAAGGTGTTTGAAATTCATTCCTGTTTCTTGCATGGGACCTAAACATGCAGGCAAGGACACATATATGATTTTTTAACCCATTTTGGTGCAAGGGAGCATGTGCCTGTAGTTCAAATTTAAATTATGCAGATAAAATGCCTAGAAAACTTAGTTAACGTATAAAAATGTCCAAATGAACCCTGAATAATTCCAAAATTTAACACAACACTTCTATTGGTCTATGTTGCCTCTAGAAAAAAATCAAGGCGAGAAGAGGCAATGAATGTCGTTTCGTCCACAAAGGTGACACGTTCCCTATTGGAACCATGAGGCTTCTTGTGAGAAGTTCTGGTTTGTGTGAAGCTTATACTCAAATCTGCCCCAAATGGGACAATTTTTTTACTATAGCATGTTGGTGCTATTTCATGATACCATGCTAGGTTTCATGAATTTCGGACGAGTTCTAAATTTACAAGAATTCAAAAACCAAGCTTCTCAATGTTTGCGGCCTAGCCACGAAGCCGAGGTGTTTGAAATTCATTCTCATTTCTTGCATGGGACCTAAACATGTACACAAGGACACATATATGATTTGCAACCCATTTTGTTGCACGGGAGCATGTACATGTAGTTCAAATTTAAATTGTGCACATAAAATGCCTAGAAAACTCAACTAATGTAGAAAAATGTTCAAACAAACACTGAATTATTCCAAAATTTAACACGACACGCCTATTGGTCCATGTTGCCTTTACAAAAAAATTCAAGGTGAGAAGAGGCAATGAATGTCGTGTTGTCCATAAAGGTGACACGTTCCCTACCAGAACCACGAG
Organism: Triticum aestivum; assembly: GCF_018294505.1. Classification (NCBI taxonomy): domain Eukaryota; kingdom Viridiplantae; phylum Streptophyta; class Magnoliopsida; order Poales; family Poaceae; genus Triticum; species Triticum aestivum. The sequence goes on along the minus strand of NC_057814.1, from coordinate 266,105,839 downwards.
GCTTCTTGTGAGAAGCTCTGGTTTGTGTGAAGCTTATAATCAAACCTGCCCCAATTGAGATAAAAAATTTACCACAACATGTTGGTGCCATTTCATGATACCATGCCAAGTTTCATGAATTTCATACGACTTTTGGATTTACAGGAATCTAAAAAACAAGTTTCTTAATGTTTGCGGCCTAGCCACAAAGCCAAGGTGTTTGAAATTAACTCATGTTTCTTGCATGGGACCTAAACATGCAGACAAGGACACATATATGATTTTACAACCCAGTTTGGTGCACCAGAGCATGTGCATATAGTCAAAATTTGAATTATGCACTTTAAGTGCCTAGAAAAATCTTTTAATGTATAAAAATGTCCAAACGAACCCTGAATAATTCCAAAAAAATCAGGACACTCCTATAGTTCCATATTCACTGCAGATAAATGTTCTAGCAATAAAACACCATCCTTTGTCGTTGTGACCCCATTCTGTATTTCAAATCAAAATGAAATTAAAGTCAAATGCATCACACACGGTTTATTATCACCAACCGTGTGAGATGCAGTACAAAATATCTTGGAGCATCGCCATATATGGCTTACGTGAGAAGATTCGTCGTATACAGTCCACAGCTAGCGCGTCAAGCACACTAGCTCCCTATCATTTTGTTGTTCAATCATCGTCGGCCAAAGATGGGGACATGGACCCGCGTCGTGAGGGCAACTTCGGCGCCCCACTCCGGCTAGGGCGCGACTGCAGCTACCATGAGTGCGCTCACAACCTGCATGAGTGCGGCCGCAATCTGCTACCGGGCGACTGTGGCAGACAAAAAGGCAGCTAGTAAAGCATATCAGATTGCGGCAGCAACATCTGCGACGGGGATAGCAAATGGCGAGAGCGGCACAACGGTTGTCCGTTCTGTGGCATCCGCCTTAGCCCTCATGGAGGCCGCCCATGCCTAGCTCGTGGCGGTCACTGCGCAAATCGGACGAAGCTTCTTCGATAATGGCCAACAACCCATGTCCGAAGAGTTGGCAATCACCGAGAGCGTTCGAGAGGCTGTCAGTTCATTCATGGAAACCTTGCCGGGACCGCGTCCACCCACGCTCTGCTCATGGTGGCCTTTTCCAAAGAGGTGGCAGACGCGGACTGCGAGATGCTTGTCGAGTATGTTGTCATGGATGCCACGGGGCCCCTTCCCAAGGGGATCGTCGAGCGCGAGTTGGACATGGAGGAGGTGGAAGAGATCGACGAGTGCGAGGTGGAGTTGTAGTCTTTGTTTAAAGCGTCGGTCTTTTTTTAGAGTAATGTTTAGGTCAACAAGCTCTATTTAATTGCTAAAGTTGCTCCATTAAGAAGGGTGGGTGCGCTATAGGCTCTTTTGTGTACCCAAATTATGCAATGACGTGGATGACCACTGTAACCAAGGATACTTGGACCAAAATTTGCATGTTCAAACTCATCACACATGGGGTAAGCTATACGAATTGTTTGTGATGTTCACATATTGAACACAGTGCTGAATAAGGGACCATATTTGATGACACTTTGCACGAGTTTTTTGCTGTGCTGAGCAAAACTTTTGGGCATCCGAGGAAATATCTACCTCCCCCCTCCTCCCGACAAAAAGCCACATTTCCCCTATTTCCACCTTCCTTTCCAAGTTCAAACATTCACTAATTGCTTGCAGCACTGCCTCCTAGCCGACGGCACTCCTTCCTACTGCTCGACCTCGTAGATGTAGTCATGTAATCCACACCCGACCCCCATCCTCCTCCTCCTCCTTGTTATACATCCCACATGCCCCAACCGCCGTGTTGGGGAACGTAGCATGCAATATCAAAAAAATTCCTACGATCACGCAAGATCTATCTAGGAGATGCATAGCAACGAGAGGGGGAGAGTGTGTCCACGTACCCTCGTAGACCGAAAGCGAAAGCATTAGTTTAACGCGGTTGATGTAGTCAAATGTCTTCGCGAACCAACCGATCAAGTACCAAACGTACGGCACCTCCAAGTTCAGCACACGTTCAGCTCGATGACGTCCCTCGCACTCTTGATCTAGCAAAGTGTCGAGGGAGATTTTCGTCAGCACGACGGCGTGGTGACGGTGATGGTGATGTGATCCGTGCAGGGCTTCGCCTAAGCACTACGACAATATGACCGGAGGAGTAAACGGTGGAGGGGGCACCGCACACGTCTAAGAAAGAATTGATGTGCTTTGGGGTGCCCCCTTCCCCCGTATATAAAGGAGGAGAGGGAGGAGGCCGGCCCTAGGGGCGCGCCAAGTGGAGGGGAAACCGACTTGGACTCCTAGTCCTAGTCGCCCCCCTTCCATCTTTCGAAGGGGGAAAGGGGGAAGAAGAGGAGAGGGAGAAGGAAAGGGGGGCCGAGCCCCATCCCCTTGTCCTATTCACACTCCCCTTGGGGGGTGCCACCCCCTTGTGGGCTGCCCTCCCTCTCCCCTGTGGCCCATGAGGCCCAATACTTTCCCCGGGGGGTTTCGGTAACCCCTCGGTACTGCGATAAATATCTGAAATGCTCCGAAACCATTCCGGTGTCCGAATACTATCGTCCAATATATCAATCTTTACCTCTCGACCATTTCGAGACTCCTCGCCATGTCCGTGATCTCATCCGGGACTCCAAACAATCTTCGGTCACCAAAAACACATAACTCATAATACAAATCATCATCGAACGTTAAGCGTGCGGACCCTACGGGTTCGAGAACTATGTAGACATGACCGAGACACATTTCTGATCAATAACCAACAGCGGACCTTGGATGCTCATATTGGTTCCTACATATTCTACGAAGATCTTTATCGGTCAAACTGCAATGACAACCACGTCATTCCCTTTGTCATCGGTATGCTACTTGCCCGAGATTCGATCGTCGGTATCCTCATACCTAGTTCAATCTCGTTACCAGCAAGTCTCTTTACTCGTTCTGTAATGCATCATCCCACAAATAACTCATTAGTCACATTGCTTGCAAGGCTTATCACGATGTGCATTACCGAGAGGGCCTAGAGATACCTCTCCGATACTCGGAGTGACAAATCCTAATCTCGATCTATGCCAACCCAACAAACACCTTCGGAAACACTTGTAGAGCATCTTCATATCTCTCAATTACGTTGTGACATTTGACAGCACACAAGGTATTCCTCCGGTATTCGGGAGTTGCATAATCTCATAGTCAAAGGAATATGTATAAGTCATGAAGAAAGCAATAGCAATAAAACTTAACGATCATTATGCTCAGCTAACGGATGTGTCTTGTCCATCACATCATTCTCCTAATGATGTGATCTCATTCATCAAATGACAACACATGTCTATGGTCGGGAAACTTAACCATCTTTGATTAACGAGCTAGTCAAGTAGAGGCATACTAGGGACACTTTGTTTTGTCTATGTATTCACACATGTATCAAGTTTCTGGTTAATACAATTCTAGCAAGAATAATAAACATTTATCATGATATAAGGGAATATAAATAACAACTTTATTATTGCCTCTAGGGCATATTTCCTTCAGTCTCCCACTTGCACTAGAGTCAATAATCTAGATTACATTGTAATGATTCTAACACCCATGGAGTCTTGGTGCTGATCATGTTTTGCTCATGGAAGAGGCTTAGTCAATGGGTCTGCAACATTCAGATCCGTAGGTATTTTGCAAATCTCTATGTCTCCCTCCTTGACTTGATCATGGATGGATTTGAAGCGTCTCTTGATGTGTTTGGTTCTCTTGTGAAATCTGGATTCCTTCGCTAAGGCAATTGCTCCAGTATTGTCACAAAAGATTTTCGTTGGACCCAATGCACCAGGTATTACACCCAGATCGGATATGAACTCCTTCATCCAGACTCCTTCATTTGCTGCTTCTGAAGCAGCTATGTTCTCCGCTTCACACGTAGATCCCGCCACGACGCTCTGCTTGGAACTGCACCAACTGACAGCTCCACCATTCAATATAAATACGTATCTGGTTTGCGACTTAGAGTCATCCGGATCAGTGTCAAAGCTAGCACCGACGTAACCATTTATGATGAGCTCTTTGTCACCCCCATAAATGAGAAACATATCTTTAGTCCTTTTTAGGTATTTCAGGATGTTCTTGACCGTTGTCCAGTGATCCACTCCTGGATTACTTTGGTACCTCCCTACTAAACTTATAGCAAGGCACACATCAGGTCTGGTACACAGCATTGCATACATGATAGAACCTACGGCTGAGGCATAGGGAATGACTTTCATTTTCTCTCTATCTTCTGCAGTGGTCGGGCCTTAAGTCTGACTCAACTTCACACCTTGTAACACATGCGAGAACCCTTTCTTTTGACTGGTCCATTTTGAACTTCTTCAAAACTTTATCAAGGTATGTGCTCTGTGAAAGTCCAATTAAGCGTCTTGATCTATCTCTATAGATCTTGATGCCCAATATATAAGCAGCTTCACCAAGGTCTTTCATTGAAAAATTCTTATTCAAGTATCCTTTTATGCTATCCAGAAATTCTATATCATTTCCAATCAACAATATGTCATCCACATATAATATTAGAAATGCTACAGAGCTCCCACTCACTTTCTTGTAAATACAGGCTTCTCCAAAAGTCTGTATAAAACCATATGCTTTGATCACACTATCAAAGCATATATTCCAACTCGGAGAGGCTTGCACCAGTCCATAAATGGATCGCTGGAGCTTGCACACTTTGTTAGCACCTTTAGGATCGCTAAAACCTTCTGGTTGCATCATATACAACTCTTATTTAAGAAATCCATTAAGGAATGCAGTTTTGACATCCATTTGCCAAATTTCATAATCATAAAATGCGGCAATTGCTAACATGATTCGGACAGACTTAAGCATCGCTACGGGTGAGGTCTCATCGTAGTCAACTCCTTAAACTTGTCGAAAACCTTTTGCAACAAGTCGAGCTTTGTAGACAGTAACATTACCATCAGTGTTAGTCTTCTTCTTGAAGATCCATTTATTTTCTATGGCTTGTCGATCATCGGGCAAGTCAACCAAAGTCCATACTTTGTTTTCATACATGGATCCCATCTCAGATTTCATGGCCTCAAGCCATTTCGCGAAATCTGGGCTCATCATCGCTTCCGCATAGTTCATAGGTTCATCACGGTCTAGTAACATGACTTCCAGAACAGGATTACCGTACCACTTTGGTGCAGAACATACTCTAGTTGACCTACGAGGTTCGGTAGTAACTTGATTCGAAGTTTCATGATCATCATCATTAACTTCCTCACTAATTGGTGTAGGCATCACCGGAACCGATTTCTGTGATGAACTCCTTTCCAACTCAAGAGAAGGTACAATTACCTCATCAAGTTCTACTTTCCTCCCACTCACTTCTTTCGAGAGAAACTCCTTCTCTAGAAAGGATCCATTCTTAGCAACAAATATCTTGCCTTCGGATCTGTGATAGAAGGTGTACCCAACAGTTTCTTTGGGTATCCTATGAAGATACACTTCTCCGATTTGGGTTTGAGCTTATCAGGCTGAAGCTTTTTCACATAAGCATTGCAACCCCCAACTTTAAGAAACGACAGCTTAGGTTTCTTGCCAAACCACAGTTCATATGGTGTCATCTCAACGGATTTAGATGGTGCCCTATTTAACGTGAATGCAGCTGTCTCTAATGCATAACCCCAAAACGATAGTGGTAAATCGGTAAGAGACATCATAGATCGCACCATATCTAATAAAGTACGGTTACGACGTTCGGACACACCATTACGCTGTGGTGTTCTAGGTGGCGTGAGTTGCAAAACTATTCCACGTTGTTTTAAATGAAGACCAAACTTGTAACTCAAATATTTGCCTCCACGATCAGATCGTAGAAACTTTATTTTCTTGTTACGATGATTTTCCACTTCACTCTGAAATTCTTTGAACTTTTCAAATGTTTCAGACTTGTGTTTCATTAAGTAGATATACCCATATCTGCTCAAATCATCTGTGAAGGTCAGAAAATAATGATACCCGCCGCGAGCATCAACACTCATCGGACCGCATACATCAGTATGTATTATTTCCAATAAGCCAGTGGCTCGCTCCATTGTTCTTGAGAACGGAGTTTTAGTCGTCTTGCCCATGTGGCATGGTTCGCAAGCATCAAGTGATTCCAAAAGCCCATCTGCATGGAGTTTCTTCATGCGCTTTACACCAATATGACCTAAACGGCAGTGCCACAAATATGTTGCACTATCATTATTAACTTTGCATCTTTTGGCATCAATATTATGAATATGTGTATCACCATGATCGAGATTCAACAAAAATAGACCACTCGTCAAGGGTGCATGACCATAAAAGATATTACTCATATAAATAGAACAACCATTATTCTCTGATTTAAATGAATAACCGTCTCGCATCAAACAAGATCCAGATATAATGTTCATGCTAAACGCTGGCGCCAAATAACAATTATTCAGATCTAAAACTAATCCCGAAGGTAGATGTAGAGGTAGCGTGCCGACGATGATCATATCGACCATGGAACCATTTCCGACGCGCATCGTCACCTCGTCCTTAGCCAATCTTCATTTAATCCGTAGCCCCTGTTTCGAGTTGCAAATATGAGAAACAGAACCAGAATCAAATACCCAGGCGCTACTACGAGCATTAGTAAGGTACACATCAATAACATGTATATCAAATATACCTTTCACTTTGCCATCCTTCTTATCCGCCAAATACTTGGGGCAGTTCCGCTTCCAGTGACCAGTCCCTTTGTAGTAGAAGCACTCAATTTCAGGCTTATGTCGAGACTTGGGCTTCTTTCCGGGAGCAGCAACTTGCTTGATATTCTTCTTGAAGTTCCCGTTCTTACCTTTGCACTTTTTTCTTGAAACTAGTGGTCTTGTTAACCATCAACACATGATGCTCCTTCTTGGTTTCTACCTCCGCAGCCTTAAGCATTGCGAAGAGCTCGGGAATTATCTTTTCCATCTCTTGCATATTATAGTTCATCACAAAGTCTTTATAGCTTGCTGGCAGTGATTGAAGAACTCTGTCAATGACACTATCATCCGGAAGATTAACTCCCAGCTGAGTCAAGTGATTATGGTACCCAGACATTCTGAGTATGTGTTCACTAACAGAACTATTCTCCTCCATCTTGCAGCTATAGAACTTGTTGGAGACTTCATATCTCTCAACTCGGGCATTTGCTTGAAATATTAACTTCAACTCCTGGAACATCTCATATGCTCCATGACGTTCAAAACGTCTTTGAAGTCCTGATTCTAAGCCGTAAAGCATGGCACACTGAACTATCGAGTAGTCATCAGATTTAGCTTGCCAGACGTTCACAATGACCGGAGTTGCTCCTGCAGCAGGCCTTGCACCTAGCGATGCATCAAGGACATAATTCTTCTGTGCAGCACTGAGAATAATCCTCAAGTTACGGACCCAGTCCATGTAGTTGCTACCATCATCTTTCAACTTAGCTTTCTCTAGGAACGCATTAAAATTCAAGGGAACGGTAGCACGGGCCATTGATCTACAACATAGATATGCAAAAATTATCAGGACTAAGTTCATGATAAATTAAGTTCAATTAATCATATTACTTAAGAACTCCCACTTAGATAGACATCCCTCGAGTCATCTAAATGATCACGTGATCCACATCAACTTAACCATGTCCGATCATCACATGAGATGTAGTTTTCAATGGTGAACATCTCTATGTTGATCATATCTACTATATGATTCACGTTCGACCTTTCGGTCTCAGTGTTCCGAGGCCATGTCTGTACATGCTAGGCTCGTCAAGTTTAACCCGAGTATTCTGCACGTGCAAAACTGTCTTGCACCCGTTGTATGTGAACGTAGAGCTTATCACACCCGATCATCACGTGGTGTCTCGGCACGACGAACTGTCGCAACGGTGCATACTCAGGGAGAACACTTATACCTTGAAATTTAGTGAGGGATCATCTTATAATGCTACCGCCGTACTAAGCAAAATAAGATGCATAAAAGATAAACATCACATGCAATCAAAATATGTGACATGATATGGCCATCATCATCTTGTGCCTTTGATCTCCATCTCCAAAGCACCGTCATGATCTCCATCGTCACCGGCTTGACACCTTGATCTCCATCGTAGCATCGTTGTCGTCTCGCCAACTATTGCTTCTACAACTATCACTAACGCATAGTGATATAGTAAAGTAATTACATGGCGATTGCATTTCATACAATAAAGCGACAACCATAAGACTCCTGCCAGTTGCCGATAACTTTTACAAAACATGATCATCTCATACAATAACGTATATCACATCATGTCTTGACCATATCACATCACAACATGCCCTGCACAAATAAGTTAGACATCCTCTACTTTGTTGTTGCAAGTTTTACGTGGCTGCTATGGGCTTCTAGTAAGAACCGTTCTTACCTACGCAAACCACAACAATTTTTCGTCAAGTGTGCTGTTTTAACCTTCAACAAGGATCGGTCATAGTCAAATTCAATTCAACTAAAGTTGGAGAAATAGACACCCGCCAGCCACCTTTATGCAAAACAAGTTGCATGTCTGTCGGTGGAACCGGTCTCATGAACGTGGTCATGTAAGGTTGGTCCAGGCCGCTTCATCCAACAATACCGCTGAATCAAAATAAGACATTGGTGGTAAGCATTATGACTATGATCGCCCACAACTCTTTGTGTTCTACTAGTGCATATCATCTACGTATAGACCTGGCTCGGATGCCACTGTTGGGGAACGTAGCATGCAATATCAAAAAAAATCCTACGATCACGCAAGATCTATCTAGGAGATGCACAGCAACGAGAGGGGGAGAGTATGTCCACGTGCCCTCGTAGACCGAAAGCGGAAGCGTTAGTTTAACGCGGTTGATGTAGTCGAACGTCTTCGCGATCCAACCGATCAAGTACCGAACGTACGGCACCTCCGAGTTCAGCACACGTTCAGCTCGATGACGTCCCTCGAACTGTTGATCCAGCAAAGTGTCGAAGGAGAGTTTCGTCAGCATGATGGTGTGGTGACGGTGATGGTTATGTGACCCGCGCAGGGCTTTGCCTAAGCACTACGACAATATGACCGGAGGAGTAAACGGTGGAGGGGGGCACCGCACACGGCTAAGAAACAATTGATGTGCTTTAGGGTGCCCCCTGCCCCCTTATATAAAGGAGGAGAGGGATGAGGCCAGCACTAGGGGTGCGCCAAGTGGAGGGGAAACCGACTTGGACTCCTAGTCCTAGTCGCCCCCCCCCCCCTTACTTCTTTCGGAGGGGGAAAGGGGAAGGAGAGGAGAGGGAGAAGGAAAGGGGGCCGCGCCCCATCCCCTTGTCCTATTCGGACTCCCCTTGGGGGGCGCCACCCCCTTGTGGGCTGCCCTCTCTCTCCCCTATGGCCCATGAGGCCCGATACTTTCCCCGGGGGTTCCGGTAACCCCTCGGTACTCCGATAAATATCCGAAATGCTTCGAAACCATTCCGGTTTCCGAATACTATCGTCCAATATATCTATCTTTACCTCTCTACCATTTCAAGACTCCTCGTCATGTCCATGATCTCATACGGGAGTCCGAACAATCTTCGGTCACCAAAAACACATAACTCATAATACAAATCGTCATCGAACGTTAAGCATGCGGACCCTACGGGTTCGAGAACTATGTAGACATGGCCGAGACACATCTCCGATTAATAACCAACATCGGAACCTAGATGCTCATATTGGTTCCTACATATTCTACGGAGAACTTTATCGGTCAAACCGCAATGACAACATACGTCATTCCCTTTGTCATCGGTATGTTACTTGCCCGAGATTCGATCGTAGGTATCCTCATACCTAGTTCAATCCCGTTACCAGCAAGTCTCTTTACTCGCTCCGTAATGCATCATCCCACAACTAACTCATTGGTCACATTGCTTCCAAGGCTTATCATGATGTGCATTACCGAGAGGGCCCAGAGATACCTCTCCGATACTCGGAGTGACAAATCCTAATCTCGATCTATGCCAACCCAACAAACACCTTCGGAAACACCTGTAGAGCATCTTTATAATCACCTAGTTACGTTGTGATGTTTGATAGCACACAAGGTGTTCCTCCGGTATTCGAGAGTTGCATAATCTCATAGTCAAAGGAATATGTATAAGTCATGAAGAAAGCAATAGCAATAAAACTTAACGATCATTATGCTAAGCTAACGGATGGGTCTTGTCCATCACATCATTCTCCTAATGATGTGATCCCATTCATTAAATGACAAAACATTTCTATGGTCAGGAAACTTAACCATCTTTGATTAATGAGCTAGTCAAGTAGAGGCATACTAGGGACACTTTGTTTTGTCTATGTGTCAAGTTTCCGGTGAATACAATTCTAGCATGAATAATAAACATTTATCATTATATAAGGAAATATAAATAACAACTTTATTATTGCCTCTAGGGCATATTTCCTTCATGCCGGCGCAACACCTTCCACCCAAATCACTGCCCCATCCTCCAAATAAGCGCCGCCCTAAGCCATGGTGCACGTGAAGGAAATATGCCCTAGAGGCAATAATAAAGTTATTATTTATTTCCTTATATCATGATAAATGTTTATTATTCATGCTAGAATTGTATTAACTGGAAACATAATACTTGTGTGAATACATAGACAAACAGAGTGTCACTAGTATGCCTCTACTTGACTAGCTCGTTGATCAAAGATGGTTATATTTCCTAGCCATTGACATGAGTTGTCATTTGATTAACGGGATCACATCATTAGGAGAATGATGTGATTGACTTGACCCATTCAGTTAGCTTAGCACACGATCGTTTAGTATGTTGCTATTGCTTTCTTCATGACTTATACATGTTCCTATGACTATGAGATTATGCAACTCCCGTTTACCGGAGGAACACTTTGTGTGCTACCAAACATCACAACGTAATTGGGTGATTATAAAGGTGCTCTACAGGTGTCTCCGAAGGTACTTGTTGGGTTGGCGTATTTCAAGATTAGGATTTGTCACTCCGATTGTCGGAGAGGTATCTCTGGGCCCACTCGGTAATGCACATCACTTAAGCCTTGCAAGCATTGCAACTAATGAGTTAGTTGCGGGATGATGTATTACGGAACGAGTAAAGAGAGTTGCTGGTAACGAGATTGAACTAGGTATTGAGATACCGATGATCGAATCTCAGGCAAGTAACATACCGATGACAAAGGGAACAACGTATGTTGTTATGCGGTCTGACCGATAAAGATCTTCGTAGAATATGTGGGAGCCAATATGAGCATCCAGGTTCCGCTATTGGTTATTGACCGGAGACCTGTCTCGATCATGTCTACATAGTTCTCGAACCCGTAGGGTCCGCACGCTTAACGTTTTGATGACAGTTATATTATGAGTTTATATGTTTTGATGTACCAAAGGTTGTTCGGAGTCCCGGATGTGATCACGGACATGACGAGGAGTCTCGAAATGGTCGAGACATGAAGATTGATATATTGGAAGCCTATATTTGGATATCGGAAGTGTTCCGGGTGAAATCAGGATTTTACCGGAGTACCGGAACCCCCCGGGGGTTAATGGGCCATAGTGGGCCTTAGTGGAGAAGAGGAGAGGCGGACAGGGCAAGGGCCGCGCGCCCCTCCCCCCTAGTCCGAATAGGACAAGGAGAGGGGGGCGGCGCCCCCCCCCCCCCCCCCCTTTCCTTCTTCTCCTCCACCTCTTTCCCCCTCTTCTCCTAATCCAACAAGGAAAAGGGAGGGAGTCCTACTCCCGGTGGGAGTAGGACTCCTCCTGCCGTGCCCCCTCCTAGCCGGCCGCACCTCCCCCCTTGCTCCTTTATATACGGGGGCAGGGGGCACCCTAGAGACACAACAGTTGATCGTTTGATCTTTTAGTCGTGTGCGGTGCCCCCCTCCACCATAGTCCACCTCGATAATACTGTAGCGGTGCTTAGGCGAAGCCCTGCGTCGGTAGAACATCATCATCATCACCACGCCGTCGTGCTGACGAAACTCTCCCACAACACTCGGCTGTATCGGAGTTCGAGGGACGTCATCAGGCTGAACGTGTGCTGAACTCGGAGGTGCCGTGTGTTCGGTACTTGATCGGTCGGATCGTGAAGACGTACGACTATACATCAACCGCGTTGGGCTAACGCTTCCGCATTTGGTCTACGAGGGTACGTGGACAACACTCTCCCCTCTCGTTGCTATGCATCACCATGATCTTGCGTGTGCGTAGGAATTTTTTTGAAATTACTACGTTCCCCAATAGTGGCATCCGAGCCAGGTTTTATGCGTAGATGTCATATGCACGAGTAGAACACAAGTGAGTTGTGGGCGTTATAAGTCATACTGCTTACCAGCATGTCATACTTTGGTTCGGCAGTATTGTTGGATGAAGCGGCCCGGACCGACATTACGCGTACGCTTACGCGAGACTGGTTCTACCGACGTGCTTTGCACATAGGTGGCTGGCGGGTGTCAGTTTCTCCAACTTTATTTGAACCGAGTGTGGCTACGCCCGGTCCTTGCGAAGGTTAAAACAGCACCAACTTGACAAACTATCGTTGTGGTTTTGATGCGTAGGTAAGAACTGTTCTTGCTAAGCCCAGTAGCAGCCACGTAAAACTTGCAACAACAAAGTAGAGGACGTCTAACTTGTTTTTGCAGGGCATGTTGTGATGTGATATGGTCAAGACATGATGCTAAATTTTATTGTATGAGATGATCATGTTTTGTAACCGAGTTATCGGCAACTGGCAGGAGCCATATGGTTGTCGCTTTATTGTATGCAATGCAATCGCCATGTAATGCTTTACTTTATCACTAAGCGGTAGCGATAGTCGTAGAAGCATAAGATTGGCGAGACGACAATGATGCTACGATGGAGATCAAGGTGTCGCGCCGGTGACGATGGTGATCATGACGGTGCTTCGGAGATGGAGATCACAAGCACAAGATGATGATGGCCATATCATATCACTTATATTGACTGCATGTGATGTTTATCTTTTATGCATCTTATCTTGCTTTGATTGACGGTAGCATTATATGATGATCTCTCACTAAATTTCAAGATAAAAGTGTTCTCCCTGAGTATGCACCGTTGCCAAAGTTCTTCGTGCCCAGACACCACGTGATGATTGGGTGTGATAAGCTCTACGTCCATCTAAAACGGGTGCAAGCCAGTTTTGCACATGCGGAATACTCAGGTTAAACTTGACGAGCCTAGCATATGCACATATGGCCTCGGAACACTGAGACCGAAAGGTCGAGCGTGAATCATATAGTAGATATGATCAACATAGTGATGTTCACCATTGAAAGCTACTCCATTTCACGTGATGATCGGTTATGGTTTAGTTGATTTGGATCACGTGATCACTTAGAGCATTAGAGAGATGTCTATCTAAGTGGGAGTTCTTAAGTAATATGATTAATTGAACTTAAATTTATCATGAACTTAGTACCTGATAGTATCTTGCTTGTCTATGTTGATTGTAGATAGATGGCCCGTGCTGTTGTTCCGTTGAATTTTAATGCGTTCCTTGAGAAAGCAAAGTTGAAAGATGATGGTAGCAATTACACGGACTGGGTCCGTAACTTGAGGATTACCCTCATTGCTGCACAGAAGAGTTACGTCCTGGAAGCACCGCTAGGTGTACCACCTGCGCCAGCAACTGCAGACATTGTGAATGCCTGGCAGTCACGTGTTGATGACTACTCGATAGTTCAGTGTGCCATGCTTTACGGCCTAGAACCGGGACTTCAACAACGTTTTGAACGTCATGGAGCATATGAGATGTTCCAGGAGTTGAAGTTAATATTTCAAAAGAATGCCTGGATTGAGAGATATGAAGTCTCCAATAAGTTTTACAGCTGTAAGATGGAGGAGAATAGTTCTGTCAGTGAGCATATACTAAAAATGTCTGGGTACTGCAATCACTTGATTCAACTGGGAGTTAATCTTCCAGATGATAGCGTCATTGACAGAATTCTTCAATCACTGCCACCAAGCTACAAGAGCTTCGTGATGAACTATAACATGCAAGGGATGGATAAGACAATTCCCGAGCTCTTCGCAATGCTAAAGGCTGCGGAGGTAGAAAGAAGGAGCATCAAGTATTGATGGTCAATAAGACCACCAGTTTCAAGAAAAAGGGCAAAGGGAAGAAGAAGGGGAACTTCAAGAAGAACAGCAAGCAAGTTGCCGCTCAAAAGAAGAAACCCAAGTCTGGACCTAAGCCTGAGACTGAGTGCTTCTACTTCAAGCAGACTGGTCACTGGAAGCGGAATTGTCCCAAGTATTTGGCGGATAAGAAGGATGGCAAGGTGAACAAAGGTATATGTGATATACATGTTATTGATGTGTACCTTACCAGAGCTCGCAGTAGAACCTAGGTATTTGATACTGGTTCTGTTGCTAATATTTGCAACTCAAAACAGGGACTACAGATTAAGCGAACACTGGCCAAGGACGAGGTGACGATGCGCGTAGGAAACGGTTCCAAAGTCGATGTGATCGCCGTCGGCACGCTACCTCTACATCTACCTTCGGGATTAGTATTAGACCTAAATAATTGTTATTTGGTGCCAGCGTTGAGCATGAACATTATATGTGGATCTTGTTTGATGCGAGACGGTTATTCATTTAACTCGGAGAATAATGGTCGTTCTTTTTATATGAGTAATATCTTTTATGGTCAAGCACCCTTGAAGAGTGGTCTATTTTTTATGAATATCGATAGTAGTGATACACATATTCATAATGTTGAAGCCAAAAGATGCCGAGTTGATAATGATAGTGCAACTTATTTGTGGCACTGCCGTTTAGGTCATATCGGTGTAAAGCGCATGAAGAAACTCCATACTGGACTTTTGGAACCACTTGATTATGAATCACTTGGTACTTGTGAACCGTGCCTCATGGCCAAGATGACTAAAACGCCGTTCTCCGGTACTATGGAGAGAGCAACAGATTTGTTGGAAATCATACATACAGATGTATGTGGTCCGATGAATGTTGAGGCTCGTGGCGGATATCGTTATTTTCTCACCTTCACAGATGATTTGAGCAGATATGGGTATATCTACTTTTTGAAACATAAGTCTAAAACATTTGAAAAGTTCAAAGAATTTCAGAGTCAAGTTGAAAATCATCGTAACAAGAAAATAAAGTTTCTACGATCTGATCGTGGAGGAGAATATTTGAGTTACGAGTTTGGTCTACATTTGAAACAATGTGGAATAGTTTCGCAACTCACGCCACCCGGAACACCACAGCGTAATGGTGTGTCCGAACGTCATAATCATACTTTACTAGATATGGTGCGATCTATGATGTCTCTTACTGATTTACCGCTATCATTTTGGGGTTATGCTTTAGAGACGGCTACATTCACGTTAAATAGGGCACCATCGAAATCCGTTGAGATGACGCCTTATGAACTTTGGTTTGGCAAGAAACAAAAGTTGTCGTTTCTTAAAGTTTGGGGCTGCGATGCTTATGTGAAGAAGCTTCAACCTGATAAACTCGAACCCAAATTGGAGAAATGTGTCTTCATAGGATACCCAAAGGAGACTGTTGGGTACACCTTCTATCACAGATCCGAAGGCAAGACATTCGTTGCTAAGAATGGATCCTTTCTAGAGAAGGAGTTTCTCTTGAAAGAAGTGAGTGGGAGGAAAGTAGAACTTGATGAGGTAATTGTACCTTCTCTTGAGTTGGAAAGGAGTTCATCACAGAAATCGGTTCCGGTGATGCCTACACCAATTAGTGAGGAAGTTAATGATGATGATCATGGAACTTCAGATCAAGTTGTTACTGAACCTCGTAGGTCAACCAGAGTAAGATCCACACCAGAGTGGTACGGTAATCCTGTTCTGGAGGTTATGTTACTAGACCATGACGAACCTACGAACTATGAAGAAGCGATGGTGAGCCCAGATTCCGCAAAGTGGCTTGAGGCCATGAAATCTGAGATGGGATCCATGTATGAGAACAAAGTGTGGACTTTGGTTGACTTGCCCCATGATCGGCAAGCCATTGAAAATAAATGGATCTTCAAGAAAAAGACTGACGCTGACGGTAATGTTACTGTCTATAAAGCTCGACTTGTTGCGAAAGGTTTTCGACAAGTTCAAGGGATTGACTATGATGAGACCTTCTCACCCGTAGCGATGCTTAAGTCTGTCCGAATCATGTTAGCAATTGCCGCATTTTATGATTATGAAATTTGGCAAATGGATGTCAAAACTGCATTCCTGAATGGATTTCTGGAAGAAGAGTTGTATATGATGCAACCGGAAGGTTTTGTCGATCCAAAGGGAGCTAACAAAGTGTGCAAGCTCCAGCGATCCATTTATGGACTGGTGCAAGCCTCTCGGAGTTGGAATAAATGCTTTGATAGTGTGATCAAAGCATTTGGTTTTGTACAGACTTTTGGAGAAGCCTGTATTTACAAGAAAGTGAGTGGGAGCTCTGTAGCATTTCTGATATTATATGTGGATGACATATTGCTGATTGGAAATGATATAGAATTTCTGGATAGCATAAAGTGATACTTGAATAAGAGTTTTTCAATGAAAGACCTCGGTGAAGCTGCTTATATATTGGGCATCAAGATCTATAGAGATAGATCAAGACGCTTAATTGGACTTTCACAAAGCACATACCTTGACAAAGTTTTGAAGAAGTTCAAAATGGATCAAGCAAAGAAAGGGTTCTTGCCTGTGTTACAAGGTGTGAAGTTGAGTAAGACTCAATGCCCGGCCACTGCAGAAGATAGAGAGAAGATGAAAGATGTTCCCTATGCTTCAGCCATAGGCTCTATCATGTATGCAATGCTATGTACCAGACCTGATGTGTTCCTTGCTATAAGTCTAGCAGGGAGGTACCAAAGTAATCCAGGAGTGGATCACTGGACAGCGGTCAAGAACATCCTGAAATACCTGAAAAGGACTAAGGATATGTTTCTCGTTTATGGAGGTGACAAAGAGCTAGTCGTAAATGGTTACGTCGATGCAAGCTATGACACTGATCCGGACAATTCTAAATCGCAAACCGGATATGTGTTTACATTGAACGGTGGAGCTGTCAGTTGGTGCGGTTCTAAACAAAGCGTCGTGGCGGGATCTACATGTGAAGCGGAGTACATAGCTGCTTCGGAAGCGGCAAATGAAGGAGTCTGGATGAAGGAGTTCATATCCGATCTAGGTGTCATACCTAGTGCATCGGGTCCAATGAAAATCTTTTGTGACAATACTGGTGCAATTGCCTTGGCGAAGGAATCCAGATTTCACAAGAGAACCAAGCACATCAAGAGACGCTTCAATTCCATCCGGGATCTAGTCCAGGTGGGAGACATAGAAATTTGCAAGATACATACGGATCTGAATGTTGCAGACCCGTTGACTAAGCCTCTTCCACGAGCAAAACATGATCAGCACCAAGGCTCCATGGGTGTTAGAATCATTACTGTGTAATCTAGATTATTGACTCTAGTGCAAGTGGGAGACTGAAGCAAATATGCCCTGGAGGCAATAATAAAGTTATTATTTATTTCCTTATATCATGATAAATGTTTATTATTCATGCTAGAATTGTATTAACCGGAAACATAATACTTGTGTGAATACATAGACAAACAGAGTGTCACTAGTATGCCTCTACTTGACTAGCTCGTTGATCAAAGATGGTTATGTTTCCTAGCCATTGACATGAGTTGTCACTTGATTAACGGGATCACATCATTAGGAGAATGATGTGATTGACTTGACCCAATCCGTTAGCTTAGCACTCGATCGTTTAGTATGTTGCTATTGCTTTCTTCATGACTTATACATGTTCCTATGACTATGAGATTATGCAACTCCCGTTTACCGGAGGAACACTTTGTGTGCTACCAAACGTCACAACGTAACTGGGTGATTATAAAGGTGCTCTACAGGTGTCTCCGAAGGTACTTGTTGGGTTGGCGTATTTCGAGATTAGGATTTGTCACTCCGATTGTCGGAGAGGTATCTCTGGGCCCACTCGGTAATGCACATCACTTAAGCCTTGCAAGCATTGCAACTAATGAGTTAGTTGCGGGATGATGTATTACGGAACGAGTAAAGAGAGTTGCCGGTAACGAGATTGAACTAGGTATTGAGATACCGACGATCGAATCTCGGGCAAGTAACATACCGATGACAAAGGGAACAATGTATGTTGTTATGCGGTTTGACCGATAAAGATCTTCGTAGAATATGTGGGAGCCAATATGAGCATCCAGGTTCCGCTATTGGTTATTGACCGGAGACGTGTCTCGGTCATGTATACATAGTTCTCGAACCCGTAGGGTCCGCACGCTTAACATTTCGATGACAGTTATATTATGAGTTTATATGTTTTGATGTACTGAAGGTTGTTCGGAGTGCCGGATGTGGTCTCAGACATGACGAGGAGTCTCGAAATAGTCGAGACATGAATATTGATATATTGGAAGCCTATATTTGGATACCGGAAGTGTTCCGGGTGAAATCGGGATTTTACCGGAGTACCGGAGGGGTTACCGGAACCCCCCGGGGGTTAATGGGCCATAGTGGGCCTTAGTGGAGAAGAGGATAGGCGGCCAGGGCAAGGGCCGCGTGCCCCTCCCCCCTAGTCCGAATAGGACAAGGAGAGGGCCCCCCCCCCCCTTTCCTTCTTCTCCTCCACCTCTTTCCCCCTCTTCTCCTAATCCAACAAGGAAAAGGGAGGGAGTCCTACTCCCGGTGGGAGTAGGACTCCTCCTGGCGCGCCCCCTCCTAGCCGGCTGCACCTCCCCCTTTCTCCTTTATATACGGGGGCAGGGGGCACCCTAGAGACACAAAAATTGATCGTTTGATCTTTTAGCCGTTTGCGGTGTTCCCCTCCACCATAGTCCACCTCGATAATACTGTAGCGGTGCTTAGGCGAAGCCCTGCGTCAGTAGAACATCATCATCGTCACCATGCCGTCGTGCTGACGAAACTCTCCCTCAAGACTCGGCTGGATCGGAGTTCGAGGGACGTCATCGAGCTGAACGTGTGCTGAACTCGGAGGTGCCGTGCGTTCGGTACTTGATCGGTCGGATCGTGAAGACGTACGACTACATCAACCGCGTTGTGCTAACGCTTCTGCTTTCGGTCTACGAGGGTACGTGGACAACACTCTCCCCTCTTGTTGCTATGCATCACCATGATCTTGCGTGTGCGTAGGAATTTTTTTGAAATTACTACGTTCCCCAACAGCACGCAGTATAGCCAGGAGCTCAAAGAGCATTTGGCAGTGGAGAAGCCAATCGTGGCCGCACGAGTGGCTGAGGTCACAATGGTTGCCATGCGTACTGACCCCCGGATCTTGGAGGAGCACCTCCCCGTCGAGGCCACCGTCGATGCCTCGTGCGCGGACGCCGCCACGCAGTTGGCTGCTTTAAACGATAGTTCGTGGTTTTTTCTTTAGGCCATCGTGGGTGCCTTCGACGAAGTCTACAAGGTGCTTTCTCAGTGTTTCTCGTGCCTACCTCAACTCCAGAGCCAGCAGGTTGGTGCTCGAAGCGGCTTAGGCGACTCACCACTACGAGGAGGGTACCCACAATATGCCTCACACTCTTCCAAGTGTAAGGAGCGCGTCGTCATCGATATCTCCGATGATGAGGAGTAGCTTGTCTTTTTAGCTTACTATAAGGACCTAAGTTCAGCTAGCTAGCTATGTTGGTTAAGTATGTTCGGTTTACCTGTTGCATGCACTACTCATGTCTTTCCTTTACAAATTCTAGTGAATTGTTCTATGTACTGTTACTATGCAATCTGATCCTCTATTATATATGTTCTATATATTGTGCAATGTGGTTCTCAGTTAACTGTTTGGTTAATTTGTTTTCATGTTCAGTTAACTGTTTGGTTCAATTCTGCAATGTGATGTTCAATTCTTGTGGGTGCAATTTTGTATTGTCTTGCATGTGAGAAATACATTGAATTTGACTGTACTAAATACATGAGAAACATATACAATTGCTATATTTCCAAGTTGTTAAGCATGCTTGGTTTGGTTAATTGTCTGATCTTCTAGTCTGTTCTATTGTATAATTTGGTGCTCAGTTAACTGTTTGGTTCATTGTTATGGTGTTCTGTTAACTATTTTGTTCAATTCTGCAATGCGATGTTCAATTGTTGTGGGATAATTTTGTATTGTTATGAATGTAGAAATAGATCAAATTTGACTATATAAATACATGAGAAACATATACAATTGCTATATTTCCTAGTTCTTAAGCATGCTTGGTTTGGATAACTAGTTTTTCCATGTGGCTTGAATTAATCTGCTAAATCTGTAATGTGTTTATTTTTATCAACATATTTTACTGATAGTATGCCAACCCTCACTTAATCTGATCAATAACTACCTTATATGTGTTGTGTAGGGAAACAATGGGAGGCACTGAGGTTTACCATCGAGGTTTGCACATGCATGGTCCTTTGGATAATAGCACATTATTGTGCAATTGTAGGAACCATTCTAATATTTAGGTTTTTAACAATTTGGTCTTGCATATGTAGGTCCTGCTATCAGAGGTTTTGACCCACTGTTCGACCCATTTTGCATATGGTTTTGACCCACTGTCCATGAATATCAGTCAAGTTAAGAAACTCGGAAAGATTGTTAGGATATTGAAACTAGAGATGAAAAACAATAAGGTCTTTGTCTGCATAATGAAGAAGACATCAATGAACTACATGATTGTACTAACTCTTATACCTTTTTTTCATTCCTTTGCGCCATTTCAAAATTTAGAGAAGATATTTATGATACCTTTTTTTAGGCATTTCCAAAGCAGTTCACGAATGATTACCTCCCAAACCATCTATATGGTCAAGAGGCGAGGAAGGTGTTCATACAACACCCACGGTATAATATTAAAGTTTTCCTCAAGAGGACAAAGGATGTGCGGTCAATCATCCACAGACACTGGCCTAAAGTTGCAAGGACCTTCAACATCAATGAAGGTTCAGTATCCACCTTTCTCTTTAGCAGTTTTCCAAATGAGATTAATCTGTCTATCTACCGTCTATGATACTAATTTCCAAAGGTTTTAGATGTTGCATGTGAAACTTGGTTCTGTTGTGTAATGGGATAGCTAGCTATATGCCTATATGGTGTAACTGAGTGCTAAAGCTATATGATGGTGTACTCTGATGTATTTCAATTATGAAATCCTGGTTCCGTGATGCAAAAATGAAATATATTGTGTGTTTAATATGAAATGTCAATTTGATTACTAAATGGATTAAAAATAATAGGCCAATTCGCATGCTTATTGGGTTTTCTATTGCAAACTACTATTGGGACAACACCGTGGGCGATGACCTCAGACAACCCACACAGTTTCTAGGAAGTAAATGTGTTGGATCAATGAACAATCACACACGACTCCTCTGGAAAATTGTTTGCGTTAGACCACCTTGCACAAATGTTTTTCACATAAAAAATGTGTGTGATGGACAGCCTATGCCACACAATTTCTTCTATGAGCCGTGCGTGATGCATTCAATAATGCAAACGGTAATATTTTAATATCGTCTGCAATGGCAACGCTATTATAGAAGATATGATGGGGAAACTTGTGTGTGATGTACGTATGAACGAAAATGTTTATCTAGGATTCACTGTGTGGGATGTATATATGAATGGAAACGTTTGTCTTGGATTCACTGTGTTGGATGTACATACGAACGGAAATGATTGGACCTTTATAATAGTCTGCGATGTGATGTCGCTTGAGACTGCGTCGGTATTTCCCCAAAGAGGAAGGGATGATGCAGTACAGCTATGGTAGGTATTTACCTTAGTTATGAAACCAAGGTATCAATCTAGTAGGAGAACCAAGCAATAGTATGTAAACGCTATCTGCACACAAAGAACAAATACTTGCAACTCGACGCTTATGAGGGGTTGTCAATCCCTCTTCGAGTAACGGCGCCAGAAATTGTCAAGTTGACGGGATAAATTTTGTGTAGATTAGATAAATAGATCTCGGTAAAATGCGAAATAAAATAAGTAACAAAAAAGTGCAGCAAGGTATTTTTGGGTTTTTGGAATAATAGATCTGAAAACAAAAGCGAATAAAAATATATCTCAAAGCAAATATGATAAAGAATAGACCGGGGGTCGTAGATTTCACTAGTGGCTTCTCTTAAGAAAATAGCACACAGTGGGTAAACAAATTACTGTTGGGCGATTGATAGAAGGTTGAATAATTATGACGAAATCCAAGGCAATGATCAATATATAGGCATCACGTCCAAGATTAGTAGACCGACTCCTCCCTGCATCTACTACTATTACTCCACACATTGACCGCTATCCAGCATGCATCTAGTGTATTAAATTCATGGAGAAACGGAGTAATGCAATAAGAACGATGACATGATGTAGACGAGATCTATTCATGTAGGAATAGCCCCCATCTTGTTATCCTTAATAGCAATGATACATGTGATAACCCACAAGTATAGGGGATCGCAACAGTTTTCGAGGGTAGAGTATTCAACCCAAATTTATTGATTCGACACAAGGGGAGCCAAAGAATATTCTCGAGTATTAGCAGTTGAGTTGTCAATTCAACCACACCTGAAAGACTTAATATCTGCAGCAAAGTATTTAATAGCAAAGTAGTATGGAAGTAACGATAATGGTGGCAAAAGTGATAGTAGTAGTATTGTAGCAATTGTAACAGTGGCAACGGAAAAGTAAGGAAGCAAAGATCAATATGTGAAAAGCTCGTAGGCAATGGATCAATGATGGATAATTATGTCGGATGGCATTCATCATGCAACGGTTATAACATAGGGTGACACAAAACTAGCTCCAGTTCATCAATATAATGTAGGCATGTATTCCGAGTATAGTCATACGTGCTTATGGAAAAGAACTTGCATGGCATATTTTGTCCTACCCTCCCGTGGCAGCGAGGTCCTATTGGAAACTAAGGGATATTAAGGCCTCCTTTTAATAGAGTACCGGACCAAAGCTTTAGCACTTAGTGAATACATGAACTCCTCAAACTTCGGTCATCACCGGGAGTGGTCCCGACTATTGTCACTCAGGGGTTGCCGGATCATAACACGTAGTAGGTGACTATAACTTGCAAGATAGGATCAAGAACACAAATATATTCATGAAAACTTAATAGGTTCATCTCTGAAATCATGGCACTGGGGCCCTAGTGACAAGCACTAAGCATAGCAAAGTCATAGCAAGATCAATCTTAGAACATAGTGGATACTAGGGATCAACCCCTAACAAAACTAACTCGATTACATGGTAAATCTCAACCAACCCATCACGGTCCAGCAAGCCTACAATGGGATTACTCACACACGGAAGTGACCATCATGAAATTGGTGATGAGAATGGTTGATGATGACGATTGCGACGGATTCCCCTCTTTGGAGTCCCGAACGGACTCCAGATCTACCCTCCCGAGGAAGAACAGGGCTTGGCGGCGGCTCCATATCGTAAAACGTGATGAATCCTTCTCTCTGATTTTTTTTCTCCTCGAAAGAGAATATATGGAGTTGGAGCTGAGGTCGGTGGAGGTCCAGGGGGCCCACAAGGTCGGTGGCGCGCCCCGGGGGGTGGGCGCGCCCCCACCCTTGTGGCCAGGGTGTGGGCCCCCCTTCACTTGATTCTTTCGCCAATATTTTTTATTAATTCCAAAACTTATCTTCGTGAAGTTTCAGGTCATTCCGAGAACTTTTTATTCTGCACAAAAATAACACCATTGCAATTCTACTGAAAACAGTGTCAGTCCGGGTTAGTTCCATTCAAATCATGCAAGTTAGAGTCCAAAACAAGGGAAAAAGAGTTTGGAAAAGTAGATACGATGGAGACGTATCAGCATGCGTGTCTTGCTGCCCCTTCTGTCACTGGGAAAGAACACCGCAAGATCGAATCCATCACAAAGCACCTCTTCCCATGGCAAGAAAAAATTAATATAGTTGGCCTAACTAAACCAGAGATTCGAAGAAGAAATACGAGGCGATAAATAATCATGCATATAAGAGATCAAAAGAAGACTCAAATAATATTCATGGATATAGATCTGATCATAAACTCAAAGTTCATCGGATCCCAACAAACGCACCGCAAAAAAGAGTTACATCAAATAGATCTCCAAGAGACCATTGTATTGAGAGTCAAAAGAGAGAGAGGAAGCCAGCTAGCTACTGCCTACGGACCCGTAGGTCTATGATGAACTACTCACTCATCATCGGAGAGGCATCAATGAGGATGATGAACCCCTCCGTGATGGTGTCTAGATTGGATCTCGTAGTTCTGGAACTTGTGGCAGTTGTAATTGTGTTTCGTCGACTCCCCTAGGGTTTCTGGAATATTTAGGAATTTATAGGGCAAAGAGGCGGTGCGGGAGGTCACCGAGGGGGCACAACCCCCTGGGAGCGCCTGGGCCTCCTAGCGCGCCCTGGTGGGTTGTGCCCACCTCGGGCCTACCCTCTAGTACTTCTTTGGCCCACTAAGTGTCTTCTGGTCCAGAAAAAATCTCCAAAAAGTTTCGCTGCGTTTGGACTCCGTTTGGTACTCATATTCTGCGAAGTAAAAAACAAGCAAAAAATAGCAACTGGCATTGGGCACTATGTCAATTGGTTAGTCCCAAAAATGATAAAAAGTTGCTATAAAATGATTGTAAAATATCCAAGAATGATAATATAACAGCATGGAACAAGCAAAAATTATAGATACGTTGGAGACGTATCACGATGGCTCGCCCGATCGCACACGAGCTCTGTTTGCCCCAAGTGTGTGACCGGAGGACCTATTGCCGACGGTTTCTGTGTCGTGTGGGAAGGACCCCCTATCGCACACACATGCAAGGCGACAGTTTAAAACTCTGTCGTGGAAAGGGGGTAAAAACCGTTTGTATAGCAGTCAGCTGCACTAGTGGAAGGCGATCTTCTTGAAGATCGACTTCCACAAGGCCTACGATACAGTTCATTTTTCCTTCCTTCAGGAAGTCTTGCTGCGCAAGGGTTTCGATGATTGTTGGGAAACCAGGGTCATGCAAACGGTGTCCAGCGGCCATATCGCGGTGAACATTAATGGCATGATAGGACCCTACTTCCCCACCCTTTGTGGTGTGCAGCAAGGAGATCCTCTCTCCCCCTATATGCTCAATATGGTGGTCGATGCTCTTGCGGCCACTCCAAACAAAGACAAATCGGCTGGCGATATCCATGGGGTGCTGCCCCATTTGGTAGGAGGGGGTGGGGTCTCCCTTCTAAAATACGCCGATGACACCATTATTATGGTCGATGGATCCTCGTTAGACATCACAAACTTGAAGTTCCTTCTCTGCTTCCAGCAGATGTCCGGGCTCACCATCAACTTCGACAAGAGCACAAGAGCGAGATGATGATTTTAGGATACTCAACAGAGGAGTGCCAGAGCATTGCTGACCGCCTAAACTGCCCCTTGGGGTCTTTCCCGGCATCCTACCCGGTGATCTGTTGGTGCAATATCTGCCTACCTTGTGTTTTGGAGATTGTTGACAGAAACAGGTATGGACTGATTTGTTTTGCTAGTGCATACAGAGAGAAAAAGTCCATACATAATCAAAGAATATGCTGTCTCCGGTGCTAATTTCGAGGAACTTCACCGAAGTACATCTGCGTTGCCGAGAAGAATGAGCTAGACTTGACAGAGTCGAGAAGATTAATGAGAAGAAATCGACCCCTCGAAAGTTTATTGCTGAAGCAAAGTTTCTTTTGATTCGGTATTGTCGTCTGAAGAAATTGACTGCAGCGATGGGAGTCGAAGACTATGTGAAGACGAGCATTCACTTAGTTGTTCTTCTTTCATTCTTTTGAGTCATAGGACCTCTGTATTATTAAGAGGGGTATAGGTTCTCGATGCTTAGATCCGCTGTGATGCTTAGCCAAAACCGATGAAAGTTGCGAGAGAAATCTCTTTGAGCTCCGAGCAAATACTTGCCAGCAAGAGACTGTGATCTTCTTCGCTGCGAGAGATTTGCCTCAGACCGAGGAGTTAGCATTTCTTGCTCCGCAAGAAATGTTACCGTTGTGCTCAAATCCGACCGTTGGAATCGTGTCGTTTGACCATTGGCTGAGCCTGATGTCTAATTTGGTCATTTCCCATCAAGGAAGGCTGCGACTATAAATAGCCACCCCGTTCCAACGCCGTATGTTGGCTGCTCCATTTGAGATTTCTGAGAAGATTCATTTGAGCAACCCCTCTCCGAGTGACTTGAGTTTAAGATCCATCGAGAGAAAAACCAAGAGCCCAAACCTAGACAGTGGTTTAGCATCATAGTAGTTCTAAGTGAGAGTTCTTGTACATATTACTCTTGAGAGCTGCGCACCCTCTAGACGGATAGGTTTCGCTTCGAGTGTTGAAGAGTTGTTGTCTTCACCGAGCCTGATCTTCAGCAACCAAGAGTGATTGTGGTTCACGAAGGTCGACCGAAGGTTTGGAGATCGCCGACAAGGATCTACCACGAGTGAAAATCAACCTGAGTCTGATCAGCTCTGCGTTGAAGGAGAATTGGGTGAAGATAGTTTATCTTCCGTGTTAAGTCACAACCCCTCGAACCAGACGTAGTCCTTTGGCAGAAGGGTGAACTGGTCTACCAAATCTCTTGTCGCCATTGAGCACCACCGGTTAAATCTACTCTACTGCATTTCATTCAGTAGTTTTCATTTGTGCTTTGTGATGATAGTTTACCTGATCGTTTGTCTTGCTGTTTTACCCTCATCCTGTATATCTGTGTTTTCTCTTATCATTCGTTGCCAGTCTGTACCTTTTGTCTTACTTGTGTAACCTTTTAGTTGTTTTTCTGCAAGTTCAGCTATGCTATGTCTCATTCTGTTACATATGTTTGCTTGCTGCATAACCCTCATTGTAGTTTAACCTATAATCTATCAAGCTTGTTCTGTTGTTAATGCTTTCCTCGATGAATACGCCTCTGACGAAGAAATCTGATTCAATGCATTTCTCTCGATACTCTACTCCGCTGCAGTGTTTGGGTTAAGTTTCAAAGCTTTCGAAAGAAAATTTGAATCTCCCATTCACCCCTCTCTAGTCGATATACTCTCGGTCCTAACATGATCCCCATTAGCGACCCTCGATTTACTATGGCAGAGCTTGGACCGGCTGTCACCAAGCTCCAGTACAAGGTTGAGCCTTGGTAGGGCAGGTAGCTCTCTAAGGCGTCTAGGACGGTGTGGATTAATCCATCACTGTCGAGTCTGCTCATGTTCATCATGAGCTTCTATAGTCTTCATGAAACCCCGCACCATGAGATCGCCGAAGATCAATCCAAATTCTTCTGCGCTGAGGATGGAGACAAGAAAAAAACCATATGGTGTAGTGGACCAACATTTGCTAATCCAAAGACCAGGGAGGGTTAGGGATAATGTCATCCAAACGCTGGATGGTCTGTGGCTTGACATCATCAGGGCTAAATACTTGCGTGGCCAGCCTTTTGCTTTCTACCAAAGAGTGGGCAGTTCCCAGTTCTAGCAATCGATCATTCAGCCACTCCCTGTCCTATGCATGGGGTCCTCGATCTCGGTGGGGTCTGGAATTTCAACCCTTTTCTGGTTTGCTCATTGGGCGGGTGATGCCCCCTTCACCGCTAGATTTCTGGAGCTATTCTCCATCTCGACGGACCCTCAGATTTACATCGAGGCAGCCCTTATTGACTTAGGGCGCCTTTCCTTCATGCGATCTTTTAGTCCACTTGAGCAAGACGCTTGGTTGGCGCTTCTTGAGTGTGTCGCCCTCCACACTCCGAACATCAGTCAGGCTCATGACTGTATGACTTGGTGCCTTGACTCGTCTGCTGCTTCTCCACTAAGTCGCTCTACCTGCCTATTGCCGCCTCTCCAGGTCCGGACCCCCTTGCGCAAATTTGGTCCATTTGGCTCCTACTTAAGATTAAGATATTTCTATGGCAATGGATCCATGGCCGGGTACCTTCAGGGGTGGAGGTACTCAAGCGCACCCCAGAGATGGAATTTGTCCGTTGTGCGAGAACGTGGGAGATGGTGCAATACCAACTTCCCAGACCTCTTCGAGAAACTTCAGACATCCACGTGTGGGTCCCGCCACACTAGGTGGTGAAGGAAATATGCCCTAGAGGCAATAATAAAGTTGTTATTTATATTTCCTTATATCATGATAAATGTTCATTATTCATGCTAGAATTGTATTAACCGGAAACTTAGTGCATGTGTGAATACATAGACAAAACAAAGTGTCCCTAGTATGCCTCTACTTGACCAGCTCGTTGAATCAAAGATGGTTAAGTTTCCTAACCATAGACATGAGTTGTCATTTGATTAACGGGATCACATCATTAGAGAATGATGTGATTGACTTGACCCATCCGTTAGCTTAGCACGATGATCGTTTAGTTTGTTGCTATTGCTTTCTTCATAACTTATACATGTTCCTATGACTATGAGATTATGCAACTCCCGAATACCGGAGAAATACTTTGTGTGCTATCAAACATCACAACATAACTGGGTGATTATAAAGATGCTCTACAGGTGTCTCCGATGGTGTTTGTTGAGTTGGCATAGATCGAGATTAAGATTTGCCACTCCGATTGTCCGAGAGGTATATCTGGGCCCTCTCGGTAATGCACATCACTATAAGCCTTGCAAGCAATGTGACTAATGAGTTAGTTGCGGGATGATGCATTACGGAACAAGTAAAGAGACTTGCCAGTAACAAGATTGAACTAGGTATTGAAATACCGACGATCGAATCTCGGGCAAGTAACATACCGATGACAAAGGGAACAACGTATGTTGTTATGCGGTTTGACCGATAAAGATCTTCGTAGAATATGTAGGAACCGATATGAGCATCCAGGTTCCGCTATTGGTTATTGACCAGAGACGAGTCTCGGTCATGTCTACATAGTTCTCGAACCCGTAGGGTCCGCACGCTTAACGTTCGATGACGATCGGTATTATGAGTTTATGTGTTTTGATGTATCGAAGGTGGTTCGGAGTCCCGGATGTGATCACAGACATGACGATGAGTCTCGAAATGGTCGAGACATAAAGATTGATATATTGGACGGCTATTGTGACGCCCCCGATTCAATCGTACACTAATCATACACGCAAATCTGTACGATCAAGATCGAGGACTCACGGGAAGATATCACAACACAACTCTAGACACAAATTAAAATAAAACAAGCTTTATATTACAAGCCAGGGGCCTCGAAGGCTCAAATACATAAGCTCGAAAACACAAGAGTCAGCGGAAGCAATAATATCTGAGTACAGACATAAGTTAAACAAGATTGCCTTAAGAAGGCTAGCACAAAAGTAGAAACGATCGAAAAGGCAAGGCCTCCTGCCTGGGACCTCCTAACAACTCCTCGAAGTCGAACTTCAAGTAGAATCATCCTCGGGATCTCTAGCTCCTGGACTCCAGCATCTGGTTGCGACAACCAGGTATAGAAAGGGGAAAAGAGGGAGAAAAGCAACCGTGAGTACTCATCCAAAGTACTCGCAAGCAAGGAGCAACACTACATATGCATGGGTATATGTGTAAAGGGCCATATCGGTGGACTGAACTGCAGAATGCCAGAATAAGAGGGGGATAGCTAATCCTGTCGAAGACTACGCTTCTGGCCACCTCCATCTTGCAGCATGTAGAAGAGAGTAGATGGTAAGTTCACCAAGTAGCATCGCATAGCATAATCCTACCCGGCGATCCCCTCCTCGTCGCCCTGTTAGAGAGCGATCACCGGGTTGTATCTGGCACTTGGAAGGGTGTGTTTTATTAAGTATCCGGTTCTAGTTGTCATAAGGTCAAGGTACAACTCCGGGTCGTCCTTTTACCGAGGGACACGGCTATTCGAATAGATAAACTTTCCTGCAGGGGTGCACCACATAACCCAACACGCTCGATCCCATTTGGCCGGACACACTTTCCTGGGTCATGCCCGGCCTCGGAAGATCAACACGTCGCAGCCCTACCGAGGCACAACAGAGAGGTCAGCACGCCGGTCTAAATCCTATGGCGCAGGGGTCTGGGCCCATCGCCCATTGCACACCTGCACGTTGCGAGGGCGGCCGGAAGCAGACCTAGCAACCTCCATTACAAAGGAAGTCACGTTACGTGGTCCAATCTGGCGCGCGCCGCCCAGTCGCTGACATCACGAAGGCTTCGGCTGATACCACGACGTCGAGTGCCCATAACTGTTCCCGCGTAGTTGGTTAGTGCGTATAGACCAAATGGTCAGACTCAGATCAAATACCAAGATCTCGTTAAGCGTGTTATTTTTTAGTATCCGCGGACGCCGACCAGGGCCAGGCCCACCTCTCTCCTAGGTGGTCTCAACCTGCCCTGCCGCTCCGCCACAAAGTAACAGTCGGGGGCCGTCAAGAACCCAGGCCCACCTCTACCGGGATGGAGCCACCTGTCCTTTCAGCCCCCTCATCAGAATCATTTGCGGGTACTCAACGAGCTGACCCGACTTTAGTCACCACTTGTGTCGTGTATATAAAGTATATAGTATATACCCGTGATCACCTCCCTAGTGATCACGGCCCGATAGTATAGCATGGCAGACGGACAAGAGTGTAGGGCCACTGATGGAACACTAGCATCCTATACTAAGCAGTAGGATAGCAGGTAAGGGTAACAACTGTAGCAACAATGACAGGCTATGCAGCAGAATAGGATTAATCGAAAGCAGTAACATGCTACACTCTTCTAATGCAAGCAGTATAGAGAAGAATAGGCGATATCTGGTGATCAAGGGGGGGGGCTTGCCTGGAAGCTCAGCCGAGAAGGAGGGGTCGTCCACACCGTAGTCGTACTGGGTAGCAGCGGCGTCGGTCTCGGTGTCTAGTGATAGAAGAGGGGGAAGAAACAATAAATACAATGCAAACAAATGCATGACGATGCATGACATGACAAAGCGTGATGCTAGGCGTGCCCAATCGCGGTAGTAGGTGATACCGGCGAAGGGGGGAAACATCCGGGAAAGTATCCCCGGTGTTTCGCGTTTTTGGACAGATGAACCGGAGGGGGGAAGTTGCATGTTTGCTATGCTAGGGATGTGTGGCGGACGAACGGGCTGCGTATCCGGAATTGTCTCGTCGTTCTTAGCAACTTTCATGTACAAAGTTTTTTCATCCGAGCTACGGATTATTTTATATTAATTTATAAAGATTTAATTTATTTCTAGAATTAAGAGAATTAATTTAATTATAAAAAGTAATTATGACGTCAGCGTGAGGTCAGCATGATGTCATCAGTCAACCGTCTGTTGACTGGGTCAACAGACGCGTGGGTCCTGTTCGTCATAGTCTCAGGTTAACTAAATAGTGGTTAGTTTTTATTAACTGAATAATTAGTTTTAATTATTTAATTAAATAGATTAATTAAGTTAATTAACTAAATTTTATTATTATTATTTTTATAACTTTATTTTTCCTTTAAAAAAACAATGTTTCCAGGGGGGCCACTGTCAGTGGCCCTAGGGCCAAACGGGGCGGTTCGGGCGCTGGTGCCTGACAGGGCGCCCGGGGGGGGCGCTGGCGAGGCTCGAAGCGGGGCGAGGCCGTGGTGGTGCGCGGGTGGCCGCCGGAGGCCGTGCGGGCGGCAGCCGGAGGTGGCTCTCGGCTGCGGCCCAGCAGGAGCTGCGGAAGTGGCCGCCGGGAGGCTAGGCCGGAGCCGCAGGGGGAGGCGGGCGGTGACCGAAGGTGACGGCGCGCGGGACAGGGGCGGCCAGCGGTAGGAGCGGGACGCGGCCACCACAGGAGGGCAGAGAGGGAGCACGAGGCGTGCTCACGTTCGTTGTAGGGAAGAGGGCGGCGTGGCTCGATGGTGTCCGGCGAGGAGGAGG
This sequence comes from Triticum aestivum, assembly GCF_018294505.1. Lineage (NCBI taxonomy): Eukaryota > Viridiplantae > Streptophyta > Magnoliopsida > Poales > Poaceae > Triticum > Triticum aestivum. Next base: position 266,073,888 of record NC_057814.1, on the reverse strand, counting down.
ATGGGGACGAGCGACGTAGACAGGGAGGCAGCGCCGATGACGGTGGGTGGCGGGGTGGCTCCAGCGGGGGTGGTCCGGCGTCGGCGCAGGTCGTCGGGGGCGTCGATTGCCCCCGACTGGATCCACGCAAGAGGGGGTTGAGGAGGCGGGCGACGGCGGGGCAGCGCCGGGCGGCGTCGGTGAGGTGGCGGTGGTTGGCGACGGCGGTGGTCGAGGCGGAGGCTCTTCCGGGCGACGGCGACGTCGTCCAGCGTTGGTGGCGGGGCGATGGCACGCGATGGCGACGGGGGCGACGAAGCGACGGCGTCGCGGGCGGCGACGGGCGTCGGGGGCGACGGGGTCAAGCCCTCGATCTCGATCCAGATCGAGGGGGGAGTGGGCGACGTGGGGGGAGTGTGCGGTCTGGGTGGGGTTAGGGTTACGGGGTTCAGGGGATAAGGGGAGTGGGCGAGGCCGGTTGGGCCGGCCTGGCTAACAGCTGGGCCGACTGGCCCAGTGGGGGGCTTCTCTCTTTTATTTTTGTGTTTACTTTCTTTTAAAATTTTCTTTTCTATTCATTTACTTTCCCTATAGTTTTCAATTTATTTTAGTTTCAAAAATACAAAAACAACTCCTAAATCAATATAGCTTAATATACCACTGCCATATTTAATTATGGCACCCAAGTAAAATAGTTTAACATTTTATTAATTCTAAAAAGGCATTATCTAATTGATTAAGCCATTGTTTTAATTATTTTAGTGCCTTTATTTATTTTATAAAAATGTGGGTTCTCCACCATTATTACTAAGGATTTATTTGTAACATTTAGCACATTTTAGTTTTTATGTTTGAAGACGTTTATCGTTTGACTTTAATTCAAATTTGAATTTGAATCGGTTTCGAACTAACGTGAGCTTAACAACAGTAACCGAGGTGACGTGGCATCATTAGTAGAGGGTTACTGTAGCTTAATTATCCGGGCGTCACAATTCTCCTCCACTACAAGAAATCTCGTCCCGAGATTTAAGAAGGGGAGTAAGGGGTAAATGTCTGGTTACGAAATTATAACAAATCTTCTCGGTCTTGGTTGCTCTTCTCGAAGAGGACGATCCATAGCGTTGATTTCTTCATACCTATGCATGAATGCATCATGATGAAGTCGTCGTCCTTTCTTCGGGAACTCCATCGTACTTACGAAAGAACAAGGGGTAACTTCGGAAGAACGGGCCTTACAAGGTTGACTATATGGCAGATAACTCAGGGAATGTGGTAGAAAGTAACTCTCGAATAGCTACTTAAGAAAATATCGAGAGTAAATTAAGAAGGTACCATGAGAAGTTTCCAATGGCAGGCAATCGTTGGATGGCCTAATCAGAAGGTGAAAGGGGTTCAGAGCAACAAGAATAAGTATTGCATCTGATACCAGAATTGATGATATCTCGGAAGGTGGCTCGTGAATTACATATGAGGCCACGCGCGAGGAATAACTTTGGGAACAGGGGGTGTATAGGAGAGTCAGGTTTCGATCCTGTGGAACTGTGGGTTATGGGCCCAGCATGTGGGTTAAAAGCAGGAAGGCGCTAACATTTGCACGGTCAAGATAGCAAAGTATGTCAGAGGATAGCCTGTCAGTTTTGTTGGCAACAACGTTGGTACCAAGGGCGAGGGACGAAGAGAACCATTTTCCTGCTCATTGAAACGAGGCGGACCAATAGGCAAGGTTCTCGTCCATCGGTGATTACCGGAATGTCATCAACAATAGTAACAGGGTCTTACTGACAGAGTGGTACAACAAGGTGCTTCCCTAAGCAGGGAATTATCACTGCTCAGCTAAGTCAGATTACAAGAAACGTTAATCCAAACAATGGAAAGGAAAATGTGATTATCAGATTAAACAAAACAATGGAAAGGAAAATGTGTTTAAACACATATTTCAGGGGTATATCCTTCCCAAGGTCAAGCAGAGCATGATATCCATGAGAGGATATAATGTAGAAAACCCTTTAGGAAAGGGGAGAGAAATTTCATGACATTACCCATACAACGGTGTTTGGATAATTGAGCAAGAAACATTTAGCATTGGGCTTCAAATGTTCTTGTTGAAAATTGAAGTACCATAGACATGCTTCGAGATAGCATTGACATGGTCATCATGTAAAGGTCGGACTTTGGATACACAAAGGATCCATCAGAATCAACTTATAGGATAAATCTTACGATTTTCTCATGGAAGAATGATTAACCTTGCTAAAAGGAAGCTATAACAATAGGTCCTCCAGCCAGGTGTGCGAGCCATGACATCATCTTACCGGGTTATATAAAGGCAAATGTTATAACTCTTGGATATATGTTCCAACCATCATATCTGACCAAGATTCAGATCTGATTGGTGTCAGGATACCTCAGACTCTGGATGCTTGAAAAGAAAAGGTGCAACACCAATTGACGAATTAACGTTGCAAGATTCTCGGGAAATGGCGTCCAGAAGCAAGGCTCTGAAACAAGGGTTCATCATTAAACCAAGGAGAGGATGATGACGTGGCTGATGGGCTAAGGACAATTCATCGAGATTTCTAAAAGATGGATTTGCACAATTACGTGAACAAGGAGATAACATTCGTCAGATCAAATGATATAATGATGTATGCTTGAGGAAAACATACACAATCAAACATTGGTTGAAATGTGCGCCCGAAATATGGTCATAGGTAGCATGATAAATGTTAGAATGGTGATTCGATAACCAATGGTCTAAGAATGAAATGTCAACAATAACTTCAAAGCAATAGGGTTGCTAGAAGTTTTGAAGTCGCACATCATAGTTCGATTGTCGGTTTTCCGGTTAAAAATAACACGGGGACCAAGGAATGAACGGATATGGCAAAAGGTATCACCTGCATCAAGAATTCTTAAGAGGTGGTGAAATTCTCACGACATTCTTGACATAAAAGATGGTAATACTCCAAGGTAAAGAAGAACAAATGCTGGATAGCAAGGATCTCAAGGTATAACACAAAACACGAACAAGTTTGTGTTGAACGGAAGGCAATCGAGTGGTCGATGATAACACAAATCATCGAGGGCAAGGATGGTATTTCTCATCATGAATTCAATTGATATCCAGGAAGAGCTCAGAATGCTGATGATGATCATGACACATTTGTCGAGAGATATCATGAAGATGTAATCGATCGGCGATGACATCAAGTGAAAGGAATTATGAAGCAAAAGGTTATTGAAACCATGGGTACGGCACAAACTCGAAACCAAGCTCGTTGTTCAAGGCGAAAGGATATGACAAGGAAGAGCGGCGTAAGCTTAACTCATCGTCGAAAATTGTGCTCTGGGAAGAAGGACCGGATAGCACAGTTAAAATTTAACATGGTAATGATATAGCCGATCAGGCTTGGGATGACTTGAAGGATTATTAAACTCGTAAGCAATGAAAATTACTTAGAGTTATTGAATCAGAGTGCGGACTCGATTCACTATTTTGTGTTCTCGAGTGTCTAACAACTCAGAACCCGGGGAAAATTGGAATCGGTGAGAAATAATACTTGAAGAACTCATAAGAAGTAATATGGTTCTGTGCTATTATCGAGATACCACGGGGTAATACTCGAAGGTAGATCATAATAGAGGTTGGACGGGTGCATTGATCTGCAGAGGACAAGTGGTTCAACTTGTCCGAGAAAAGGATCAAAGATGATCAATCATGGTCGGAACCACGGTTGCAAAGGACCAACATAGATACAAGATGAACTTATAACAAGGGGACCATTATTAATACAAGAAACTTCCATGATAGATTCCACATCGGGTCCATGGGCATGAACACAAAGTTCAAGGTCGACTCCCACTTCTCCAAAGCAGAACCTTACATTCACTTCTCGTTTTGATAATGGCATTAGTGTTGAAAGTTTTACCTGGTGAAATACCAGATGAGTATGGCCCGTGAAATCCTTCGGGCTCACATAGATTAGTTAAGGCATTGGTTCAACCCATCGAGGCATCTTAGAACATATACCATGAAATTTAGGATCAAATAAGACATGCTCGGAGCAGAGCATGGTTGACAAAGGCATAGGATATTACTTGCCAAAGGCAGAAGACACAATTTACCAAAGGCATTATGTATCGGGGGAGAAACTCTCAAGGTTATTGGATATGAAGGACACTGTCGGATAATAACCAAGCAATTGGTCTCGCAGACCACAAGGAATCTAATGTGAGTATCGGTACTCAATCAGAAGGAAAAAGAATGCAAAGGCATCAGATTATAGAAACAACTAACTAATTCAAAGCTCAAATGCAAATGAATTATGATTTCCAAATCAAAGGATCAGAAGCAAACGCTCTGATTAAGAATGGATAAGTTGAATAGACTTAGGGTACATTCGACGACAACTTGATTGGTCGAGGACCAGCTCATGTTATAAATGACGTCTAAGCCGGAAGGATGAATTATAGGATTCGACTGAGGAAAGCAAGCATCCTCAACATATTGAATCAATGGACTTAAAATGATAAAGACAAGGGATGCCAATAAGATTACGAGACTGATGGGATTAACCATAATGCAAGCAAGCAAGAATTTCAAGAGCAATAGGTTGCTCAGGATTTTCGGAAGATCGAATGGTATTTCGGAGTCTTTTGCGACACACATGAACAACTGAGAATGAGCGGATACTCGATAAGTGCGGGGAATTATCCATAGGGGTATTCACACGGCAAAGATCTGTAAGGCAGTGGCTCAAAAGATTCTTAAAAGTCGAAGAATAATTCGATGCATCTTGTAATAACAAGAGCAGCTGGGAATGAAAGTAAGGGGAGAAAAGCAACCGTGAGTACTCATCCAAAGTACTCGCAAGCAAGGAGCTACACTACATATGCATGGATATATGTGTAAAGGGCCATATCGGTGGACTGAACTGCAGAATGCCAGAATAAGAGGGGGATAGCTAATCCTGTCGAAGACTACGCTTCTGGCCACCTCCACCTCCGCCACAAAGTAACAGTCGGGGGCCGTCAGGAACCCAGGCCCACCTCTACCGGGATGGAGCCACCTGTCCTTTCAGCCCCCTCATCAGAATCACTTGCGGGTACTCAACGAGTTGACCCGACTTTAGTCACCACATGTGTCATGTATATAAAGTATATAGTATATACCCGTGATCACCTCCCTAGTGATCACGGCCCGATAATATAGCATGGCAGACGGACAAGAGTGTAGGGCCACTGATGGAACACTAGTATCCTATACTAAGCAGTAGGATAGCAGGTAAGGGTAACAACTGTAGCAACAATGACAGGCTATGCAGCAGAATAGGATTAACCGAAAGCAGTAACATGCTACACTCTTCTAATGCAAGCAGTATAGAGAAGAATAGGCGATATCTGGTGATCAAGGGGGGGGGCTTGCCTGGAAGCTCAGCCGAGAAGGAGGGGTCGTCAACACCGTAGTCGTACTGGGTAGCAGCGGCGTCGGTCTCGGTGTCTAGCGAGAGATGAGGGCGAAGAAACAATAAATACAACGCAAACAAATGCATGACAATGCATGACATGACAAAGCGTGATGCTAGGCGTGCCCAATCGCGGTAGTAGGTGATACCAGCGAAGGGGGGAAACATCCGGGAAAGTATCCCCGGTGTTTCGCGTTTTTGGACAGATGAACCGGAGGGGGGAAGTTGCGTGTTTGCTATGCCTTGGATGTGTGGCGGACGAACGGGCTGCGTATCCGGAATTGTCTCGTCGTTCTGAGCAACTTTCATGTACAAAGTTTTTTCATCCGAGCTACGAATTATTTTATATTAATTTATAAAGATTTAATTTATTTCTAGAATTAATTTAATTATAAAAAGTAATTATGACGTCAGCGTGAGGTCAGCATGATGTCATCAGTCAACCGTCTGTTGACTGGGTCAACAGATGCATGGGTCCCGTTCGTCATAGTCTCAGGTTAACTAAACAGTAGTTAGTTTCTATTATTTGAATAATTAGTTTTAATTATTTAATTAAACAGATTAATTAAGTTAATTAACTAAATTTTATTTTTATTATTATTATTACTTTATTTTTCCTTTTTAAAAAAACAAGTTTCCAGGGGGGGCCACTGTCAGTGGCCCTAGGGCCAAACGGGGCGGTTCGGGCCCTGGTGCCCGACAGGGCGCCCGGGGGGGGGGCGCTGGCGAGGCTCGAAGCGGAGCGAGGCCGTGGTGGTGCGCGGGGGCCGCCGGAGGCCGTGCAGGCGGGTGGCAGCCGAAAGTGGCACTCGGCTACGGCCCAGCGGGAGCTGCGGTAGTGGCCCCCGGGAGGCTAGGCCGGAGCCGCGGGGGGAGGCGGGCGGTGACCGAAGGTGACGGCGCGCGGGACAGGGGCGGCCAGCGGTAGGAGCGGGACGCGGCCACCACAGGAGGGCAGAGAGGGAGCACGAGGCGTGCTCACGTTCGTTGTAGGGAAGAGGGCGGCGTGGCTCGATGGTGTCCGGCGAGGAGGAGGATGGGGACGAGCGACGTAGACGGGGAGGCGGCACCGACGACGGCGGGTGGCGGTGTGGCTCCAGCGGGGGTGGTCCGGCGTCGGCGCAGGTCGTCGGGGGCGTCGATTGCCCCCGACCGGATCCACGCAAGAGGGGGTTGAGGAGGCGGGCGACGGCAGGGCAGCGCCGGGCGGCGTCGGTGAGGTGGCGGTGGTTGGCGATGGCGGTGGTCGAGGCGGAGGCGCTTCCGGGCGGCGGCGACGTCGTCCAGCGTTGGTGACGGGGCGATGGCGACGGGGGCGACGAAGCGACGGCGTCGCGGGCGGCGACGTGGTGGTGGCGACGGGCGTCGGGGGCGATGGGGTCAAGCCCTCGATCTCGATCCAGATCGAGGGGGGGAGTGGGCGACGTGGGGGGTGTGCGGTCTGGGTGGGGTTAGGGTTACGGGGTCCAGGGGATAAGGGGAGTGGGCGAGGCCGGTTGGGCCGGCCTGGCTAACAGCTGGGCCGACTGGCCCAGTGGGGGGGCTTCTCTCTTTTATTTTTGTGTTTACTTTCTTTTAAAATTTTCTTTTCTGTTCATTTACTTTCCCTATAGTTTTCAATTTATTCTAGTTTCAAAAATACAAAAACAACTCCTAAATCAGTATAGCTTAATATACCACTGCCACATTTAATTATGGCACCCAAGTAAAATAGTTTAACATTTTATTAATTCTAAAAAGGCATTATCTAATTGATTAAGCCACTGTTTTAATTATTTTAGTGCCTTTAATTATTTTATAAAAATGTGGGTTCTCCACCATTATTACTAAGGATTTATTTGTAACATTTAGCACATTTTAGTTTTTATGTTTGAAAACTTTTATCGTTTGACTTTAATTCAAATTTGAATTTGAATCGGTTTCAAACTAACGCGAGATTAACAACAGTAACCGAGGTGACATGGCATCATTAGTAGAGGGTTACTGTAGCTTAATTATCCGGGCGTCACAGCTATGTTCGGACACCGCAAGTATTCCGGAGAAGTTTCGGATAAAACCGGAGTACCGGAGGGTTATCGGAACCCCCGGGGGAACTAATGGGCCTCGATGGGCCTTAGTGGAGAGAGAGAGGGGCGGCCAGGGCAGGCCGCGCGCCCCCTCCCCCTTGAGTCCGAATTTGACTAGGAAGAAGGGGCGCCCCCCTTTTCCTTTCCCCTCTCCCTCTCCTTCCTTCCCCCTCTCTCTATTTTGGTGGAAACCTACTAGGACTTGGAGTCCTAGTAGGATTCCCCTCTTGGGGGCGCGCCAAGGAGGGCAGGCCGGCCTCCCCCTCCCTCCTTTATATACGTGGGGAGGGGGGCACCCTAGAACACACAAGTTGATTGTTTAGCCGTGTGCGGTGCCACCCTCCACAGATTTCCACCTCGGTCATATCGTTGTAGTGCTTAGGCGAAGCCCTGCGTCGGTAACTTCATCATCACCGTCATCACGCCGTCGTGCTGACGAAACTCTCCCTCGACCTCAGCTGGATCTAGAGTTCGTGGGACGTCACTGAGCGGAACGTGTGCAGATCGCGGAGGTGCCGTACTTTCGGTACTAGGATCGGTTGGATTCTGAAGACGTACGACTACATCAACCACGTTGTCATAACGCTTCCGCTTTCGGTCTACGAGGGTACGTGGACAACACTCTCCCCTCTCGTTGCTATGCATCACATAGATGGATCTTGCGTGTGCGTAGGAAATCTTTTGAAATTACTGCGTTCCCCAACAGGTGGATGGGCATTGGGGTTCTTGTGTGGCCTCCGTGGATGATTCATCATAAGTTTGTGATTGAGCATGCCCCTCTTCATCAACCGACTGATGATCTCTACAAAATGTGTGGCTACTTGCAACTATGGAAGCCGCTTAGCCGTGGTCCGGAGCGGGATTCCATCGACATCTTCACTGCAGATCTTCAGGCGCTGACTCTTCGTTTGGCGCTGCCGCTTCCTCCACCATCTCCTGAGCCAGATTAGTCCCTGGGACTCACCGCGGCCATTGACGCCGCTTTATTTATTGTGTACTATTCAGGGCTTGTTGAGCTGTGCCCTCAATAAACCCCCTTTTCATACTCTGTTTGGGCGCTACTTTGTGTTGTGTTGTGTTGTGTGATGTGGTACTTCTTTGTATGAACTTGTTTGACTCTGGTGGTTTGCTTTATATATAAAGTGGGGTGATAGCCTTTTTCGATAAATAACTATGGATAAAGCTTTTTAGAACATATACCTATTTATTGAATAAATAATACTACCTTTGTTCCATTCACAACTATAAGATTTTTTTTTTGAAAAGGGGGTTAAAACCCCTGTCCTCTGCATCAATAGATGTATACAACCATCTTTGTTAAATTATGCAACTGGCAAGAACATACATCAAAAAACCCGAAGCCACCAATCCACACCTACAAACTCGACAATGGGGAATGTCATCACGCCCCACCATCCAAAACTAGGGTCACCGCCGAGCTGCACGCATGACGTACTTGGAAGTTGGAACACACTCCCGGTACAACAGACCCAAAGCGTGCACCCCATGCACACGTTTCGGAAGCCGCCACTACCATCGAGCCGTTGTCCTATCTCAAAGATAGAAATCCGCATTATCCATGTCAGACCGGCCAGCCGTCGATGCCACTACGATGCCAAACAGCGCCGTTGCCCTGCGCTCGTCCATAAAGATGCATCCGTCAGCGAGACTCTGCTTCACCATGCTGCCGAGACCCACTGTCATCGGTGCGGTAGATGCCGCGCCACTCCATGGTTCATTCCGGGAGACCTAAATCAAGGGTTTCCCCTTGGAATAGCTCGAGCGAGGAGATGATGACGACAGTGACGATGCCTTCAACAAGGTAACGGTGCATAAAACACCGTCATCGCCCGCCAAGACCGAAGTCGGAGCTCGATTCTCACCGGCCGCATCTCCTTCCCTCCCAGCCGGTTGAATCGCCACCAAGTCGCACAACCGGCTCCATGCTAGCCCCCAACCGACGGATCTGCCGCCCCGCACCCACAACACCAAGGCAGCGGCCACCATATGTAGTAGCTACGCGTAGAAACGAACCTCCAGGAAGTCGCCAAACCACCGGGAGCCGCCGTACACCCGGAAGCCGCCATGCCACGCTGCACGTGTTGCACGCCCACCGCGACGACACCACAGCACGCGCCGAGGACTTCCCCCGCCGCCGCAAACGAAGCTGCCGTCTTGGAGACGAACGCGCCCCGATCCACCAGAGGAAATACCCTGCCGCCACCTTCCCTAGGGCATGCGTGGGCTTTGCAGCTGGCCCCTCCGGCGGCTGGGAAGCGGGGGAGCAGGAAGTGGAGAGCCTTGCGGCGACGGCGCTGGTTCCCCGTGTCGCCCGAGCAAGGCGACGCGGGGGTTCACAAATATAAGATGTTTTGGATATTTCAATATGGACTACATACAAACTGAAATAAGTGAACAAACACACTAAAACATGTCTATATACATCTGACTCATAAAAAAGTTAAAACATCTTATATTTGCGAATGGAGAGAGTAGTTATTTTACAAATACATGATTTAGTTTGTAGAGAGATACATGATTTTTTTTAGGCAGAGAAATACATGATTTTTTTAGTAAGAGCTTGATTGCATTATATTGAATTTTGCTTGTTCATGTTGTTTGTCAGTTTAGTTTGGATGCTGCTCATGGGCCGAGTATGAACGAACAGGCATGATGATGTCAGACTGATTGTGTATTCAATGGGCCAAGCTAAAATGGACTCTGGCCTCATCAAAACACACAGGAAATTCCCCTAAAAAACACACAGAGGAAAGAGGAAACAATTTCTCAAAAAAAAGGAAAGAGGAAACAAAAAAAAGTTTGTGGTGGGGAAAACGAAGAAACGGAAGATGCGCCGCCGCAGAGGTCGCCGCCAGCGTCCAGCCTGCTCCGGCTCTCGGTTCTTTCTCCACGAGGTCTCCCTCTACTCCCCGACCTTCAACCTTTAACTAATAAGTTGCGCAATTGCGCTCTCTACCACTCACATATCCGCTTAAGTGAGTACTCCCTCTGTCTCATAATATAAGAACGTTTTTGGCGCTACACTAGTGTAAAAAACGTTCTTATATTATGGGACGGAGGGAGTACTTGTAAGGGAGACAGCTCTTCTTTCTTGTTTAACAAATACAACATCCATTGGCGTTAGTGTATGTATTGTAGAATGATATGAAAAAAAGCGAAATTTGACGCCTGTTAAAGTTTGTGCGACCGAATCTTCCTCAGATTATTGTGAATCGTTAAGAACGGGCAAAATAATCCAGGTGCTAGGGTACATGCTTGTGCCATTTTTGGGCCTCTGGATTCGTAATAATGTACACTGTGATATACTTGAATGATACTGTAGAGATTCAATTAAAAAAAATCATATCCATTCTGAAACAAGAATATTCAATTCTAGTGCCGGACTGCACATCCATGTGATGTGAGGGGGTGGTGGGGAATCTGGGTAATTAAATGGATTTATTCTGCTAAACACAAGATTAGCCCTTGTGGCTTCGACCTGGCATGTTTAATGTACACACAGCAAGATCCACCAACCATAATTGTCGAAATTAGGCATACACGCATCACAAAACACATCTTCAAGCATGAAATGGTCAAATGGATCAAAACTTTGGTTTCTCTTTCTATAATTTGCTGTACATTTCTACTGTATACATGTTGGGAAAATTGTGCCAAGGTCAGCTACTCCTCAAAAAGGCGGATGCTAATCACATGGCGTCAAGAGTTACTAGGGAGTATCTATGAGCTAAGAATGTTTAGGAGAGAAACTCTGTTTTGGACTAATTTCCTGAACAGATGGCCTGCTTCACTCTCAAGATCTCCCATACTGCACTCTAACTCCTGCAATTGCTCCTCCTCAAAAATAGCTGCCTTTTTCTTGTGAAATGCCTTGGAAACAAGAGATTGTTTAGGCATTTCGATTTGCTTCGACAAGAGGTGGAGTGTGGACTCAAGTAGAGAGACCGTCAGCTCCCTCGCCTTGGTCAACAGCCTGACCATTCCACACTCTGCCTTCCCGGAAGCAGCCTTGTTGCATATCTTCTTGAAATGTTTCTTAGCCTTCTTTGCCAAGCGGGTATAAGACTGGATCTTGGCTTGAACGGCTGCATCATCTCCTTTTCTTAGAGCCACTTGCAGATCTTGGATGATAGTCTTCAACTCGACGAAGATCTCTTGCATGGTGCTGCAGAGATCCAGGAGCTCAAAAGAGCATCCCATCTCTCCATCCAACATCTTCCTCTACTGGGAGGAGCTAACTTTTTTTTTGGAACGAAGACGCTAGAAGCGTCCGGCTTTAAATTAATAAAGCCAACTGGCAGCATCACAAGGTTCAAATATCTTACAACCAAATAAAGTTAGGCCACACCAGCCATATGCTCATCACATAACCAAGTTCAGATAAAACAAGCCCCAACCGAGGCGACCACAAGAGTAGCAGCAGGTCGCCTCCACGCCGTCGAAGCCAAAAGAGACATGAACCAGCTCAAGCCAATTGCCGGAGTCGCGAGATACTATTGCCGATCTTCTCCATCGTGGTCTTCATTAGCTCAGCATCGCGTTGTTTCCCCAAAGGTGTCCACATCTGAAGAAAGAGATGGCATTTGATTATCACGTCAGCCGGGTGAGCATGAAACTTTTTCTCAATTGTCATCTTATTTCTAATCATCCAAAGGGACCAAAGCAACGCTCCCACACATCGCCATAACACCCTAGCGTTGGCCCCGTGCTGCGACTGCAACACAGCCAAAAGATCCGTTCCCGATCTAGGGTTCCAATTTTGTTGGAACACGTCCCTCACGGCACACCATGCAAACTTAGCTAACGCGCACTGGAAGACAACATGGTTCGCATCCTCGTGTAGCTCACATACTACACATGACCCATCAGACGGGCCGTTGCACTTGGCTACATTATCGGCCGTCGGGAGGCGATTTCCAAACATTTGCCAGAGGAAGATTTTAATCTTGAGCGGAAGCCCAGCCTTCCATAGCCCCCTAGCTATGTCTAGCGTGCTTCCCTTGGGAGTTTGCTGTACAGAGACTTGACCGAAAACTTTTGGGACGCAGTCAAGTCCCAGGACAGCTTATCAGCTCCCAAGCTGAGTTGGCGTTGAGAGAACTGGGCCTGCAGCGAGTCCCAACTCGCTGCTTCTATCGTCGATAGTGGCCGCAAGAAGTGAATCGCCGGTGGAGATGAGCGTAGGACGTCCCCCACCAAAACGTTGGTATCCGAGGCCACATTGTATAGCTGCGGGAAAACTTGCCAAAGGGGCCTATCAACGAGCCATTTGTCTAACCAAAACCTCGTTGACATGCCGTTCTTCACCTCAAAACTCGCACCTAATGCAAACGCCGGACGCACCGCCTGGATACCGTTCCAGAACGCCGATCCCGAGGACTTGGCATTGAACACGTTACTGTCCGGGAAGTACTTCGCTCGGAGCAGGTCCGCCCATAGACCGGACTCACTATTGGCTAGCTTCCACCACCACTTGGTCAACAAGGCGACATTCATAAGCTTTGAATTTGTGATTCCCAGACCACCAAAAAATTTGGGTCTACACACCGCCGCCGACTTGACCAAATGGTATTTCCTCTTTGTTCTAGCTCCTTCCCAAAAGAACTTGGAACGGGGGGTGTCTAACTTTACATGAACCCCATCCGCTAATAGGAACATCCCCATCGTGAAAAGAGGGAGGGAGGACAGGCTAGAGTTGGTCAGGATCAATCTAGTAGCAGACGACATGAATCTCCCTCGCCATGGGCTAACTCTGTTAGCCACTTCTCCGTATAGAGGCTCCCATTCGGAAATAGAGATTTTCCGATGAGTGATCGGGAGCCCTACGTGCTTAATCGGGAAGCTCCCAAGCTTACAATTAAGTAAATTAGCTATCCGTGTACTCTCTTGTTGGTCCATGCCCGTAGTGATAACTTCACTCTTAAGGAAGTTGATTTTTAGCCCCGACAAAATCTCAAAGGCAAGGAGCAGCAGCTTGATAGATGCTATACTATGGTTGTCCGGCTCGAACAACAGCATCGTATCGTCTGCATATTGCAAATGCGTCACCACCCCTGGGATGAGGTGTGGCACTAGCCCTTTAACGTGACTCGCCACTCTAGCTTTTGAAAGCATAGCCGCTAGCGCATCCGCTACGAAGTTGAAGATCAGCGGAGAGCTTGGGTCTCCTTGGCGGAGGCCGCGTTTATTACGAAAGAACTTACCCATCTCTCCGTTGATCATCACCGCGGTCTGCCCACAACTGACCAGGTGCATTATACAATGCACAAAGCCCGCCTCAAACCCCTTCTTGAGAAGCACCTCCCGCACGAGCTCCCAGTTCACTCGGTCATAGGCCTTCTCAAAGTCGAGTTGAGCAAAACCCCTTTCCCTTTGGTACGTTTCAGCTCATGCACGATCTCAAGGAGGGAAGTGGGTTACCTGAAACGTCCAGATTCTTGTCGGCGATGCGAAGCTTGGCGCTCTCCATGGAAGACAGGTCTCCCAGCTTGGCCTTCGCCCTAGCGCTCGGCTCCCGCTGCACCACCGGTGTCGCCTTGGACCGCTTGGCCTTGGCGCCCACATCTGCCGCCGCCAACTCCGTCCCCAGCTCGCCACGCAGAGACGCCGCCGTGCCGCGAACCGCATGAGTCGTGCTCTTGGACCCCAGCTTCCTGCCTGCCGTCTTCTTGGGCTGCCTGCCCGAGCCCCCGGAGCCACGCTTGCCCGAAGCCGGCGTGATGACAGCTTCATTTAGCACACAACCAGCATCAGCGGCCACAGCCACCGGAGAAGAGGGGATTGAGGCCCTTCCCGCCTCGCGCAGGACGCCTTCCATCGCCACTGGCTCCTGGATCCGGACAGGGACCTGCTGAAGGAAATATGCCCTAGAGGCAATAATAAAGTTGTTATTTATATTTCCTTATATCATGATAAATGTTTATTATTCATGCTAGAATTGTATTAACCGGAAACTTAGTACATGTGTGAATACATAGACAAACAGAGTGTCCCTAGTATGCCTCTACTTGACTAGCTCGTTAATCAAAGATGGTTAAGTTTCCTAATCATAGACATGTGTTGCCATTTGATGAACGGGATCACATCATTAGAGAATGATGTGATGGACAAGACCCATCCGTTAGCTTAGCACTATGATCGTTTAGTTTATTGATATTGCTTTCTTCATGACTTATACATATTCCTCTGACTATGAGATTATGCAACTCCCGAATACCGGAGGAACACTTAGTGTGCTATCAAACGTCACAACGTAACTGGGTGATTATAAAGATGCTCTACAGGTGTCTCCGATGGTATTTGTTGAGTTGGCATAGATCGAGATTAGGATTTGTCACTCCGATTGTCGGAGAGGTATCTCTGGGCCCTCTCGGTAATGCACATCACTATAAGCCTTGCAAGCAATGTGACTAATGAGTTAGTTATGGGATGATGCATTACGGAATGAGTAAAGAGACTTGCCGGTAACGAGATTGAACTAGGTATGATGATACCGACGATCGAATCTCGGGCAAGTAACATACCATTGACAAAGGGAACAACGTATGTTGTTATGCGGTTTGACCGATAAAGATCTTCGTTGAATATGTAGGAGCCAATATGAGCATCCAGGTTCCGCTATTGGTTATTGACCGGAGATGTGTCTCGATCATGTCTACATAGTTTTCGAACCCGTAGGGTCCGCACGCTTAACGTTCGATGACGATTTGTATTATGAGTTATGTGATTTGATGACCGAAGTTTGTTCGGAGTCCCGGATGAGATCAGGGACATGACGAGGAGTCTCGAAATGGTCGAGACATAAAGATTGATATATTGGAAGGCTATGTTTGGACACCGGAAAGGTTCCGAGTGGTTCAGGCATTTTTCCGGAGTACCGGGGGGTTACCGGGAACCCCCCCCCCTCCGGGGAGTTAATGGGCCTTAATGGGCCATGGTGGAAGAGAGGAGGAAGCGGCCACGGTGGGGGCACCCCCCTCCCAAGCCCAATCCGAATTGGGAAGGGGGTCGGCCCCCCTTTCCTTCTCTCCCTCTCCCTCTTCCTTCTTCTCCTACTCCAACTAGGGAAAGGGGGAAACCTACTCCTACTGGGAGTAGGACTCCCCCCCTTGGGCGCACCATAGGAGGCCGGCCCTCCCCCTCCTCCACTCCTTTATATACGGGGGAAGGGGGCACCCCATAGACACACAAGTTGACAGTTGTCTTAGCCGTGTGCGGTGCCCCCTCCATAGATTTCCACCTCGGTCATATCGTTGTAGTGCTTAGGCGAAGCCCTGCGTCGGTAACTTCATCATCACCGTCATCACGCCGTCATGCTGACGAAACTCTCCCTCGGCCTCAACTGGATCAAGAGTTCGAGGTCACCGAGCTGAACATGTGCAGATCGCGGAGGTGCCGTGCGTTCGGTACTTGATCGGTTGGATCGCGAAGACGTTCGAGTACATCAACCGCGTTACTAAACGCTTCCGTTTTCGGTCTACGAGGGTATGTGGACACTCTCCCCGCTCGTTGCTACGCTTCTCCTAGATATATTTTGCGTGATCGTAGGCGATTTTTTTGAAATGCTACGTTCCCCAACACTTGCAGCACCAGGTTGGAGCCGTACTCGTTGAAGGCCCCTGCCAGGTCGCGCGCCAGGGCAAGAGCACTCACCGCTGTGTCCTGGGTTGCCACCACCATCACACGTCCTTCCGTCGCCCCCAGTTTGTCCCAAGTTTCAGTATCAATGGAAGTGTCTTGCATACTGTCCTCCAGCTCCTCCTCTTGCACTCCCATCTCCACATCCTGCTTAACGCCATGGCCATCATCACCCGGTTTCTCTTTGCTACCCGCAGCACCACTCGGCTTGCCAGGGCCACCAGGGGGGAACGGGGGATCAGACCCTTCTGGGTTGGAAGGAGGTGGGGGATGCCAGACGTACCAGTACCACCAGCCCCGCCCCCTCCCCCACGGGTAAGCGGGAGTTCCACCTCCACTTTGACCTGGTAACCTTCATGGTTGAACCACACTTCGACCGTGCCATTTAACTTCCCAGGCGCTTTGCAAGCGATCTTCATTCTCACCGGCCCCAACCGAATGAGTGAAAGCTCATCGACCACGATCGGACGCCCCAGCATCTTGAAACCTTCCTTGATGCGATCCTCTCTGCAATGCTTCTGAGGGATGCCATGCAACTTCACCCACGCTTCCGGCATGACCATCGGCTGGATCTTCTCATGCAACATGTCACGCACCCTAGCAGTGATGTCATGGATAGGAAGAAAGAGTTTTCCACTCGTCTTGGCCATGTGCAGAAGATCAGCCGAGGGGAACACCACCAGAAAATCATCGTCTCCCACCTGAGACACCTGTCAATCCCACTCGCCTGCGACGATTTGCTTGAGTTCCTGTTGGAGGACCCGTAGGTTAAGCTTGCCCCGCTCCGCCGAGAGGATGGCCGCGTTCTCCACCTTCTGATCCACAGGCCCCTCTTCCTCTGAATCCTCCGCAAACTGAAGGCAGAAAAAGTCCTCCCCTGAGATGGCACTGCCCATAATCTGCAGATCGGGTGCACGGCCGCGCGTTGGGCAGTTGGCCCTCCTCCTTGCACAGGACGCAAAGAGGCTTGAAGGTGCACTTGGATTGGAAATGGCCTAGCCGGCCACACTTGAAGCACTCGATTTCCGGCACATCCTCCACTGGAATGGGCTCGCCCGCCGTCCCTTTGGAAGAGGACGAGTAAGCCACAGCGAGCGGCTCTGCCACCGCCCTCGGCTTCTTAGCAAGGGGATCCCCGTGGCCCCCACCACAGAAGGGATGCGGAGGAGCTAACTTGGTTGCTAGGCAGGCAGATAATCTCCTCAACACCATTGTAGATGTTTCCAAGCATCCTCAGAGCACCACATATTGTGCTGATGGTAGCAGAGGAAGAGATGCTTGCCTCTAGGCTGTGAAGCTCTTGCTCAACTTCAGCCTCGCTAGCTAGAGGCCTAGATGGCAAACTTGTCGATCTTAGGTGGCAAGCCATATCTGATCTTGAAGACTTTGCTGGTATTGTGGTTGGAGAGAGGAGAAAGCGGAAATTTTTAGTTTGCTGTGTCTACCATTCTGCCGAGGCCTATTTATAGAGATGTGTGGAAGCAGTGGCACTTGATTAGTAGACACGAAGAATCATGCCATTTCATCTCCCGGATGCTGTCTATCATGGATTGAGACCTGGCAGCGGTGGATTAGAACACCAAAGTTGTCTTGTGTTCAGTACAGTTTTTAATGCAAGCACTTTCGTCGAGATGAGCAATCACATTCCCATGTCCCAACTATTGGCAGCAAGAATGAGCTGTGTGGCTGAGTCTGTTGCTGTCCACTATTAGATAGTGGATGGGCGAGGGAGGGGCTGCTGGACTCTGCAAGGGTTTCACCGCTGGTATAGCCCGAAGGGAGCGATGCAGAGGCCTCGCAAGCAGACGTGGGGGGGGGGGGGGTTGGTCACCAACTCCATTTCAAATTACACCATTTTTAAAACTAAGGATTGCCTTTATCAAGGAGACAAGGATTACATGCTAGAAAATGATATGAAATTATTCCTAAAGTCTGACTCGTGCAGCTGTGCTCGTTCGCTCGCGCGAGCGCACGCGCTCCAGCCGTCAGATGCGTTCAACTTTTATTGATGATAGCGACAGCTAAGGGGACCGCGTCCCATAATTACGGAAGAGATACTAACGCGCATGCATGTGCTGACACACTCTTTATTCCGTTTCATTTAAAAAAAGTAATAACTTTTCAACCGAGCGTCGAAACAAAGATCCGTTTTCACCGTTAGGTTTCTCGCGACGAGATCTTCAAAACTAGATCCCATATGAGCACGTTTTGATAATTTTTAAAAAATAAGCAACTTTGATCCTAAACGAGGCAACTTTAGTTTTAAACATAAGCAACTTTTATTAAATTATATGTACTAATGAATTTATCAAGCAAGTATGTCATATACCACTTAGAAATCACGGCAAATAATATTTTTGACCGTATATGGGCAACTAAGCATCTTCGGTAGCCAACTTTGGTGATGACAACATATTTTGATAGGATAGTTGCATGGATTTGCCAGGACAGTTGCTTGGTTTTGTTATTGAAATTGTTTGTTTTTTGTTAAGATGGTTGCTTGGTTTGTTAGGTCAGTTGCTTGGTTTGCTTAGACATTATGCATTTTGTGTTTTGATAATGTAGTTGCATGGATTTGCAAGGACAGTTGCTTGGTTTTGTTAGGATAGTTGCTTAGTTTTGTTAGGACAGATGCTTGATTTATTAGGACAATCGACTGGTTTTGTTATGACAGTTGCTTGGTTTACTAGGACAGTTGCTTGGTTTACTAGGACAGATGCTTGGTTTGTTAGGTCAGTTGCTTGGTTTTTACACAAACCAAGATGATAGGAAGTCATATTAGACAAACAAGAAGAGTTGCTTACAGATAACACTAAAGTTGCCTATATACCACACAGAGTTGCTCAAAAAAAAAGTTCATCGAAACCTATCCATATGGGATCTAGTTTTGAAGAACTCGTTGCAAGAAACCCAATGGTGAAAACGGATCTGAATTTCGATACTCGAATCAAAAGTTATGGCTTTTTAAATTTTTTGAAACTCAAATTAATGCATGCGAACTGACGTGGCAGAGCATCTTCCTAATCACACGGGGGACAGCAGAGTGTGGTTGTTTTCGCGCGCGGGTGGCTGATTTCCGTTTCTGGCTGTCTGGTCGCGCGCACGGGTGGCTCCTTCCTTTTCTGGGAGAGCGCTCGGGGCTGCGATCGGGCGCCCGTGCGCCCGCGAGCCACGTCCGAAATTATTTTATATACCTTCAATACCCAGATATTGATTTTAAATGGAGATTTAGTTTTTCTGCAGTAATTTGTAATTTTCACATATGTATCTGTTCTTACACAACAAAAAACAAATAACAGCGACACTTCATAAATATGCGTCTGTGTTTTTTTTGGGGGGGTAGTAATTTATTCTGAAAACTACAAGCTTTTTCTGACTTCGTACTGGCATGTATAATGTACGCAAAACAAGATCCGGCAAACAAGGGTCTCAACCAAACTATTATGACAGCACAAAAATATATTGCGGGCACGAAATAGATCAAAATTTGGGATTTGTTTCTGTATTTTTGTACATCTGTATTGTATATACATCTGGGGAAAATGTGAGATTGGCTAGTCCTCAAAAAATCATATGCCAATAACATGATATGAGTGACAAGTCTCGTGGAGATCTATGAGCTAAGTATGTTTAGGAGAGAAACTCTGCTCTGGATTAATTTCCGGAACAGATGTCCTGCTCCACACTCAAGATCCCTGATATTGCACTCTAAGTCCTGCAATTGCTCCTCACAAACAACAGCTTTTTTCTTGTGAAATGCCTTGGAAACTAGGGATTGTTTAGGCTCTTCGATTTGCTTCGACAAAAGGTGCACCACGGACTCAAGTAGAGAGATAGTCATCTCCCTTGCGTTGATCAATAGACTGACCATTCCGCAATCCGTCTTGTCTGAAGTCGCCTTCCTGGTAGTCTTCTTGAATTGTTTACCAGCCTTCTTCACCAGTCTGGTGTAAGACTGGATCTTGGCTTGGATGGTTGCATCATCTCCTTTTCTTAGAGCCACTTGCAGCTCTTGGATAATGGCCTTGAGCTCAACGAAGATCTCTTGCATGTTGTTGCAGAGATCCAGAAGCTCGAGAGAACATTCCGTCTCTCCATCCAATATCTTCCTCTGCTGGGAGGAACAGACTTGGTTGCTTGGCAACTGGATGATCTTCTCAACAGCACCGTAGATGTCTCCAAGCCTCTGCAGGCCATCGCACATTGTCTCGATGGTGATAGATGAAGAGACACTTGTCTCTAGGCTGTGCAAATCTTCTTGTACTTCCGCCTCAGTGGTGTGATGCCTTGAAGGCAAGCTTATTGATCTTAGAGCAAAAGCCATATCTGCTTCGGAAACTAATCTCTGTATTGAGTTGGAAGGAGTGAGGACTTGAGGAGGAAAGAGCAAGTGTTGTCTTGATGTGTATAGTCTTGTCTTGAGACCTATATATACAGAGGATGGATGTGATGCAGCATAGTTTCGATGGTAGACAAAGGGAATCATGAAATTTTGTATTCCAGCTGCTGCCGATCAAGGTTCTTGATCTGGGAGCAGCATAGTGATTAAAACATTATAGCTGTCTAACTCTTAGCGTGTTACACTGGTGCGCTGGCTATCTTCCCGGTGAGATGTCACGTTGTCATGTTTCAGTGATGAACAGCAAGAATCTTCTTGGTGGTTTATAATAATGCTGGATCCTGGTGCAAGTACATGCATAGCTTTATCTATGTGTTTTTGCTTGCATCGTCGGTGCAAAGCTGTTCTAATTACAATGTCAAACCTTGATGTTTGGATCTGGCATGTTTAGGTGGCGTTGAGCAAGATCCACTGTACAAGGATAGTCTGCTTGTTGTTCGTTCAACATATTGTCCCCTTCTTTTTGGGTTTTGTATGTCATCTTCATATTAAGTAATTGTACCGACGAATTTGCAATGTGTTTTACCTGTTCTAATGATCTTTTACTTTTGCAAAAGCATGCCCTAAATCATCTCCAAAAAATCTCCAATGTAAATATATATTTATATAGTGACATTGTACATAAGCAAAACCTTGTTGGTACTGAATTTCTCCAAAAAAGTTGATTATATTCAGTTTCTTCCTTACTGCCGAAATGACCTTTAGTTGAGCATATGAGGCTATCCGCTGTCATGTCTCCATTATTTGCAGCAAAGTCATCGGCACGAGATGCAGTTTGTTCATGGATCAAAACAGGTGGCAACATGAAGCAAAATGAGGAGGAAGCAACCTTGTTGCTTCTTTGTTGTACTTGCTAGGTAGGAGGAGTTGACTTTACAATTCCTACATAACCTATTTCAGCGATCCGTCGAAATAATCCACGTGTTCTACAATTTTGTAGTGCATTGCGTGCATCTAGCTGACCTTATCACATTGTTATGTTCCAAGTATTGACAACAAAATCTGCATAGATATCTAATATATATGTGGGCACGAAATGAGCTGCTACAGCTTTAGATGGCTTGTCAACTCTTGTCTAGATTGTTAGTGCTTGGATGTGTAACTTGTATTAGGCATACAATCTGGTTGTTGGTCATTTGCCACACCTGTTCAATGTCCAAACTTTTCTTGTTGATTCAATATATTTTCCCCATTTTTTTTCTTGAAGCATTTCCCATGTGAGTAGCATGGCAGTTTCCTCGAAACCACAGAACACAAACGTCTAAGGTGTGCTTCTGGCTACATATTTATCCTGATCTAATAGTGCGAGTTCCATGCTAAATACTTGTCTAAAGTCAGAGAGCATTTTTATTTAGTATGAAGTTGTGTTAAGAAAACGTTATTCTCTCCTGAACCGTTCCACGTTTCAGGTGATTGTTCCATTGCCAGCTATATCAATATCAAGTATATATGATCAAAAGGGAAGTGGTAAAGAAGACAACATTACACCAAATCCCGCAAAGAAGCAAGCCGCCAGGATATAACGTAGACGACAGTGGCATCTGCATACATGAAGACAAAAATTGACCAAAAGGGATGTACCAAAAAGCTGGTTCTGATGATATGTTTTGCCATTTGTATTTACATTGGACTTTAGTGGGATGATCAGCAAATCCTCTAAAAGGTGGATGCCAATCACAGTCACAGGTAATTGCAGTTTGGCCTCTACAAGCTGAGAGCACTCAGAAGAGAAGAGAGACTCTGTTCTGTATCATTTTCCTGAACATGGTCTTGACTCCACTCTCTAGATCAGCGATGATCTCCAGTGCCTGCAACAGATCCTTCTTGCATGCGGGTTTTCTCTTCTGGAATGTCTGGGAGACAATAAGACACCACCTGCCAGAACCTAGCATGGCCAGTGGCCTCCTGTGCTTCTATAAGTATCCTGATCACCCTGCTGTTGTCATTGTGATCAAAACCAGTTACCTTCCCAACCTTCTTGACATGTTTCTGCATCTTGCTTGACACAGCGGATGTGGGACAGAATCTTGAGCCACACGGCCGCGTCATCTTCCCTTTTCATAACCAAATGCAGCTCCTGAACACTCATCTTTACCGAAAAAGGCTTTCGCCCCGCTTTATATATAAAGCAAACCACCAGCCACAAGATCCAAGAAAGGTTCACACCGCACACACACGCAAAGGTAGCACACTAACAAGGTCCACGAGGGTTTTGCTGTGGGCACAGCTCAACACGCCCTAAATAAAGAAAACAGGGTAGCATCGGCCACGAAGGGCTAATGCGGCTCAGGCGGAGGTGGAGGAAGCGGCGGCGTCAGGCGGGGGGCCATCACACGAAGATCTGCGATGAGGATGTCGATGGCATCTCGGTCTTGAGGATAGCTAAGCCGTCACCAGAGCTGCAAGTAACCACACATTTTGAAAACCGCGTCAGTAGCACGTCGAATGGGCGCACGCTGGATTACAAGTTTATTGCGGACCGTCCAAAGCATCCAAGCAAGCACCCCAATACCAAGCCTCCTAATGTGGCGGATACGTTGTGGAGAGGCTTGGATTTTCACGAAGAGGTCAGAGAAGTTGTTGTTACACCAACGTCCGCCGACCACCTCCCGGAAGCAACTCCAAAGGAATTGCGCGGACACGCTGGTGAAGAAGATGTGATTCAAGTCCTCTTCCGTCCCTCACAAGGGCCAGATCCCATCGCCAGGGACATTCCGCATGAGTACCTCCACCCCTGAAGGCAACCGTCCCCGGATCCATTGCCACAGAAAGATCTGAATCTTCAGTGGTAGTCTAATCGCCCAGATTTCCACAAGGGTCTCTGGGCCGGGAGCTGCCACAATGGCCTGGTATAGCGATTTGGTGGAGAACCGACACGAGGGCTCCAGGTGCCAGGAGATGCGATCGCTCGTCCGATCCATATCCGGGGTCTGCAGAGCAATGCACTCAAGGAGCTCCTGTCACACCGGTGGCCCAAATGGCTGCCGTAACGCGAGGTGCCCTAAGTCAATAAGGGCCACCTCGACGGAGATCCCAGGCTCCACCACGATGGAGAAAAAGTCTAGGAACCGGGCGGCGAAGGGGTGATTCCCAACCCATCTGTCGAACCAGAAGAGGGTACAGGCGTCAGACCCCACCGAGATGGAGGTCCCGATGCGGAGAACTGGAAGCAGTTGTACGATGGATTGCCAGAACTGAGAGCCGGACGACCGCTGACAGAAGGCGAGCGGTTGGCCCCGGAGATATTTGTTCTGGATGATGTCAAGCCAAAGGCCGCCCTCCCCATTCGCAATCCGCCACAACCATCGAGTCAGCAGGGCAATGTTCATGCATTTGGAAGACATGATACCGAGCCCGCCTTGGTCACGAGGTTTGCAAATATTGGGCCAACGCACCATATGGTATTTCTGCTTGTCGCCCTCCCTAGCCCAAAAGAATCTCGCCTGGAACTTGGCGATCTCGTGATGGGGGGTCTCATGGAGGCTGTAGAAGCTCATGATGTATAGGAGCAGGCTGGAAAGTGAGGAGTTGATGAGCACCGTCCGAGCTGCCTTGGACAACCATCTGCCCTGCCATGGTTTGACACGGTGTTGGAGCTTGGTCACCGACGGTCGTAAATCCGCTACGGGAAGCCGAGAGTCACTAATGGGAATCGCCAGGTAGTTTATGGGTAAAGATCCCAGTTGGCAATTAAGTCGGTCGGCAATACTCCGGCGATCGGCAAGGGAGTAGCCCATAACCATCACTTCGCTCTTGTCGAAGTTGATTGTGAGACCGACATCTGTTGGAAGCAAAGGAGGAATTTAGATTAGTGATGTTAGCCGCGGAGCCTTCCACCATAATAATGGTGTCATCGGTGTATTGTAGGAGGGAGACCACACCCCCTCCCACAAGGTGTGGGACCACACTGCGGATATGACCCACGGCCTTGTCTAGAATGGTAGCAGGAGCGTCGACCACCATATTGAACAGAAAGGGGGAGAAGGGGTCGCGTTGCCTAACCCCACATAGGGTGGGGAAGAAGGGCCGATCTCCCTGTTAATGTTAACCACGGTATTGTAACACCCCGAATGTAACTTTCCATATTTGTAACTCCAACTCTTGCCATTTTCAGCTATGTGTTATGATATTCCCTCCGTGGTCGGGTTTTGTTTGTCGTTTTGTATTTTGTTCATGTCATGCATTTCATATCATGTCATCATGTGCATTGCATTTGCATACGTGTTCGTCTCATGCATCCGAGCATTTTCCCCGTTGTCCGTTTTGCAATCCGGCGCTCCCATCTCCTCCGGCGCACCCCTCTTGTTTTCTTTCGTGAGCGGGTGTCAAACGTTCTCGGAATGGACCGAGACTTGTCAAGTGGCCTTGGTATACCACCGGTAGACCACCGGTCAAGTTTCGTTCCATTTGGAGGTCGTTTGGTACTCCAACGGTTAACCGGGTAACCGCAAAGTCCATTTGTGTGTTGCAGCAAAACCCCCTCTCTAAACAGCCCAAAACCCACCAAACTCTCTTCCATGCTCTAGGTCATTCGATCAGGATCGTGTGGGCAAAAACCACACCTCATTTGGACTCTCCTAGCTCCCTCTAGCTATATAAATGCATCCTCCTCCCGTAACATTCGCAGTCCAACCCTAGTCCCCTTCCCTCTCCGCGGGCGGACGTGTCCGTACCGCCGCCGGACGAACCAGCCGCCGTCCTCGCCCACTCGCGCGCTGACACGTGGCAAGCCGTCCCCGCGCCGCCGCCGCGGCCCGCCAGGCCCGCCGCCGGCCCCCGCGGGCCCGCGCGCCTCCGCCGCCCGCGCGCCTCCCCCGCTCCCGTGCGCCGCCGCCGCACCTCGCCCGCCTCGCCGGCTGGCCCCGCCGCCATCTCCGCCGCCGTCCGCCCGACGCCGCGGCGCCCCCCTCCGCCGCCGCCGCCATCCCACGTCCTCTCCGGCCTCCTCCATTCCCCCCAACGCCGTCCGCCGTCGCCCCTTCCTCTCCCGTCGCCGGCGACGAGCCCGAGCCGAGCCGGCCCCGATCGGATCTGGTGAGCACCGTGCGTTGACTTTCCCGAGACCCCCGAATTTTCCCAAGTCATGTGATTTTTACAGTATATTGTCATGTTCAAAGCATCGTAACTCTCTGCATATAGCTCCGTTTTGCGCGTGTAATATGTCGAATTGTTCGTCTCATGATGCTCTTCATTTTGTTCCATTGCACCATGTTCATTTGAAGCCATCTTGATGCCCAAATCTCTGGTGCAAGAGTGCTAGTTGCTGTTATCTGCTGGTTCTTAGCAGAACTTGGAGATTTGTCATTTTTGTATCATTTAATCTGTGCATCTTATGGGCATGAGCTCTACATGTGTTTTGTTGTATGACATGCCATCTCTCCAGTGGTGTATGCCATGTATTTTTGTGATCTCTGTGGTGACTAGCACAAGCATGCAAAGTAGGCTCCGTAATGTTTCTGATTTCAGGGACAGTGATTTCTCCAAGTCTTTGTCTGCTGTTATTTTGTTGCCATATAAACTTGATGCTACAGAGAGATCCATGCATATTTTGGTGATGTTCAGTAAGGATGTTTTGTAGATATTGTTGTAATTGATCCATTCCTGCCCTTTTTTGCAATTATGGAGTGCCATAGCATGACTCAATCTTGCTCTACTTTTGCTATAAAATATTTCTGGCAGATTGTTAACATGATATTCAATTTTGCCAAGCTTGTTGTAGTTGATCCATACAGGCTACGCTTTTGTTCTTGCCATGGATAGCTTTATAAACATGCAATCTTGCTGTAGGTATGCTTGTTTTGTCATGCATTGCCTTGTGGTGAGTGCATCAAGCTCACCAAGATGCCTTCATATTATTGTTTCTGCCATGCTCTGTTTTCTACCAAGTCTGAAACCTGTTAACGAAACTTGCTATGTTCACAAGGTTGCCATAATATCTTCTTGTCCTTTTGGCTTATCGTCAGTAAAGGATTTTTGTCATATGCATTTAGTAGAATACTGCCATGCCTTGTTTTTCCATGTTAAGTTCCTGTAGCATGTTGATTTCGTGCTCTGAATATTGCTACCTGATGCTGTTCTCTGCCATGTCCAGTAATTTCACTAAGTCTGTGAACCTGTTATCTTTTGCACTTTTGCCATGCTTGTTTGAGCTTGTTATGTTGTGATCTAGCCGTAGCTCAGTGTTCATCTTTTGTCAACCATCTCCTGTAGATTACTGCCATATGCTTTGTTGCTATGTTGGAGTGCTGTAGCATTGTTACTTGTTGCATTCTAAGTGCTATCATGCTGTTAATCGCAGATTCGTGTCATTCTTGTTTTGCTTGCCATTTGCAAACCGTGCATCCGTTTCCGGTGATCTTTATATCGATTTCGACCGAAATCATCTCATCTTTCCAGTGGCATGCTTGGTTTGCCAAGTTACTGCCGTGTTCATCATTTTCCTTCCGGAGCACGCTTATGCATCGCATATCATATCTTGCATATCATTCATGTTTTGCATCATGTTGCTTGTGCATTTCTCGTGATTGATTGTGGTTCCGTTGCTTGTGTTCTTGTCTTGGGTAGAGCTAGGAGACGAGTTCGTGAATGAGGAACCTGTTGAGTACGCTTACGAGGATCAAGCCTTCGACAACTCTGAGAACCTTGCAGGCAAGATGACCACCCCTCGAAATCACTTCTATCTTTGCTTTGCTAGTTGTTCGCTCTATTGCCATGCTGCGCTACCTACCACTTGCTGTATCATGTCTCCCATATTGCCATGTCAGCCCCTAACCATCCTTCCCTAGCAAACTGTTGTTTGGCTAAGTTACCGCTTTTGCTCAGCCCTTCTTATAGCGTTGCTAGTTGCAGGCGAAGTTGAAGTTGGTTCCATGTTGGAACATGGATATGTTGGGATATCACAATATCTTCTATTTAATTAATGCATCTATATATTTGGTAAAGGGTGGAAGGCTCGGCCTTATGCCTGGTGTTTTGTTCCACTCTTGCCGCCCTAGTTACTGATATACCGGGATTATGTTCCTTGAGTTTGCGTTCCTTACACGGTCGGGTGATTTATGGGACCCCCTTGACAGTTAGCCTTGAATAAAACTCCTCCAGCAAGGCCCAACTTTGGTTTTACCATTTGCCGCCTAAGCCTTTTCCCCCGGGTTTTCGCGAGCCCGAGGGTCATCTTTATTTAAACCCCCGGGCCAGTGTTCCTCTGAGTGCTGGTCCAAACTAGAGCCACTTGCAGCGCCACCTTGGGGAAACTCGAGGATTGGTTTTAGTTGTGCGTAGTGTTCATCCGGTGTGCCCTGAGAACGAGATATGTGCAGCTCCTATCGGGATTTGTCGGCACATTCGGGCGGCTTTGCTGGTCTTGTTTTACCATTGTCGAAATGTCTTGTAAACCGGGATTCCGAGACTGATCGGGTCTTCCTGGGAGAAGGTTTATCCTTCGTTGACCATGAGAGCTTATGATGGGCTAAGTTGGGACACCCCTGCAGGGTATTATCTTTCGAAAGCCGTGCCCGCGGTTATGAGGCAGATGGGAATTTGTTAATGTCCGGTTGTAGAGAACTTGTCACTTGACACAGTTAAAATACACCAACTGTGTGTGTAGCCGTGATGGTCTCTTCTCGGCGGAGTCCGGGAAGTGAACACGGTTTGAGGTATGAATGACGTAAGTAGGAGTTCAGAATCACTTCTTGGTCATTGCTAGATGACGACCGTTCCGCTGCTTCTCTTCTCACTCTCTTTTGCGTATGTTAGCCACCATATATGCTTATTGCCTGCTGCAGCTCCACCTCACTAAACCATCCTTTCCTATCAGCTTAAATAGTCTTGATCTCGCGGGTGTGAGATTGCTGAGTCCTCGTGACTCACAGATTCTACCAAAACAGTTGCAGGTGCCGACGATGCCAGTGCAGATGATGGGATCGACCTCAAGTGGGAGTTCGATGAGGAACGTGGTCGTTACTATGTGTCTTTTCCTGATGATCAGTAGTGGAGCCCAGTTGAGACAATCGGGGATCTAGCATTTGGGGTTGTCTTATTTTCATTTGGATCTTGACCGTAGTCGGTCTATGTGTGTATTTTGGATGATGTATGAATTATATTTATGTATTGTGTGAAGTGGCGATTGTAAGCCAACTCTTTATCCCATTCTTGTTCATTACATGGGATTGTGTGAAGATGACCCTTCTTGCGACAAAACCACAATGCGGTTATGCCTCTAAGTCGTGCCTCGACACGTAGGAGATATAGCCGCATCGTGGGCGTTACAGGTATGCCCACATGCACCATCTGCATGACATGGGTGGCCTAGCGGTCATCGAAACCCTTGCAGAGTAATACTTCCCGAAGGAAGGGCCAAAGCACCGTGTCATAGGCTTTATGAAAGTCAATCTTCAGGAAACCGCCTTTTGTTGTCTAGAGCGGACCTCATGAAGGACTTCATGGAAAACCAACACCCCATCCTGAATATAACGGCCTTGGATGAAGGCTGATTGATTGTGATGGCTGATGTGGCCAGCTAACGAGGTCACCCTATTGGTGTACCCCTTTGCCATGATGCGGAAGATCACGTTGATCACCGTGATCGAGCAAAACTAGCGAATGTCCGCGGCCCTAGACACCTTGGGGATGAGAGTAATGATCCCGTAGTTAAGCCGGGACAGGTCGATGGAGCCCACATAGAACTCCTTGAAGAGCGTCATCACTTGATGCTTAATGGCGGTCCAGAAGGTCTGGAAGAATTTTACCGGGAGGCCATCAGGGCCTGGGGCGGACGTCGGATTCATGCCCTTAATGGCCAACAGAACCTCCTCCTCGGTAAAAGGGGCCGTGAGGGCCGCACTCGGCCGCCTGGACGCGCCGGTGCTCGGCCCAAATATCTGGGGCCAGAGATGAGAAGAGGGCTTTATAAAAGCCATTGACGTGCGCGTGAATCTCAGCCGGACGTTGGAGGAGGTTATCACCGTCCCAAAGGAGGGGAATAGTGTTACGGCGCCGCCGGCCATTGGCGATGGCCTGGAAGTATGCCGTACTGGCGTCACCCTCGAAGACCCATCTCTGGGTACCACGTTGGCGTCAATAGGCCTCCTCGGCCGTGTAAATTACCGTCAGCTGGTCCTCAAGATCATACCGGAGCAGCCACTCGTCGGAAGACAAGCCCGAGGAGTCTGCTTGAAGGTCTAAAGCCTAGATGGATTCGAGAAGTGCTTTCTTATGCTCCCTCAAATTCCGACTGAGGTTAGCTCCCCACCACTTCATAAACTGGCGCCGCATTTAGCGCAAAAGTGCCAGGAGTCCACAGCCGAGAGGGACCGGTGATGGGAACCGCGGGCTGCAATCCACCGACCGTGGACAACCTCGACGAACCCATCCTAGTTAAGCCAGAAAGTCTCGAAGCGGAACCGTGGGGTTGTGGCGGACGGTCGTTCTCGGAAGAGGAGTATAGAGACGTGATCTGACCCGATCCTGGTGATGGCCCGGAGAGAAGCTAGGGGACAGCGGAGCTCCCACTCCGGTGAAACGAAGACATGGTCTAGGACGGACGGGTCGACCTGGCAGGTGAACCTGGCACCAACTCTATCTAATTCTCGAATACCGAGGTCCGCGATGCAGTCGTTGAACATCTGCATCCAAGGGTAGTCGACTAGATTATTGCTTTTGACCTCGGCCGAGCAGATAAGGTTAAAATCGCCCCCAACCACCACAGGTAGTTGAGCGTCCGAGACCTTCCTCAGAAGTTCGTCGAGGAACGCCTCGGAGCGGCGGTGGTCGGCGAGGCCGTAGATTATGACAATCTCCCATTTGAAGTTGAGAGTCCTTTTGAAAATCTCCATGCTGACGAAAAACTCTCCCTTGTCCATGCCGCCCACCTCGAAGGTGGCATCCTTTACGCCTAAAAGGATGCCACCCGAATGGCCTGTGGTTCCACTAGAAGGGAGCCGGTGCCAAGCAAACAGGTGAGAGCTCAACCGCTCAAGCTCCGGAAGAGAAAACCGGGGTGGGTGGGGTGGGAGGCCACCGGGGTGGTGATCACCGTAGCCTCGGCCACCACCCCAGCCGACGGGGAGGACGGGGCAGGCACGGCACAGGCCGCGGAGCACAGCATGCTCGGCGGAGGAGCAGTCGAGATGGCCAGGCGGGGCGGCGAGGAGACAGGGGCATGACAAAGGGGATCCATCTCGGGCTGCTTGCGGGTGGCAGCACACCCGCAGCTGGAGGCCCCTGCCCGCACAACTCCCCAAGTGAGAGCAGGACCAAAGGCAGTGGTGCCGACTCG
The DNA here is from genome assembly GCF_018294505.1 of Triticum aestivum. NCBI lineage: Eukaryota > Viridiplantae > Streptophyta > Magnoliopsida > Poales > Poaceae > Triticum > Triticum aestivum. The sequence continues at coordinate 266,043,048 of NC_057814.1, read as the reverse complement.
AGCTCGGGGGAGGCAACCACCGGGCCAAAGATCGGGACAGCTGAGACGAGCCGGTTGTCCGGGGTCTCGGTGGCAGCGGGAACGGCGATGTGGAAGGCCCTGGCAGGGGAGCGCGGGGATGAAGCCGGGAGGACCATCACGCCCACACTAGATGTGTCACTCGTGTCCGCCGCGATCGGCAAGGAGCCAGCACCAGTCAGGGAAGGGGTCAGGTCCACCAAAGTGGAGGAGGTCGGAGGGGAGCGAACGAGCAGCCCGGACAGGAGGAGAGGCTGCGCGAACCGAGTCCGGCCGGCCCCCAGCCCACCACTCCCCGGTGCCGTCTTCGGAGGCTCGCGGGAGTTTGAGCGGCTGCGTTCCGAAGTCTCATCATCATCCTCCACGTCGAAGAGGCGGGAGCGACGATGATGCCGCCTGCGCTATTCGTCATCGCCCCCCCCCCCTCCGTGCCACCGTCAAAGAATCCGTCGTTCAAGCGGGGACGACCCACGGGGTTGGGCGGCTCGGGGGCGATCTTGAGGTCGTAGCCTTGGTCATTGAAGAAGATGCGAACGGTGGCCCGGAGCTTGGAGGAGTCCAGGGATTTGACCTTGACCCGGTCCTCCTCCTTGCGAAAGACCTAGCCGAGGTTTCGAGACATGTTGCGGATGACCCGCTCGGATCTCGCAATGGCGGGTACACCCGTGATGAGGATCCATGCCGTGTTGAGGACAACCACCGCCTTTGGGTCGAGCTTGGGCTCCGAGATGTCCACCACCAGCTTGTTGAGGGCCAGGGTAATTTCGGCGCTACGCGTGCACTAGCCGAGACCAGCGGCTTCGGGGAAGATCATAGTGAACTCCTGGCTAGAGGACGGGGTCACCTGCCAATCCCATTGGCAGCAGCACAGGTGGTTGAGCTCGGCCTCGATCATCTCGGGGGGATGCGTCGCCTTCCCCCAACACCGTCACAATCGCCCGTAGCGAGGGGGCAGGGGGATGTCCGGGACCTCTGTGGAAGAAGCCCATGCCCTCAAGGTCATGCCCATACATCATCAACTCCTCGTCATGGGCGGTCCGGGCAAAGCAAGGCGGGATGCCCGGAGTCCTTGCATAAGTAGCACATCGGTGGGTTGGTGCACGAAACTTGTAAGTGCCTGGAGAGCCCGCAGTTGAAGCATGGTGGGGATTCGCCGTCGGCCACAACCGTCGGCTGGGAGGTGGCCGCAACCAAAGGCGTTGAGCCGGAGGTGTCAGGGGCCGGATGCCCACCGGATGCATGGGCAGGCCGCTTCTTCTTGGCACCCCGACGCCCGCAGTTACCGTTGCCCCCGTTCGAAGGCAGGAACTGGGGCTGGTTTTGCGGCGGTTGGTACCGTCGGGGCGAGCTCTTGCTGACGGGCCGGGGCCTGGGAGCGAGCCGGGCGGGCGGGGGAGAGGCTGCGATCCCGCCGATGCATGGGGGAAGGGGAACGCTGACGGGAGGAGCGCCAATCCTCCGCAGGGGGTGGGGAGCGGTTGCGGCAGTCAGAGCGACCCGGCTAGCGGCTTGCCGGGGAGCGGCGGTCCTCCCGCGCTGGGGAGCGGTGGTCCTCCCGCGTCGGCGAGCGCCGGTGGTCGCCGTTGGAGAGCTACCGTCGGGGGTCCACCTCCCGCCGCTGGCCGTCCGGGGATGGACGAGGCTGATCCCGCCGCGCGCCAAGACCCCTTTTGGGGCTGTCACCGTGTCGCCCCACTTGGCATGGCCGGCGCCGCCGACGTGGGAGGCGACAGCAAGGTCGAACGGGAAGGGGGGTTGGCGGTAGGGGGAGTTGGAGCTAGGGACGGGAAGCAGGAGCAGGTGGCGCTGAGCAGACGCGGTTGGGAGCGATTCAGGAATGGGGAAACCCTGGGGAGGCCATATTGATTGATCCCAGGAGGCATAGCCGGATATAGTGGGGCAGGACTAGCACGCGTCGGCCCAGCGATCTGGGCCATGGCCCGAGAGGGGTGGGTGAAGAGCGCGGTGCCGGTCGAGGCCTGGCCCAGCCGATCCCAGCCCAACCGAGCGGAGGCAGGGTTGGTCGGGAGGGTTTCCCCTCCTCGAGCAGCCGGCGCCGTTGGGCAGAGCTCCGGCACCCAGGACCTATGGCGAATGGCGTCGGGCGTGACATGGAATAGGGAGGAGCCAAACGCTGCGATGAAAGGACGGAAGGGGGTGTGCCGACCTTGGAGAGCGTGCATCGGGGAGCAAATCCAACCGCGTGGCACGCTGGTAGCGGAGACGACGGTGGCGTCCGACGATGGTGACCGCTAGGAGAGGCTAGCAGACCCGCGGCTAGAGCGGCCAGCAATACCCCAAGAGGAGTAGCGGCAGCGACGATTCCTGCCCTTCAAGGCAGCACCTTGCCCCGATGGCGAGCGAGCTGCGCTCCGACGCCCACGACACGGACGGGACCGCTCGAGGGTAGCATAACCCCCACCCCTGGGGGTTCAGTCGCCGTCACACATGCCGGGGGAGGGGGAATGCGGTCGCGGTGCTCGATGGAATGGCTGGCAGCACGATCGTCATCTTCCGCAAGGTCCGCCCACAGCACCTTCACGGGCGTGGTAGGCGCATCCATCGGTGTTGCCGGAGAGCGGGGGGACACATCTGTTAGGGACCTTCCCTAGCCCATACATGTACTTGGGCTGGACCTTGGATATCATATGGGCCGGGCCTGGCTGTGCAGCGCTAACCGCTACTAGCTACAAGTACCTAGAGGCGAAGCAACGACAGGGGTATCCAGTGGATCAGAAACGGCGGCGGCGGCACCTATCTTCGTGTTCCTCTTGTTCCTCATTCCCTGTAGCTCGTGTTGGTGATTGTAACTGAAGCTTGTATCCTGAATTCGTGAGCGATACTAATAGATCGAGAGAGGTACTACTAGTTCCTTACATCTGGTATTAGAGTCAGTCCACCACCTTTCCACCACCCAAATTTTCCCCAATTTTTCTTCCACACCGATTCATTTGTTCCACCGGCGACGACGCCATGCCTGCCGACTTACCACCGGAGTGGGATCCTATGTCTGCCAAGGAGCAGTTGTTGTGGTATCTCGAGAGATTATGCGCTAAGGCGGAGGAGATGAGTGCCGTGTTGGGTGTTGCACGGGTGGGTGACCCTCCCATGGTCACCCCGCTTGTCAATCCGACGGCCTCAACCACGACGCATGCCTCGTCGGCGCCCGTCCCCGACGTCTCCTGCTCCACCACCACGCCCCAAGAGGTCCTTGAAGTCATCCTCGACGCGTCCCCTGCATACACAGCAACGACGCCCACCACCTGTTCGACCGATGGTCTGAACCAAGTCGTTCCCACCGCCATCGTCAACGAGGTCCGTGATGCTGCCACCACCGTCTGCCTTGATCCCACGGTCGACCTCGACAACGAGGAGGTGCAGCATCTCATCGGTGTTGCCGGGGAGCGCGCGCGGGGGGGGGGGGGCGACATCTGGCAGGCCATGGGCCACGCCGGCGACGAAGATGGCGGGGGAGGCAAGGGAGCGGCGGGGCGGTCACTGTCGCCCTGGGGGTCGCCAGAGCACTCGGTGGCCAGAACACTCATCTTTAGCTCTCTTTCATGGCATTGCACCGATTAACAATTTGAGGGACTCCTCGAGTTCTTACTTCAACACCTTCCATTGCCGAGCCTGGCAAATGGTCATCGGGCTGCTGGGCAGGCGCACAACCTCCTTGATGCAGTTGTTTGCTGCCACAAGTCTCCTCGAACTATTATGCATTGCTTCCATCGTCACAAAGGGTGAATAGATGGTATCTGAAGTGTCGATATTCAATCTGTCGGTGGATCCCCCTTCCTCCCTCTCCTGCGTCGCTCCTGTGAGGCGACCGGGTGGGGGGGACCCTAGCCGCCGGCCTCGCCCCCTTCCTCCCTTCCCTCCCTCGCCGCCGCCGGGCCACGCTAACGCGCCGGCGGGGCTCCTTCACTTTGCGCTCGGGCGCGGTTAGTGCGGGTCAATGGCATCCGGCGGTGCATCACGATGGTGAGGGGCGCGGTGGCGGCGGCGGGTTCTGGTGCGGGGTCACGAGGGCCTGGTGGCGACGCGGTGGGCTTCACAGGGTGGTCTCGCGCCCGTGGGTGCGGTGACGGCCTGGTTTGGGCTCGGCCAGATCTGGCGGGCTGGCGGCGGCTCACCGGCGGGCGCGGGTGCCTCTGCTGCGGCGTGTAGCGCGGTTGACGTTGCCTGCGTGCCCATTCTAGCGCGGTTCATGGCACCTCTTCTGCTCATCTCCGGGGGCGGATCTTCACCACTCCGGCGCCCTCGTCCATCGGGCGGACGGTCGAGGCGTGCTCCTCGCGCTCCTGTCCTGGCGGCCGTGGTTGGGCGTTGCAGGGGGCGATGTAGGGGAGGTAGGTAGGAGGGCTGGGCGATGAGGCCACCCATCACTAGCAGGGATGCTGGTTCGAGGTTTGCGCCGCTCCTCCTCCTCGCCCTTTTCCTAACCTGGTGCCCCCAGTTCCAGTCGTGGCGCAGTGGCGGCGTGCTGACCATTGGCGGCTTCAGTTGTGTAGGGGTCTGCTGGCTGGTGGAGGCCCATCCCTTTCGATGGCCGATGAGGTGTCAGGATGTAGGGCGGCGGCTCTATGGTGGGAGGTGCGGTGTTCGTGGGCGGTTCTTGCAGCTCGGGTGCGGCCTGGCAGCCTTGGTCATGTGGTCGGCGGGGTGGCTAGGGCTCGGCGGTGCATGGTCGTGGTGCGGCAGGTCTCTCGTGACTTTTCGCCCTCTGTACGGAGGTGGAGCATGTGTACCGGGAAGAATTCCCTGTCTGGCGGTGGTCAGACCGATGGTGGCGATGCCCGCGGTTGTCGTCCTCTTCCTGAAGACGCGGTCGCGGCTACTCCTAGTCCTCTGTTTGCTCCGGGTGAAAATCTTGATCCTTTGGATCGGGCGGTGGCGGCGCTCCGGCGTCGTACCCTTTCTGAAGGCATCGTCTTGGAGCTCATGTGCGTTAGCGGTCAATTTGGGTCCTCGAAGTGGCTAGTTCACGGTTGAGGGCTCTGTCTCCCCCGTAGTGGTGCTTGTTGTTCATCCTTTGGTCGCTTGTGGTTGATGTTGTTGATCTTCCGTACCCTTGTATCTTGTTTTGGGTGTGTGCGTTGTGGGTTGGTGTTGTATGGTTCACATGTTTGTGGTTCGTTGCTTTATATATATAAAGCGGGGCGAAAGCCTTTTTCGATAATAGATGGTAGCTTCTAGGCTCGGCAAGATGAAAAAATTGTGCATAAATGCTAAAATTCGGGAAAAATGAAATTGACAAAATTGTTCTTTATTGCTTTTCGGTTCAGCAAACTTTCTACACGTGTACATACTGCAAAATTGTTATCATGATTGACTAGTCCTTTAAAAGGTGGATGCCAACCGCAGGGAACTAGAACTCAGGGTATCTATGAGGATGAGCTAAGAGCATTCAGAAGGCAAACTCTATTCTTGATCAATCTCCTGTAAAGAAGTTCCACTCCGCTCTCAAGATCTCCGATACTGCACTCTAGTGCCTGCAGTTGCTCCTCTTCGCAGACGACTCTGCTCTTCTGCAATGTGTTTGAGACAAGAGACCACTTGGGCATCTCAATTTGCTTCGCCAGGAGGCAGGATGTGCATTCGAGTAGTAATATAGTGATCTCTCTTGCTTCTGCCAGCAGCATCACCACCCTACAGTCCTTGTCAGAAGCAGTCTTCTTGCTGATTTTCTTGAACTGCTTTTGTGCCTTCTTGGCGAGACGGATGTACACCTTGAGTTGAGCAGACGCATTTTCTCCTCTTTTGAGAACTAAAAGGAGCTCTTGGACAGTCATCTTCAATTCCCTGAAGCTCTCCTGCATGGCGTTGCAGAGATCGAGCAAGACGAGGGATCGTCCAAGCTCTGCCTCAACTGCCGCCCTTTGCAGGGTTTGGCAAAGGCTGACTTGGCTGCTGGGTGTGCACACCATCTTCTCAATGCAGTTGTAGATGGTTGCCAGCCTCCTCAAGCCATCGCGCATCGTGTCGATGGTCGCCAAGGGCGAAGAAATGGTTGTGCTCAGGCTCTGGAGCTGCTGCTTGACTTCTGTTTTGTGCGAGCGAGGGCTCGAAGGCGCGCTTGCCGATCGTAGATGGTAAGCCATGCTTGGAGATTGAAGCTTTGGTGCCGTTTTCTTCTGTGGAGAAATGGAAGAGAATGGTAGTCAAGATGACCTGCAGTTTGTTGGTGCTGAAGCCTTGGGGTTCTCCCTGTATATATATCTGAGAGGCAGCAGCAATGGCATGATGAACAGAGCAGCCGACAGCAAGAATCCCATTTGCTAACCTCCATAAGAGAGTGTTGCTTTATCTGCTTCTGGTTAGCGTGGCACACATCAATAAGTTAGCTTATATGCCTGGCATGTCTTGGCTGTTGGTGACAGAGTATACTGCACGGGTGTTTCGTTTGATTTCGGATCTTGATATGTGATCATGAAGTATTGTTGAAGGAAATACAATACAGGTTTTCGCTGATTTTTCAACATTATGATGGGGGTCTTATGCCTGTGCAGCAGCACTGGCGTGTTTCAGCTATCCACAGCAAGAACAACCATGTAAGTGTATGCAGATTCTCGACACAAGCAAGTATAATTTATGCTTTCGATATTAAGTTCCATCTGGCTAGCGGAGATAATCATGTGAAAGAAAATTACCTACGATGTATGCTATGCATAAAGTAGAAGTGTAATCCATTTGCTTCTGATTTTCATTTTTGAAACTAATCCAACGATGGAAATATGAAGTTCATTGTACCATTAGCAAGCAGAAGGGAAGGTACAACAACATGATAAGAAAGGATCTTCAGTGGATTTGTTTTGATATTATTGGTTGCATGCGTTGGCCTGATTATTGATAGTCATCAGCATCATTAGGTTTCCCCTTGATAATGGTAATGCATAATCACAAGGTTATAGGTCGTGGGTTGGAGCTGGCATGTTTCAGCATGTTAGAGCTTGAGTAATATGGCCCATGGAAAATAATTCCATGAGACGCGTAGGCTATTACGGTCAACTTCCAGATTCTGGAGACACCATTACTTCTTTTAACATCAGTAGGGTTAAATTTAAATGTACCAAGTCATTTAATCAGGATACTGATTAATATCAGTTGTTATTGTTATGTTGCCTGTAAGTACATACTCCGTACTACCTAGTATTTTTGAGGAGAAACCAAGTCGTTTAATCAGGATACTGATTTATATCGCGGGGCTTGCATAAATGATAAAATTCAGAAAATAGGAAATTGACAAAATTGCTTTTGCTTGCTATTGAACTTTCTATGCATACACATTGCAAAACTGTTAGGATGATTGACTAATAATCCTTTAAAAGGTGGATGCCAACCGCAGGAACTAGAGCTCAGGGTATCTACAAACTAAGAGCATTGAGAAGAGAAACTCTGTTCTGGATCAATCTCCTGTACAGAAGTTCCACTCCGCTCTCAAGATCTTCGATACTGCACTCCAATGCCCGCAATTGCTCCTCTTCGCACAGAACTTTGCTCTTCTGCAATGTTTTGGAGACAAGAGACCACTTGGGCATCTCAATTTGCTTCAACAAGATGCAGGATGTGGATTCGAGAAGTGAAATGGTGATCTCTCTCGCTTCTGCCATTAGCATCACCACCCTAGAATCGTTCTTGTCGGAAGTAGTCTTCTTGCTGATCTTCTTGAACTGCTTTTGTGCTTTCTTGGCTAGACGGATGTATGCCTTGACTTGGCAAGTTGTGTCCTCTCCTCTCTTGAGAACCAACAAGAGCTCTTGGACAGTCATCTTCAGCTCCATCAAGGTCTCCTGCATGGCGTTGCAGAGGTCGAGCACGACGAGGGACCGCCCTAGCTCTGCCTCCACTGCCACCCTTTGCAGGGTCCTGCAGAGGCTGACTTGGTTGCTGGGTGCGCACATCATCTCCTCAATGCAGCTGTATATGTCTGCCAGCTTCCTCAAACCTTCGCAAGTCGTATCGATGGTCGCCAAGGGCGAAGAGATGGTTGCGCTCAGGCTCTGGAGCTGCTGCTCTACTTGGGGTTTGTTTGAGCGAGGGCTGGAAGGCGCGCTTGCAGATCTTAGATGGTAAGCCATGCTTGTGGTTTTGAGGCTCTGATGCTACTTCCTTCGGTATGGAAATGGAAAAGAATGGTAGGTAGTGTGTTGGTGCTGAAGCCTTGGGCTTCTCCCTGTATATATATCAGAGAGGCAACAGCAATGGCACGATGAACAGAGCAGCCGACAGCAAGATTCTCATCTGCTAACCTCCATAGGAGAGTACTTGCTTTTGGTTAGCATGGCAAACATCAATGAGTTAGCATATATGCCTGGCATGTCTTGGTAACTGATAACACAGTACACTGCACGGGTGCTTCGTTTGATTTCGGATCTCGGTATATGATCATGAAGTAGTATTGTCCAAGGAAATAAAATGCAGGTTTTCTATTGCTGAGAGGAATAATTCATTTGGTTGTCCGCTAATTTTTCAACATTAGGATGAGGTCTTCTGCTTGTGCGGCAGCACTGGCGTGTTTCAGCTATCCACGTACAAGGACAACCATGTAAGTGCACACTGATTGTCCTTCTAATATTAAATTACATCTGGCTGTCTGAGATTATCGTGTGAGTGAAAATTACTTGGGATGCATGCTAAGCATAAACAAGAAATGTAATACTTAATAAGAATGTAACGGAATGTTTGAAAAGTTATGGTCGCAAAAACCAAAAATCACTTAATGGTTTGGTCGACTTCTGGTTGCACATATATAACTTAATGGTGCATGCTTGCAATTCTTTTGAACATTACCGGTAGAGCGATAGAAACTTGAAGTTTATTGTATCATTTGGAAGCAGAAGGGAAGGTACAACAACATGATAAGAGTTAAGGATCTTCAGGGGATTTGTTCTGGTCAGTATTCTTGGTTGCATGTGTTAGCCTGATTATTGTTAGTATCACTCATCAGCATCATTAGGTATTCCCCCTCGGTAATGATAATGCATAATCACAAGGTTATAGGTCGTGGGTTCGAGCTGGCTTGTTTCAGCATGCTAGAGCTTGAGACACCTGTGACTCTGAGTAATATGACCCTTGGGAGATAATTACCTGAGACTCATAGGCCATTTAGAGATATCATTACTTCATGTAACATCACTAGTGTAAAGGTATAAACTAGACAACATTTTATGTGACAGGAATGCCCCAAATTCCATGTTATTGTTCTGTTGCTTGTAAATAAATACTATGTTTGATGAGAGAAATCTTTTCTTCGAGTTATGAGAAACCAAGTCAGTTAGTCACTTGTGTAACAAATAATCAGCTAATCAGTAAAAATGGTAAAATTCCGAAAATGAAATTGCCAAAATTGTTTCTCTTCGCTTTTCGAAGTAAACTTTCTGCAGATATCCACAATTGTACATACTACAAAATTGCTATCATGATGATCGACTAATCCTTTAAAAGGTGGATGCCAATCGCAAGGAACTAGAGCTCAGGGTATCTACAAACTAAGAACAATGAGAAGAGAAACTCTGTTCTGGATCAATCTCCTGTACAGAAGTTCCACTCGGCTCTCAAGATCTTCGATACTGCACTCCAATGCCCGCAATTGCTCCTCTTCGCACACAACTTTGCTCTTCTGCAATATTTGGAGACAAGAGACCACTTGGGCATCTCAATTTGCTTCGGCAAGATGCAGGATGTGGATTCGAGAAGTGAAATGGTGATCTCTCTCGCTTCTGCCATTAGCATCACCACCCTAGAATCATTCTTGTCCGAAGCAGTTTTCTTGCTGATCTTCTTGAACTGCTTTTGTGCCTTCTTTGCTAGCCGGATGTACGCCTTGAATTGGCAAGTTGCATCCTCTCCTCTCTTGAGAACCAACAAGAGCTCTTGGACAGTCATCTTCAGCTCCATCAAGGTCTCCTGTGTTAGATGTGTATAGTCTCTCTTGCACTTTACCATACACATGTATATGTACTGGCCCCTTGGCCCTTCTGTGAATGCAGTTGCCCATTCCTAACATGGTATCAGATGCTTAGGTTCCTCTCCCGCTCCCGCACGCTCGCAGCTCCGTGCCTCGCTCCCCTGTCGCCGGCCTAGGTCCCCCGTCGCCGGCCTCCCTCTACCTCGTCGTTGGCGCCGGCCACCTCCTCCCTCGCCCCCGGCTCTTTCCTTCCCCGCCGCCACGCCGTCTCGCCCCGGCCTGCGCTGCCCCGAGCTCGGCCGCGGCCTGCCGTCGCTGTCCCGCGCCGCCCCGAGCGCGGCCGCGGCCTGCCGTTGCCGCCTCGCGCCGCCCTGCGCTTTCCCGTGCTCGGCCGCGCCCGGCAGCCACCTCCCCGCGCCCCTCCTGCTGCAGCCGGTGCTGCCCAAGGTCGGCCCCTCCCACGCTCGCCCTTCCCCCCTCCCCCCCCCCCCGCTTCCTCCATCGGGGCTGGATCGAGCCAGCGCGAGCCCGATCCCGATCTGGATCGGGGTCTCCTTTAGCAGTCTACTGTAGCAGTTGACAAAAAAAAGAGCTCCTCATGTCTTCTTGGGCTATGTCGCCGTTCCTCGGTGCTCGGTGATCTTCGATGGCACCAACTATGCTGAGTTTGCGGGGTTATGCGTATCCACATGCGCGGTCTCCTTCTGTGGGGTGTTCTCTCTGGCGAGGTCCCCTGTCCGCCTTGCCCTGTTGCTCCTGTGGCTCCTACCCCGCCAGCACCGCCGGTTCTTGCTGCTGATGCTTCTCAGGCTGATCGCGATGCCGCCAAGGCTCTCGATGATACTGCCTACGCTCTGCTGGGTTACTTGTGGTTCCATCAGTGTTGGCCGCCCGAGCTCCTATGCCACCTGCTCGCCTCACCGCTCCACCGCTCCTGCCTACTCCTTCAGGGGGGTGGTCGTCCTTATGCTGAGAGGGCCCGGTCGCGCCGTGACACCTTCTGTGGCTACTGCTCTCGGCCAGGTCACCCAGAGTCTGATTGCCGTGAGAAGAAGCGAGACCAGAGGCGCTCCTCTTCCAGTGGGACTCCTGGATCCTCCTCGACCCCGTCACTCGCTGACCAGGACATTATGAGGCTCAAGCGCCTCTTAGCTTCCTCAGGCTCTTTGTCGACCGGTTCCGCTGCTGCTGTGACTGCAGCCACTGCTCCACCACCGCAGGCATCTACACAGTCAGGTACATCTTCGTGGGTTCTGGATTCTGGAGCCTCTTTTCATATGTCTTCTGATTCTTCCGTGCTGTCTTCTCTCCGACCTCTTGATTCGCCTGTTAATGTTCTTACCGCTGATGGCACACCTCTTCCTGTTGCTAGCCGTGGTCTTTTTTTCACTCCATCTTTTTCTGTTCCTAGTGTTTCACATGTTCCTCGCCTCACCATGAATATTTTTTCCGCTGCCCAACTTACTGATTCTGGTTGTCGTGTCATTCTTGATACCGACTCGTGCTCCATTCAGGATCGTCGTACCAAGGCTTTGGTTGGTGCTGGCCCCCGGCGCCGTGAGTCAGAGGGCCTTTGGGAGGTTGATTGGCTTTGTGTTCCTTCCGCTGCCACCACTTCAGCCAGCTCCCATGCTCTTGCTGCCTCTTCGTCTGCGTCCTTTCAGCAGTGGCATCATCGCCTTGGTCACATATGTGGCTCTCGCTTGTCTTCTTTAGTTCGTCAGGGCCTCTTAGGGTCTGTATCTGGAGATGTTTCTTTACATTGTAATGGTTGCAGACTTGGCAAACAGACCCTGTTACCTTATCCTACCAGTGAGTCGGTATCTCAGCGTCCTTTTGACTTAGTTCATTCTGATGTATGGGGTCCTGCTCCCTTTGATTCGAAAGGTGGTCACCGCTACTATATCTTGTTTATTGATGATTTCTCTCGCTACACTTGGCTCTACTTTATGAAATCTTGTAGCGAGGTTCTCTCTATATACAAACGTTTTGCTGCCATGGTTCACACCTAGTTTTCCACGCCAATTCGTACTTCTCGTGCTGACTCGGCTGGTGAGTTTATCTCCCAGCTGTTGTGTGGTTTTCTTGCGGAACAGGGTACTCTTGCCCAGTTCTCATGTCCTGGTGCACATGCTCAGAATGGCGTTGCCGAACGTAAGCATCGTCATCTACTTGAGACGGCTCGTGCTCTGATGATTGCCGCTTCTCTCCCACCCCATTTTTGGGCTGAGGCTGTTTCTGCATCCACCTATCTCATCAACATACAACCATCGACTGCTCTGCAGGGTGGTATTCCTATGGAGTGTCTCACTGGTCGCTCTCCTGACTACTCAGCTCTTCGTATGTTTGGATGTGTGTGCTATGTCCTTCTTGCCCCGCGAGAACGCACCAAACTGACTGCTCAGTTGGTTGAGTGTGTTTTTCTTGGCTACAGTGATGAGCACAAGGGCTATCGCTGCTGGGATCCTGTTGGTCGTCGTTTGCGCATCTCGCGTGATGTGACCTTTGACGAGTCTCGCTCTTACTACCCACGTCCTTCTACCTCGAGCTTCTCTGTGGACGATCTTTCTTTTCTTCTTCTCCCTGATACACCCTGCTATGTGCCTCCTCATGTTTTTCCTCCTCTGCCTGCACCTCTCCTTCCTTCTCCTTCACCACCGACACCATCTTCCCCATCCTCCTCCAACTCTCCACCATCATCTCCAGTCCGTCGCCCTCTCTCACCATTTCCTCTTCACTATACTCGTCGCCCTCGTTCTGAGGATGTTTCCCCTGATGCGCCTTCCACCTCTGGTGCACCTCCTTTCACTCCTCCCCCGGTTCATAACCTCCGTGCTCGGCCTCGCCCCCCGCCTGATCGCTACTCTCCTGATCGGTACGGTCTCTCTGTTATTGCTGAGCCCACTTCCTATCGGACTGCCATGACTCCGCCTGAATGGCAGCTTGCGATGGCCGAAGAGCTTGCTGCCCTTGAGCGCTCTGGCACATGGGATCTGGTTTCCCTCCCTTTCGGTGTCCGTCCCATCACCTGCAAGTGGGTCTACAAGATTAAGACTCGCTCTGATGGTTCTCTTGAGCGCTACAAAGCGCGCCTTGTGGCCCGTGGTTTTCAGCAGGAGCAGGGACGCGATTATGATGAGACATTCGCTCCTGTGGCCCACATGACCACTGTTCGCACTCTTCTTGCTGTTGCTTCTGTTCGTCATTGGTCTATCTCTCAACTTGATGTTCAGAACTCTTTTCTTAATGGCGAGTTGCGTGAGGAGGTTTATATGCAGCCACCACCGGGGTACTATGCTCCTGATGGTTTGGTCTGTCAACTTCGCCGCTCCCTCTATGGTCTTAAACAGGCCCCTCGCGCCTGGTTTGAGCGCTTCGCCTCTGTGGTGACTGCCGCTGGCTTCTTGCCCAGTGATCATGATCCCGCGTTGTTTGTTCACACGTCTCCTCGTGGTCGGACTCTGCTCCTTCTCTATGTTGATGACATGATCATCACTGGTGACGACTCTGACTGCATAGCCTTTGTTAAGGCTCGCCTTCGCGACCAGTTCCTCATGATTGATCTTGGTCCACTTCGCTATTTTCTTGGGATTGAGATCTCCTCGACCTCTGATGGCTTCTACATCTTCCAAGAAAAATATATTCAGGATCTTCTTGCTCGTGCTGCTCTCGGTGATGAGCGCACAGTTGTGACTCCTATGGAACTCAACGTTCAGCTTCGTGCTTCTGATGGTGACCCTCTCCCTAACCCCACTCGCTATCGACACCTTGTTGGCAGTCTTGTTTATCTTGCTGTTACGCGTCCTGATATCTCCTATCCTGTTCATATCCTGAGTCAGTTCGTTTCAGCCCCCACCTCTGTCCACTATAGTCATCTCCTCCGTGTTCTACGATATCTTCGTGGCACGCTCTCTCAACGCCTTTTCTTTCCCCGCTCCAGCTCTCTTGAGCTCCAGGCCTACTCTGATGCGACCTGGGCTAGTGATCCCTCTGATCGACGCTCGCTGTCTGCTTATTGTGTCTTTCTTGATGGCTCTCTTATTGCCTGGAAGACAAAGAAACAGACTGCCGTTTCTCGCTCGAGTACAGAGGCTGAGTTGCGAGCCATGGCTATGCTGACGGCTGAGGTGATCTGGTTACGGTGGTTACTTGAGGACTTTGGTGTGTCTGTTACTACCTCGACTCCCTTATTGTCAGACAGTACTGGTGCTATCAGTATTGCGCGTGACCCGGTGAAGCATGAGCTCACCAAGCACATCGGTGTGGATGCCCACTTTGTGCGTGCTGCTGTGCAGGATCAGACTCTCGCTCTTCACTATGTGCCCTCTGAGTTACAGTTGGCGGACTTCTTCACGAAGGCACAGACTCAAGCGCAGCATAGTTTTCTTCTCTCCAAACTCAGTGTTGTTGATCCACCATGAGTTTGAGGGGGGTGTTAGATGTGTATAGTCTCTCTTGCACTTTACCATACACATGTATATGTACTGGCCCTTGGCCCTCCTGTGAATGCAGTTGCCCATTCCTAACATCCTGCATGGCGTTGCAGAGGTCGAGCACGACGAGGGACCGTCCTAGCTCTGCCTCCACTGCCACCCTTTGCAGGGTCCTGCAGAGGCTGACTTGGTTGCTGGGTGTGCACATCATCTCCTCAATGCAGCTGTAGATGTCTGCCAGCTTCCTCAAACCTTCGCATGTCGTATCGATGGTCGCCAAGGGCGAAGAGATGGTTGCGCTCAGGCTCTGGAGCTGCTGCTCTACTTGGGGTTTGTTTGAGCGAGGGCTGGAAGGCGCGCTTGCAGATCTTAGATGGAAGCCATGCTTGTGGTTTTGAGGCTCTGATGCTACTTTCTTCGGTATGGAATTTTTTTTCGATAAAGGGCTTTTCATTGAATTGAAATATCGAGTTGATACAGACGCATCAAAGATCACCCGGCCTCTGCATAGCTAGATGCACACAGCCAAAAGTTTGAAGAAGTCTAGATCAAAAAAATATGGCTAAACAGCCACAAGTAAACAATAAAACAAGCCTATAGCGGGGCCAATCCAATTCGAAGATCACACCGCCATCCATGGGGGTAGAAAATCTCCCTGGCCGAACGCTCCAGCCATGTAGACGCCATCATAAAAAGGTCTCTGTCCTCCGGCCGCTGCAGGATAGACCACATACGGAGCCATCGCGAGCATATATGAATAACCTGGATAGAAGAACAAACGCATTTACGGTTAAAAACAATATCATTCCTAGTGAGCCAGAGTGCCCAACATAAGGCAGCCGCCCCCACAAGAATGTGTTTAGAAAATTGTTTATCTATTCCCCTCAACCAGTTGCCGAACATATTACGTGCACTACGAGGAGGGTATAGACTCAAAGCTATTTGGACAATGGCCCATACCGATCGAGCAAACTTGCATTTAAAAAATAAGTGCTTAATCGACTCATCATGGTGGCAGAAAACACATTTTTTGCAACCTAGCTAGTTTCGTCGTGCCAAATTGTCCCTAGTTAAGATAACTCCTTTAGTGAAAAACCATAGGAAAATTTTCACTTTTAGGGGAATCTTAAGCTTCCACAATTTCCTATTATCTATTGGTACCTCGTTATGAACCAGTGCATCATACATGGATTTAACTGAAAACTTACCATTCTGATGCAATTTCCATTTAAAGATATCCGGTTCCACTGGCAGCTGGATGGCTCCCAGTCGGGTTAGCAGATCATCCCATGCTGCCAATCGAGGACCAATGAGGGTTCGACGAAAAGAAATATCAGGGTTTTCATGTCCCAGCACTTGTTTAATCGTGACAAACTTATGTCTAACTATCCGATATAAACTTGGGTATTGCACATTTAAGGGGTTGTTCCCCAGCCAAGTGTCTTCCCAGAAACGTGTCTGGGAGCCGTCCCTAACCGAAAACGTTCCAAACTGGAAAAAGAATTCTTTAGCTTTCATCACCCCACTCCAAAAATGTGAATCTCCGGGTCTCCAGTAGACTTGGGATATTGCTTTGGAACCCACGTATTTATTACGAATGATTTCCTGCCAAACACCGTTCTCAGTGAGTAATTTATATACCCATTTGCTGAGCAGTGATACATTTTTTATCTCAAGATCCTGGATTCCAAGCCCCCCTTGGCTTTTAGGGCGGCATAATACGTTCCACCTCGCCAAACGATACTTCTTGGTTTCATTATCGCTCTGCCAAAAAAATCTTGATCTATAATAGTCAAGACGCTGGAGCACTCCTTTTGGGAGATGAAAAAAAGATAACATATAAAGAACCATATTGGTAAGGACCGAATTGATCAAGATTAGTCGACCTCCATAGGACAAGAGTTTGGCCTTCCAACTGGCCAGACGTTTCTCCAGTCTCTCTTCAACATGCTTCCATTCAGCTATTGTCAGTCGCCTATAGTGAATAGGGATACCCAGATAGCAAATTGGAAATTGTCCGAGTTGACAACCAAAGATTTCAGCATAATCTTGTGAAACTTCTGCGGCCTCGCCGAAACAGAAGAGTTCACTCTTATGAAAATTAATCTTTAGTCCAGAAAGATCCTCAAAGGCACATAACAGCAATTTAAGGTTTCTGGCCTTTTCTAAGTCATGGTCCAGGAACAAAATGGTGTCATCCGCATATTGTAAAATTGATAGGCCTCCTTCTACTAAATGAGGAATGACCCCGGTGACTTGACCTGCTAACTTGGCCCTCTCAATAAGAGTAGCTAACATATCAGCCACAATATTAAACAGAATGGGTGATGCGGGGTCCCCTTGACGGAGCCCCTTCCTTGTCTGGAAATAGTTGCCTACATCGTCGTTTACCTTAATAGCTACGCTACCTCCGGACACAAAGCTCTCAACCCATCGACACCAAGTATCGGAAAACCCTTTCATACGTAATGTTTGTAACAAAAAGGGCCACTTTACTTTATCATAAGCTTTCTCGAAGTCGATTTTAAAAATGACTCCATTCAATTTTTTATGATGAAGCTCGTGGACTGTTTCATGAAGGACAGCAACACCATCCAAAATGTTTCGCCCTTGCATGAATGCTGTTTGGGTTGGTTTGACTACATGATCAGCCACCCCATTCAGACGGTTAGTCGCCACCTTGGTAATGGAAATGGAAGAGAAAGGTTGGCAAGACAAGGGCTGCAGTTTGTTGGTGCTCAATCCTTGGCTTCTCTCTGAATTTATAACGGAGCAATGGCATGATGGGTAGAGCAGTCGACAGCAGGAATCTCATCCAACTAACCTCCATACGTGTTAAGGTGATCTGTTGAAAGAAACATGGCCACCAAAAACCCATTTAGACAGAGCTGTTGCCTACGTGTTTTTGGTTAGCGCAGCAAGTGTGAATCAGTGAGCTTAGATGTGCCTGGCATGTCTCGGTCATTGGTGACACAGCGCACTGCACGAGTGTTCGGTTTGACCTCGGATCTAGATATGAGTTATATGTGATCACAGAAGATTAGCCAAGGAAATGCAATGCGGGTTTCGTGTTGCTGCAATTATTATTTTAGTCTTGTTCTCTGCTGGTTGTCCGACGTTATGATGAGTTGCACTGGTTGCACAGCAGCGCTGGTGTGTTTCATCGATCCCACAGCAAAAGGATAGCCATGTAAGTGGATGCAGATTCTCGACTACACGAACAGTATTTTGCTCTGATTTTAATATTAAGTTTAAGCTGGCTATCTTTAATAATTGTACGTCGTTCGTATGGAAGCATGCTTGGTGCATATAGGAGAAATGTACTAGTAAGAACAAAATATCTATGTATACTTGTGGTTGAAAATATCCTGTTGGAGACTCGTCGAAGCCCGACTCACTGGCCATTCGTATCGCCCCCTCCAACCAGCACCAAGGGGAACCCTACCATCATCTCGAAACAGGCTCTCCCCCTGCTTTATATATAAAGCAACAACACCAAAGTTACACGGTTGAACGATATAATCTGGTGAGGTAGTCCTCTGAGGCAGCAGATCCCTATATAATTTTTTTTTGGAAATGGAGGCATGCCCCCGGCCTCTGCATCATGATGATGCATGCAACCATCTTATTAAAAATCCAGAAAGTATCATCAAAAAGGTCTTATAGCTCGTAAATGGGGCAGAACAAAGTGAAAAAGGAAAATTACATGCTGACAAAGGCAACCGATACGGTAATAAGAAGGATAAGCTCCCTAGACTCCTATCCTGTTATGCGAGCGCCATCCGAACCGGTTGAATATAGCCCGAGCTACCATCTCCCATTGGTTGCACCCAGTAACCAAAGGCTCCCTGGAGTCCATAGGAGTGAGTAAGGACCACGTACGAATCCAAGCTGTAGCCCTGAAGATGACCTGCAAGAAAGTTAAAGTGTGTTGTCTGTTAAAAATCGTATCATTCCTGCAGTTCCATATAGCCCATAATAGTGCACATATTCCAATCCGAATACGGGCCACAGTAATCTGTTCAACTCCAGCTAACCACGTCCCAAACAATGACGCAATATCAACTGGAGGATTAATGTTGAAAGCTATATGAATCGTTCTCCAAAGTAGCTTGGCAAGTGGCAATCAAGAAATAAGTGTTGTATTGTTTCATCATGATCACAAAAACAACACCACGAACTTCCTACCCATCACCTTTTAATTAAGTTGTCCTTTGTGAGTATCACTTGCTTGTGGACAAACCACATAAAAAATTTAATACGCAAAGGAACCTTAACCTTCCAAATGTGCAACGACCTTGAGAGTGGGCCAGAATTAATCAAATCCGTATAAAATGATTTCACCATAAAAATCCCATTCTTAGTTAACTTCCATTGTGACGCATCCGGTTGGTCGGAGAGTTGAACGTCTATCAGTCTCCGAACCAAATGCATCCAGGCGGTCCATCTCTCACCAACTAACACCCGTCTAAACTGGATGTTCAAGGGAATGGCTTGAAGGACTGTGCCTACGTAATCCTCCTTACGTTGCACAATATTATATAGGGTGGGGTATTGGACGGTCAGGGGCGTCTCTCCTAACCATGTATCCTCCCAAAATCTTGTTGACATCCCATTGCCCACCAAGAATTTGACCCTACGAAAGAACAAGTCCTTCGTTCTCATAAGTCCCTTCCAGAATGGCGAGTCAGTCGGTCGCATGGTAACCTGAGCTAGTGTCTTCGAGTGTAAATACTTATTGCGCAGGATTTGTGACCACATACCCTCCGGCTCAGTCTCTAGCCTGTATAACCATTTACTCATAAGACATTTATTCTTAATTTCTAAGTTCTCAATACCGAGACCCCCTTGGTCTTTAGGTCGGCAAAGGATGTCCCATCTCGCGAGACGGTATTTCCTCTTGGCCTCATCAGACTGCCAGAAGAAACGAGATCTAAAGAAATCAAGTCGCTTCCGAACCCGTTTCGGAATTTCGAAGAACGAAAGTAGAAACATTGGCATACTAGTCAGTACTGAGTTAATCAGGACTAGCCGACCTCCATATGACATAAGCTTGCCCTTCCAGCAGCTAATTTTTTTTCAATTCGTTCTTCGATACACTTCCATTCTTTATTGGATAGCTTACGGTGATGGATCGGAATACCCAAGTAACTGAATGGTAAAGCACCTAATTCACATCCAAATAATTGTTTGTAAGTGTGTTCATCGTCTTTGGCCTTCCCAAAGCAGAACAACTCGCTCTTATGAAAATTTATTTTTAAGCCAAACAATTGTTCGAAGAGGCATAAGATAAGTTTCATATTACGTGCCTTTGTCATGTCATGTTCCATGAATAAGATAGTGTCATCAGCATATTGTAGAATGGAGACTCCTCCATCGACTAGATGAGGAACTAAACCCTCTACATGGCCATGCTGCTTGGCCCTGCCAATAATGACGGCCAACATATCTGCCACAATATTGAACAAAAGAGGACACATGGAATCCCCTTGTCTCAACCCCTTATACGTCTGAAAATAGTGACCGATATCATCGTTCACCTTGATTCCGACACTACCCTTCTGGACTTGGGTATCCACTTGGTTCCTCCAAGCTTCACTAAAACCCTTCATGCGCATTGCCTGCTGAAGAAAAGGCCACTTTACTTTATCATACGCCTTCTGAAAATCCACTTTGAAGATAACCCCATCTAGTTTCTTTGAGTGGATCTCATGAAGCGTTTCATGCAGCACGACCACCCCTTCCAGTATGTGTCGCCCCGGCATGAACGCTGTCTGGCCTGGTTGGATCACTGAATGAGCAATTTGTGTCAATCTATTGGTTCCAACCTTTGTGAAAATTTTGAAGCTCAAATTCAACAGACATATGGGCCGGAATTGTTCGATCCGAACTGCCTCATCTTTCTTAGGTGCAGCGTTATCGTACTGAAATTAAGATGAAACAACTCCAAATGACCGTTGAAAAAAATCATGAAACATAGGCATAAGATCATCTTTAATAATATGCCAACATTTCTTATAGAATTCAGCTGGAAACCCATCTGGTCCCGGTGCTTTATTCGGCTTCATTTGTGATATTGCCTGAAGAACCTCTTTTTCAGTAAACGGTGCAGAGAGAATATCATTCTCCACTATCTGTAATTGAGGAATATCATCAATCACAGATTCATCGAGCGTCACAGTGCTTGTATTCGGGGTCCAAAGAGTTGCTTATAATAATTTGAAATATACGCTTTCAGATTTTCGTGTCCCACTATTGTTCCCTTGTCCTGTTCAAGCTGTATGATTTTCTTCTTCCTATGTTTGCCATTTGCAACCATATGGAAGAATTGTGTATTGTCGTCCCCTTGGACAACCTTAAGCGTTTTAGCACGCAATGACCACTTGAGCTCCTCCTCTCTCAAGAGAGCTCGTAGACCTTGCTCAGCCTCGGACTTGGTTCTTTGCTCATTAACAGAAAGAAGATCCCTATATAAGTGGCCAACATAAACACACGCGTCTATGCTACCCAAAAACTAGCACTAGACTACACGATTACAACGCCATGACACGACCTAGGACACCTACCCTCCATGACAACACCCTCAAGAGGGGAACGCGAGCACCGACGCTGCCAAGCCCGAGGTGGACAAGGGTTTTCACCTGGAGACTCTGACATGGAGAGGAGAGCCACGACGACGTCTTCAAGAAGATATCGGCACCTGCAGATGTCATCGTCGCTGGCGCCAAAGCATGAAGCTTTCGCTCGGCAGCTCACCCGTGCCACCACGGGGCACCCAGAACAGTCACGGCGAGAACCGGCCTCCAGATCCTGATCTGGGCAACAGAAAGTGTGCCCGAACCACCCTGCACTACACCCCGCCGACCGAGAAACGTAGTCAGCACTATCGCCGTGGAGCTTGCCGGAAAGCCACCATGCGGACCACCATCCGGGGTCGCCGCCCCGACATCCATGTCCCGAGTCACCACCAGCCATCAACATCGTAACGCACAGACCATGCGATGGGAAGAGTGGAAGATACATCCTTCTACTCCTAGCCCGGCATCAGCCACCGGGCTTGGGTGATCACCTCCACCGTAGGAGGCGTCCACGCCTGTGTCCCCAGCCAGTCCCTGTGGACCGGAGGGAGGGGGAGGGGGGAACACGGCCTAGTAGCTGCCGACGGCCACCATCGAGCAAGCCCCACACTAGTCCCCGACCTTTGTCGAGACGAGCTTAGACGCCGCCACGCCCATGGCCACCGGCGTCGCTCCAACCAACGGCACGGCACCAACTCGGACCGACGACACAATGGAGGAGCAAGATAGAATGGCACAAACGCGACGGCAAGCACCAACGCTGAATAGGCCGGCCCTCTGCATGGGTGCCGCCGACCGCCATCCTCCACCATACTCCAGATCAGTGCTGCCCGCCAGGAACAGCCCGCAATGAGGCACACCGACCGCCGCAGCCCCAGATCGACCACTGTCAACCAAGGCAGCTGCCCCGCCGGATCCGTGCCGGCATCACGCACCCAGGGCCCCAGAGCCCCTGGTCATGCGCCGTCCGCCAACCCCCCTGCCAGATCTGGTCGGGACGAGGCCAACCCGCCACCACACCACGCCGGAGCACCAGGGCCACCGCCGCATAGCCGCAGCTGCCGTGCCGCCGGCACAAGCAGCTGCCAGGAGGCCCCCTGGACCGCGACGGACCAGATCCGGGCCGAGCCCCCGCCGGCCGCCGCCTCCATAGGTCACAGCCCCTGCCGTGTCCAGCCCACCACGCCCAGGTCAAGGCACCGCGGTGCCGCCGTCAGGCCTACCCACGCCACCGCTCGAGGTCGCCGGCCCGTGTCGAGCCCTCGCGCAAGGAGGAGATGAGGCTCCGTCGTCGCTGGCACCTCGGTCGCTTGCGGGAGCGACACGAGGGGGGGGAGCTGTTTTTTGAAACCCTACCACCACCCCTCCACCCTCCTCTTTGGCCTTCTTACTGCTGGCCTCTGCCGTGGTGGCTTTTCCTGGAAGCCGGTGGTTGCGGAGCTCGACCTGTGGGTGCGTCCTTTGTGTCTAAGGTCACGGAAGACAGTATAGAGAGGGAGTTCGAAGCTCGAGGGAATCTCATCGAAGACAAAAGAGATATGGAGGTTGCCTAGATTTATATATAAAGCGGTGGTTTGCCTTATATACCGAAAAAGGGTTTCCCCCCGCTTTGTATTCCAAAGCAACCAGCCAACATAGGATACATCTCGACGCTGGGGCGAGCAGCACAACAAGCCCAAAGACAAAAAAAGAAGAAACATAATGCCAACAACGGCAGATCGACAAAGCGCGGAAGGCCCGCCACCGCTGCGCCCTCCGGAAACACCCCACCACCGCCCGAGGCTCCGAGTGCCGCATACCAAGCAGCACCTCCAAGAAGGTATGCGACGCCGACGACGCTGCTGCCCGGACAAGTCCTAGGGTTTCCCCCGGCGTGCGGAGGAAAGTAGGGGATGGCTACCACCGACGCCCTTCAAGAAGGAATGGTAGCACCCGCCGGTGTCACCGCATCGGCGCCGGACGAACCGGCAAGGATTTCTCCCGCACACCAAACACCACCGCCCATCCGGAGCCAACCATCCAAACAATCACCCAATGCGCCACCGCGGTTGCGCCGCCGCCCACGCCGTCTCACTACGAGGACCACCACGAGGCCGAGAAGACCGGAGAGAAGCGCCACGCGACGAGAACAACAGCACCAATGCCGACCGGAAGGGAACCACCTCCACCGCCGTCGTGCGAGAAGTCGAGCCTCCGGCGCTGTCGCGGTAGCCGACCGGACACGGCAGCGGGGCATACCAGGCCACCCCTGGCCCGGCCAGGCCCGAAACGGGCCCGCTAAGCCCCGCTGGCCGTGCTGCAGCAAGTTGGCATCGGTGCCGCCAGCCCCCGTCGCGCAACGCCGCTCCCCTGCATCCCGGGAGTCACGCCACCAACCAGCCCCGCCGCCGGCCCGCCCAGGCCCAGATGGGCCCCGTAGGGCCTAGATCTGGGCCGAGCGCCGCCGCCAGGACGAGCCACAGCGCCACCCCGCCGCCGCCGCTGCCCAGCCGCCCGCCTGCTCTGCGACAGGGAACCCCGCCGCCAGCTGGACAGCCGCCGCCTAGGAGCACCCCCCGGTGCAACTCCGCCCCGCGCCGGAGCCACCGGGAGGGGAAGGGCAGGAAGGCCGCCGCCACCAGCGACCCCGGGGCCAGGCCGGCCGCGGGCGCCAACGACGGCGGCGGGGAGGAAGGGGAGAGGGGGGCTGGAGGCGGGAGAGAGAGGTGCGCGGCCGGCCGCCCGCGGGGGGCGACGCGGTCGCGAGAGCGAGGAGGGGGGGGGGAGCCCTAGTTATGCTTATCATGAAGCGTTTGCCTTATATATAAAGCGGGGCGAAAGCCTTTTTCGGTATATGGAGGTTGCCCAGCTTCAGGCCCCCGACATGGGTAATAGTCCTATATCGCGCTTACAGTGTATCGATATTGAGTTATTACAATGGAGTATAAGAGCTAGATTGGGTCTACAAGTATTTGTTTCGAACACGCGATTGACAGATCCCATTCTCGGTAAGCAATTTACACATCCATTTACTAGGCCTGAATTTAGTTTTAACATCTAACTTTTGAATGCCCAGACTGCCTTGGTCTTTTGGGGTACACAAAATTCCCCCTATCGCCAAAATCTGAAGAGACAAAAGTGTAATCGAACCCCTTTAGGTATCTCTAGAAGCATCATCATCGCTACTTTTTTTCCAGAGATCGGTGCAGCTGGGTGCAGTTCTTTTAGCGAGGATATGAAGAAATATGGTGGCGTGTTAACTGAAGTTAACATTGAGATTTATCGGGTCTTTTACCTCGCCGTGCCAGATATTTGTTTATGTGTTGTCTCTACCCGTAATCTTATAGTCAAAAAGTCTTAATAAAGGTGGAGTGTACTATAATAAATATCATTTCTATCTAACAAACATTCTACTGAAATAGTTGTATCTAGGCACCTAACCATGTAAATAATATTAGAGTTTAGCAGAAATGGAAAAATTCAGTGAAATGAAATTGACAAAATTGTTTTTCTTTGCTTTCCGGTTCAGTGAACTTCCTATACATATCCACACGTATACATACTGCAAAATTTCTATCATGATTGATTAACAATCCTTTAAAAGGTGGATGCCAACCGCATGGAACTAGAGCTCAGGGTATCTATGAGCTAAGAACATTCAGAAGAGAGACTCTGTTTTGGATCAATATCCTGTAGAGAAGTTCCACTCCGCTCTCAAGATCTCCAATACTGTGCTCCAGTGCCTGCAATTGCTCCTCTTGGCACACAACTTTGCTCCTCTTGGCACACAACTTTGCTCCTCTGGAATGTTTTGGAGGCAAGAGACCACTTGGGCATCTCAACTTGCTTCGACAAGATTGAGGATGTGGATTCGAGCAGCGAAATGGCTTGCTTCTGCCATTAGCATCACCACCCTAGAGTCGTTCTTGTCGGAAGCAGTTTTCTTGCTGATCTTCTTGAACTGTTTTTGCACCTTGTTTGCTAGCCGGACATATGCCTTGACTTGAGAAGACACACCTTCTCCTCTCCTGAGAGCCAACAGTAGCTCTTGGACAGTTAACTTCAATTCCATGAAGCTATCCCGCATGCTGTTGCAGAGATCGAGCACGACGAGGGACCGTCCAAGCTCCGCCTCCACTGCCGCCCTTTGAAGGGTCTGGCAAAGGCTGACTTGGCTGCTTGGTGTGCACATCATCTTCTCGATGCAGCTGTAGATGTCACCGAGGCTCCTCAAGCCATCACACATCGTATCAATGGTCGCTGGGGGCGAAGAGATGGTTGTGCTCAGGCTCTGGAGCTGCTGCTCGACTTCAGTTTTGTTCGAGCGAAGGCTCGAAGGCGTGCTTGCCGATCGTAGATGGTAAGCCATGCTTGGAGATTGAAGCTTTGGTGCTGTTTTCTTTTGTATAGAAATGGATGAGAATGGTAGGCAAGATGACCTGCAGTTTGTTGGTGCTTAAGCCTTGGGGTTCTCCCTGTATATATATCAGAGAGGCAGCAGCAATGACACGATGAACAGGGCAGCCGACAGCAAGAATCCTATCTGCTAACCTCCATAAGAGAGTGTTGCTTTATCTGCTTGTGGTTAGCGTGGCAAACATCAATGAGTTAGCTTATATGCCTGGCATGTCTTGGCTGTTGGTAACAGAATATACTGCACGGGTGTTTCGTTTGATTTCGGATCTTGATATGTGATCATGAAGTATTGTTGAAGGAAATACAATACAGGTTTTCTGTTGTTGTGCTCGCTGATTTTTCTACATTATGATGGGGTCTTATGCCTGTGCAGCACTGCTGGCGTGTTTCAGCTATCCACAGCAAGGACAACCATGTAAGTGCACACAGATTCTGGACGCAACACGCAAGTATAATTCTGAGATAATTGTGTGAACGAAAATTACCTACGATGCATGCTATGCATAAAATAGAAGCATGCTACTGATTTTTTTTTTTTTTTGAAACTAATCCAACGACGGAAACATGAAGTTCATTGTACTATTAGGAAGCAGAAGGGAAGGTACAGCAACAAGATAAGAAAGGATCTTCAGTGGATTTGTTCTGGTCAGTATTATCGATTGCATGTGTTGGCCTGATTATTGTTAGTCATCAGCATCATTAGGTATTCCCCTCGATAATGATCATGCATTATCACTAGCTCATGGGTTGGAGCTGGCATGTTTCACCTTCCAGATTCTGGAGGCACCATCACTTCTTATAACATCAGTAGTGTAGAACTATAAAGTAGATAACATTTTATTGAACCAAGTAATGTAAGCAGGATACTGATTTATATCAGTTATTGTTCTGTTGCCTGTAAGTACATAGTATGTTTGAGGACAAACCAAGTCGTTTAATCAGGATACTGATTAATATCGTGGAGCTTGCATAAATGATAAAATTCAGAAAATAGGAAATTGACAAAATTGCTTTTGCTTGCTATTGAACTTTCTATGCATACACATTGCAAAACTGTTAGGATGATTGACTAATAATCCTTTAAAAGGTGGATGCCAACCGCAGGAACTAGAGCTCAGGGTATCTACAAACTAAGAGCATTGAGAAGAGAAACTCTGTTCTGGATCAATCTCCTGTACAGAAGTTCCACTCCGCTCTCAAGATCTTCGATACTGCACTCCAATGCCCGCAATTGCTCCTCTTCGCACAGAACTTTGCTCTTCTGCAATGTTTTGGAGACAAGAGACCACTTGGGCATCTCAATTTGCTTCAACAAGATGCAGGATGTGGATTCGAGAAGTGAAATGGTGATCTCTCTCGCTTCTGCCATTAGCATCACCACCCTAGAATCGTTCTTGTCGGAAGTAGTCTTCTTGCTGATCTTCTTGAACTGCTTTTGTGCTTTCTTGGCTAGACGGATGTATGCCTTGACTTGGCAAGTTGTGTCCTCTCCTCTCTTGAGAACCAACAAGAGCTCTTGGACAGTCATCTTCAGCTCCATCAAGGTCTCCTGCATGGCGTTGCAGAGGTCGAGCACGACGAGGGACCGCCCTAGCTCTGCCTCCACTGCCACCCTTTGCAGGGTCCTGCAGAGGCTGACTTGGTTGCTGGGTGCGCACATCATCTCCTCAATGCAGCTGTATATGTCTGCCAGCTTCCTCAAACCTTCGCAAGTCGTATCGATGGTCGCCAAGGGCGAAGAGATGGTTGCGCTCAGGCTCTGGAGCTGCTGCTCTACTTGGGGTTTGCTTGAGCGAGGGCTAGAAGGCGCGCTTCCAGATCTTAGGTGGTAAGCCATGCTTGTGGTTTTGAGGCTCTGATGCTACTTTCTTCAGTATGGAAATGGAGGAGAAAGGTTGGCAAGACAAGGGCTGCAGTTTGTTGATGCTCAATCCTTGGCTTCTCTCTGTATTTATAACGGAGCAATGGCATGATGGGTAGAGCAGTCGACAGCAGGAATCTCATCCAACTAACCTCCATACGTGTTAAGGTGATCTGTTGAAAGAAACATGGCCACCCAAAGCCCAATCAGACAAAGCTGTTGCCTACGTGTTTTTGGTTAGCGCAGCAAGTGTGAATCGGTGAGCTTATGTGCCTGGCATGTCTAGGTCATTGGTGACACAGCGCACTGCACGAGTGTTCAGTTTGATCTCGGATCTGGATACGGGTTATATGTGATCACGGAAGATTAGCCAAGGAAATGCAATGCGGGTTTCGTGTTGCTGCAATGATTAGTTTAGTCTTGTTCTCTGCTGGTTCTCCAACGTTATGGTGAGTTGCACTGCTTGCACAGCAGCGCTGGTGTGTTTCAGCTATCCCACAACAAAAGGACAGCCATGTAAGTGGATGCACATTCTCGACTACACTAACAGTATTGCCTGCTTTTAATATTAAGTTTAAGCTGGCTACCTTAAATATTCGTTCGCTATTCGTATGGAAGCATGCTTGGTGCATATAGGAGAAATGTAATAAGAAGAAAATATCAATGTATACCTGTGGTTGAAAATATCCTGTTGAAGACTCGTCGAAGAACGACCTACTGGCCAGTCGTGGTGCCCCGTCCAATCAGCACCGAGCTATTTTACGGTACCTTGGTACTCCCAAAACATGTGCTGGAGTACCGAACAGATCTTGCCGTTCGTTGTGAAGGGTAACTTAGTTATTTTCCCACGGGTACTTCCGATTTTCTCCCTGTGATCTCGCATGGATGCCAAATACAGCTCCCAAAAGAAAAACAGAAACTCCAGATTGAGTGCCAGAAAAAGCTCCCGTTCGTTCGGCCGGAAATCCCGATCGCTCGGTGCCTAGCAATGGAGTACCAAGCAATAATGTCCTCAAACCTGATCCTTCGCTACCGCAGGCCGCCCTGCTGCGCCGCCCGTCGAGCCGCCACCGGCCAACCCCTGTACTGCGCCATGGTTGCGGAAATGAGTCCTCGATCGGCTTCACGGCATAGATCTTGTTCCGGCTCGTCTCAGGCGCGGATGCTTTCCCGTTACTCACCTACGAAGGACGTGCATAGCCCGCCGGCATGGGCTCATCCCGGCATCTCCGGACGCTGCGTGCATATCAATATACTACGTTTTGCTTGTAATTGAAAAAAAGAAGATGCCAGAATACATGGGAGGTTATGAGGGGAACCACGAATATGAAATAATATTAGAATGTTATATATGATTACGGTTTTGCCCCTTAAATCAAGGTATTCCAGTACTTTTTAACTTAGTACTCCGTTGGATGAGTGATGGAGTACCAAGCAATAATGTCCACTGGATCAAGAGAAATGTACGGTCTATATTTATTTTGGGGTACTCTAAAAGATCTCGCAGCACCATGGGGAGCCCTACTGCTACCCCCAACCCTCCTCTTTGGCCATCTTACTCCCGGACTCTGCTGTGGTGTCATTTCCTTGGCGTCGGTGGTCATCCCGCTAATTGGGGGCGGTGGAGCTCGACCTGTCGGCATGTCCTTTGTGTCTGGGATCATGGAAGACAGTACAGAGAGGGAGTTCAGAGTTCGAGTTAATCTTGTTGGAGACAAAAGAGATATATGGAGGTTTCCCAGCTTCAGGCCCCCGACATGGGTAATACTCCTATGTCGCACTTACATTGAGTTATTACAACGGAGTATAAGAGCTAGATGAGGTCTACAAGTATTTGTTTTGAAGCGATTCACGGATCCCATTCTTGGTAAGCAATTTACGCAACCATTTACTAAGCATGCATTTATTTTGAACATGTAACTCTTGAATGCCAAGACTGCCTTGGTCTTTTGGGGTACAGAAAATTCTGAAGTGACAAAAGTTTAATGACTTCTACTTCGGTACATCCTCCTAAACACATCAATGGCTGAGATTAATCCATACCCCTTCATAATAAAGAGCGGGATGGTCTTTTTTGAAAGTACGTGGTTGCGCCCATACATTACATTTTCCACCTCCGCCGTGGGCTGGCCCATTTACGCAAGTTTTACTTTATGATTAAAATTTAAAAAATCAGCATCCAACGTGATTCGAACTCAAGACCACCACACAAAATACTAACAGTCGTAACCAATAGGACACCTTAATTGTGTTGCTTTTATTACTCCCTCCAATCCTTTTTATCTTTCCTGTAGTTTTCCTTTTTGCCTATTTACTCTGCTCGTTCCTGGTTTGTAGCACCTTTTTCCCAAGCCTGCTCCTATTGTTGTGCATGCGGTTGGACTCATGCATCCATGCTTCCAGTAGAAGATAAGAAAAATGTGCGCTGCTTTGAAAGGAAGGAAATCAATATATATTTCTTGTTTTATTTCTTACCATGCAAGGAGTACAACACGTACATGTTCTGTTGGCAAGGAATACTCTCTCCGATCCTTTTTTATACTCCCTCCAATCATTTTTATTTCTTACCATGCAGATTTTTAAACTTGGCATGCTGCCTTAGAATGGTGATGCAAGGCCCTAGAAAAATTTCGTCAATTTGAACAATGTCGAAAAAATGTACTCTGAGACGGAACCTTTCGTCCAACCCGAACGCTCTACCCTAATCTTTTTCATTTAAATTCGTGAACATTTTCTTAAATTCGCAAACTTTGTTTTCAAATTCATGAACTTTTTCCATATACGGGAACTCTTTCAACTTTTACAAATGTTTTATAAAAGCCTGTATTTTTTTCAAATTCATAAACATTTATACAAGCACGTTACGTCACGTTCGGCTAGTGTTTTGGGGCTTTTCACGGGGAAAACCCTAGAAAATGCAAAAATGCCAAAACTCAATGAAATTTATCATGGATGCTTGGCATGGTGATGCTAGTGTGTGAAAAAAAATCCGAGTCCATTTTATTGATGTGAAAAAAAAGTGCATCCAAACTTGCCCTACCGCCGGCCTACCCGAACCACCACATTTGAACATGGTGTGCTTCTTTCCATGCATGAAATGACACAAATTTTTGCCAGCATGTGGGCATGCTCACTTCAAGCCTCCATGCAAAAATCGAAGGAATTCGGGCATAGAACACACGTTGTGTCACGTTCGGCTAGTGTTTTGGGGGTTTTCACCGGAAAGACCCTAGAAAATACATAAAATATCATAACTCAATGAAATTTATAATGGATGCTTGGAATGATGATACTAGTGTGTGGAAAAATTTGGGTCCATTTTATTGATGTGAAAAAAATGCATCCAGACTTGCCCTACCGGCCTACCCGAACCATCACCTTTGTACAATGGTGTGCTTCTTTTCATGCATAAAATGACACCAAATTTTTCTAGCATGTGGGGATTCTCATGGCAGGCCTCCATGCAAAATTTGACAGAATTCAGACACCAAAAGCATGTTGCGTCACGTTCGGCTATTGTTTTAGGGGGTTTCATCGAGAAAACCCTAAAAAATGCATAAAATGTCAGAAGTTAATAAAATTTATCATGGATGTTTGGCATGATAATACTAATGTGTGGAAATTTTTTGGATCCATTTTATTGATGTGAAAAAAAAAGTGCATCCAGACTTGCCCTACCGACCTATCTGAACCACTACCTTTGAACATGGTGTGCTTCTTGCCACGCACGAAATTACAGCAAATTTTGCTAGCATGTGGGCATGCTCATGGCAGGCCTCCATGCAAATTTGAAGGAATTTGGACATCGAACGCATGTTGCGTCACATTCGGCTAGTGTTTTAGGATTTTTTTAACCGGGAAAACCCTAGAAAATGCACGAAATGTCAGAACTCAATGAAATTTATCATGGATGCTTGGCATGGTAATGCTAGTGTGTGGAAAAATTTTGGGTCTATTTTATTGATGTGAAAAATTGTGCATCCAGACTTGTCCTATCGGCCTATCCGAACCACCACCTTTGAACATGGTGTGCTTCTTGCCAAGCACGAATTACACCAAATTTTAACAGCATGTGGGCATGCTCATGGCAGGCCTCGATGCGCATGTATGCTACACCATCTTATTAATTTTGTATCGCATATGTCTCTATTTTGCTTCCTGCCCAAAAGAATGAAGCTTCGGTAACACAATAACCAAAGAGGTGTAGGTTTCACGAAACATTTATGCTTCCTACACAGTTCAACAAAATTTGGGTTAGATACTAACCATGCTTCAAACAACAGCACACTAGGCTTCCTATGCGCCCAAATAAATGAATTTCTCTTACACACTAATCAGGTATACTTCCAGCATTACTGCCTGATGCTTCAAGGGATTACATGTTGCCTACAACCCAATGTTTCAGTATAGACGTCCTAGTTTCAATCGAGAATATATACGCTTGTTTTTTTAGTTGAGAATATATACATCTGGAACGAATTTTTGAAGTACCTTTATTTTCGAAGCAGATTTTTCTGAATAATATATTTCCATTGCATGCGCTTCCATAAAAAAATGTTTCCATGGCACGTTTGCGTTGCAAAGAAAAATCATCCAGAAGCAACTAAATTTATTTATTTGTTTATTTATCGGAAGCAAATCTGTCCCGCTAAAAACAAATCGGAAGCAAATATGTAATTAGTGGGAAGCAATATTTTTCGTGTTTGTTTGTTGGAAGCAATCACAACCTACCAAAACAATTGCCCGCAAAAAAATTGAGGTTTATCAGGTCATTTAGCTTGCCGTGCCAGATATTTGTTTATGTGTTGGGTGTTGCCTCTACCCGTAATCTTATACTCAAAAGTATTAATGAAGGTGGGGTCTACCATGATAAATATCATTTCTATCTGACACACATTGTACTGAAATAGTTGTATCAAGCTACCTAACCATGTGAATGATATTTGAGTTTATCAGAAATGAAAAAAATTCAGGGAAATGAAATTGACTTTGCTTTTCGGTTCAGTGAACTTCCTATACATATCCAAAAGTATACACAATGCAAAATTGTTCTCATGACTGACTAATCCTTTAAAAGGTGGATGCCAACCGCAGGGAACTAGAGCTCAGGGTATGTACGAGCTAAGAACATTCAGAAGAGAAACTCTGTTTTGGATCAATCTCCTGTAGAGAAGTTCCACTCCGCTCTCAAGATCTCCAATACTGTGCTCCAATGCCTGCAGTTGCTCCTCTTGGCACACAACTTTGCTCCTCTGGAATGTTTTGGAGGCAAGAGACCACTTGGGCATCTCAACTTGCTTCGACAAGATTGAGGATGTGGATTCGAGCAGCGAAATGGTGATCTCTCTCGCTTCTACCACTAGCATCACCACCCTACAGTCGTCCTTGTTGGAAGCAGTTTTCTTGCTGATCTTCTTGAACTGTTTTTGGACCTTGTTTGCCTGCCTGACATATGCCTTGACCTGAGAAGACACATCGTCTCCTCTCCTAAGAGCCAACAGTAGCTCTTGGACAGTCATCTTCAATACCATGAAGCTCTCACGCATGCCGTTGCAGAGGTCGAGCACGACGAGGGACCGTCCAAGCTCCACCTCCACTGCCGCCCTTTGAAGGGTCTGGCAAAGGCTGACTTGGCTGCTTGGTGTGCACATCATCTTCTCGATGCAGCTGTAGATGTCACCGAGCCTCCTCAAGCCATCACACATCGTATCGATGGTCGCCGAGGGCGAAGAGATGGTTGTGCTCAGGCTCTGGAACTGCTCCTCGACTTCCGCTCTGTTTGAGCGAGGGCTCGAAGGCGTGCTTGCCGATCGTAGATGGTAAGCCATGCTTGGAGATTGAAGCTTTGTTGCTGTTTTCTTCTGTATAGAAATGGAAGAGAATGGTAGGCAGTGTGTTGGTGCTGAAGCCTTGGGCTTCTCCCTGTATATATATCAGAGAGGCAACAGCAATGTACGATGAAAAGAGCAGCCGACAGCAAGAATCTCATCTGGTAACCTCCATAGGAGAGCTAGCATATATGGCTGGCATGTCTTGGTTATTGATAACACAGTGCAGTGCACGGGTGCTTCGTTTGATTTCGGATCTCGATATATGATCATGAAGAAGTATTGTCCAAGGAAATAAAATGCAGGTTTTCTGTTGCTGAGAGGAATAATTCATCTGGTTGTGCAGCAGCGCTAATTTTTCAACATTAGGGTGAGGTCTTCTGCTTGTGCAGCAGCGCTGGCGTGTCTCAGCTATCCACAGCAAGGACAACCATGTTAAGTGCACACAGATTCTTGACATAACCAACATGCATTCTTGTTTTCATATTAAATTTCATCTGGCCGTGGCTGTCTAAGGTTATCGTCTGAATGAAAATTACTTATGACGCACGATAAGCATAAACGAGAAATGTAATAATAAGAATGTAACGAAATGTTTGAAAAGTTAGGGTCGCGAAAACTAAAAATGTGCAAGTGACGTTTGTTTGGTCGACTTCTGATTGCACATATTACTTAATGGTGCATGCTTCCATTTTTTTTAACATAACCAGTATAGTGATAAAAACGTGAAGTTCATTGTATCATTTGGAAGCAGAAGGGAAGGTACAACAACATGATAAGAATTAAGGATCTTCAGTGGATTTGTTTTGATCAGTATTATTGGTTGCCTGTGTTGGCTTAATTATTGTTCGTCATCAGCATCATTAGGTATTCCCCTCGGTAATGATAATGCATAATCACAAGGTTATAGGTCGTGGATTCGAGCTGGCTTGTTTCAGCATGCTAGAGCTTGAGACACGTAATTTGACCCTTGGCAAATAATTACCTGAGACCCATAGGCCATTAGGAACACCATTACTTCTTGTAACATCACTAGTGTAAAATCATAAACTAGACAACATTTTATGTGACAGGAATGCCCCAAATTCTTTTTTTTTTTTTTGAAAATAGAATGCCCCAAATTCCATGTTATTGTTCTGTCGCTTGTAAATAGATTGTATGTTTGAGGAGAGAGATCTTTTGTTAGACACTTGTTTAACAAAAATCAGTTAACAGCATAAATGGTAAAATCCAGAAAATATGAAATTGCCAAAATTGTTTCTCTTTGCTTTTCGATTAAGTGAACTTTCTGCATATATCCACAAGTGTACATGCTACCAAAATTGCTATCATGATGATTGACTAATCCTTTAAAAGGTGGATGCCAACCGCAGGGAGCCAGAGCTCAGGGTATCTATGAACTAAGAGCGTTGAGAAGAGAAACTCTGTTCTGGATCAATCTCCTGTACAGAAGCTCCACTCCGCTCTCAAGATCTCCGATACTGCGCTCCAATGCCTGCAGTTGCTCCTCTTCGCAGACGGCTTTGCTCTTGTGCAATGTTTTGGAGACAAGAGACCACTTGGGCATCTCAAATTGCTTGGACAAGACCGAGGATGTGGACTCGAGTAGCGAAATGGTGATCTCCCTCGCTTCTGCAAGTAGCATCACCACCCTGGAATCGTTCTTGTCGGAAGCAGTCTTCTTGCTGATTTTCTTGAACTGCTTTTGTGCTTTCTTGGCTAGCCTGACGTACGCCTTGACTTGAGCAGACGCGTCAGCTCCTCTCTTGAGAGCCAACAAGAGCTCTTGGACAGTCATCTTCAATTCCATGAAGGTCTCCTGCATGGCGTTGCAGAGGTCGAGCACGACGAGGGACCGTCCGAGCTCTGCCTCCACTGCCACCCTTTGCAGGGTGTGGCAAAGACTTGCTTGGCTGCTGGGTGTGCACATCATGTTCTCGATGCAGCTGTAGATCTCTGCCAGCCTCCTCAAACCATGGCACATCGTATCGATGGTCGCTGAGGGCGAAGAGACGGTTGCGCTCAGGCTCTGGAGCTGCTGCTCGACTTGTGTGTTGCTGGAGCGAGGGCTGGAGGGCGTGCTCGCCGACCGTAGATGGCAAGCCATTGTTGAGGACTGAAGGTTTGGTGATGTTTTCTTGTGTATGGTAGTAATGGAAAAGAATTGTAGGCTGTTGGTGCTGAAGCCTTGGGGCTGTACCTGTATTTATATGGGAGAGGCTGAAGCAATTGGTTGATGAAGAGAGCAGTGGACACCAAGAATATCATCCAGACAAGCTGTTGCTTATCTGTTTTGTTGTGCCGTTGACGACAAGGCAGATTGCACGAGAGAGCATCCTGTCTGTTCCTAACTGAAATTAGATGGCTCTCCCTCGTGGTCATGGGCAGCAGGGTAAGATGCACGCTCAAGAGTCTGTTGGGTTCAGATGAGTATGAACACAAGAAACAGTATAGCTCAAGTGCGTGGAAATTTCTCTAGTGCCGAGGCATGTTGGGGCAATCCGAAGCAAGCAAGATCCTGCCCTCATATATTTATATTCAAAAAGTTGCTAAAACGTCGACGTTCTAGCGTTGTGTGATGGAATGGACCAACTCATTGGAGGACACATGGAACGGAAGGTTGCTTCCTTTCCTGGTTGTTGCCAACACATGGAAACACAGAACAGAACTGTATGGATGTCCGGGAGTAGCTGCAGATGAAAGAGATTCGGCCTCTTGCTGCCGGATGAGAAAGGGTCTGTGGCGTCCAAGGGAATGGAGATGGCGAAGTCCCAGTTTGCTGTAACTTCCAAGACAAGATGACGGAAGTATTTCTATGTGCAGCAGCATTTTGTGTGGCCAAGGGAAGAAGAAGCAACCGATCTGCTAGTGCTAGTGCGACATTTGGCTTGGCTCTGAACTCGCTGATATAAATTTGTACACCCGAGTTCACAATCTGAATTATATCTTGAAAATAACCGTGATTTGTGGCCTGTCCCCATGCTGACACATGCGTCGTGAAAAATGAAACAGCACTAATTAATTAGTGCCGCAGTTGGATCCAGAGAGAGACACGTAACGTACCCCTGAGCCTGAGACTGAGGTAAGGTGCTAGGAAGGAGAAGACAGCGAACAAAATCTCTCCCAATCTCAATCTCTGATGGTTAGCAGCCAGCCAGCCTCACTGAATCTATCGTCACACACGCCGTGTATATCAGGCCAGCAACAAGTATGTACTGTATCTGGCAAACAAAAAAAAGTTTGTTTAGAACCCGATCCGACTTCGATGATCCCAAAGGATCCCCGGCTCCATTTAAGAAACCTCAAATACATGCATGCATGTATGCGCCGACGATGCTCCGTGGGAAAGGAAAGGCGTGGTTGGTACGGACGATAAATGGAGCTCAAACGGATCATGCACGTACCCTTATCTGTGCATGCACGGCAGCTTCGCCCGCTACATTGGACTTGGAGTTGGCGGCGTGGCTGGACGTACGCCTCCCCATGTGTCCAGCTACAGCTACACCCAACCTCTTGCGGTTGGAACGCTCCGGGTACCTGCGTACGACATCGTCGGTAGCCGTTGCACGCGCGGGAGGGCACTCCACGTTTCTCCCCGTGCACATGGCGATGCCACGGCAGGGTGCCCGGCGCCCGACATGACACCGCACGCAGCACCGTGCATGGGTACGCGCGGCGCGCACAAGGGTTGTATATATGCTCTCGCACAGCGCCACAGGTGGAGGATGGAGGTAGCTGCGACTGCGATCATACTTTGGCATCTCATCTGGACCCCACAAGTAAACTGAGCTCGCTCGTACGTACTACTCCTACTACCTACGTACGGAATCCAGTGATAGCCAGACATGGAACGTGGGTCCGTCGTGTTACGATCTGACCTAGGTGGCTAGGATTAGATGTAACTGGCGGACAAGAACAGAACAGAGTATTACTCCCTCCGTTCCGAATTACTCGACGAGTAATTCAGAACGGAGGGAGTAGAAAGGAGAGACAGGATTTGGTGGAATAGTTTATTGTATTGTTTGAGCCTCGTGGGCATATATATAGAAGTACATGATCTATTTGAAGTACAAGGCAAGCCAGAATATTTCCTAGTCTAACATATGTTTCCTAATACAATCACGATACTCAACATCCCCCGCAGTCACAACGGTAGCGACGCAGACGGTGAGACTGAAAAAGAATCCGAAGGCAAGCCGACAGACACCCCCCACAGTTGTAACGGCCGACGCATCGCGGAGTCGTGGCTGGAGTAGCAACCGACGAGGTTGCTCAAGCAAGGCGGTAGCCCATTGTGACGTTTGTCGTGGTAGCCGAGAGCGTGGGTGGTGGAGCCGTGGTGGAGGTAACCGTGCGAAGAATATCGTGGTCGATGTCGAGTCGAGGTGGCCGGTGTCGAGGAAGTCGCCGTGGAGCCGCGGGCGCAAGGGGGCGCCAAGTTAGCACGGGTGCAATGGTGTCGAAGTAGTGGTACGCTGTAACATCCCAAATTTTCAATTTGGTATGTTATACATAGATCATCATTGCATATCATATTTTATTGCATTTTGACAAATCCTCGATAAATCCTAAGCAACTCAAAGACCCTCGGAGAGAGTTGGGGATTTTCTCGAATTTTCATATTTGATTTTCATCAAATAATAAGACGAGGATTTTGGTTTTAATTATTTTCTCTCCGGAAAAATATTTCATTTTAAAAAATAAATGAGAGGAGAAAACATGACTTCTCCAAAACAATTGAAATACTGGAGGTAAAATGTTAAAATCATTTATTGGAATTTATTTGGATTTTATTTGCAATTTTTATTGCATTAAAAATATTGCATGTTTTCAAAATATTTATTTTGTGTTAAAACAATGTTCACCCTATTCTAGATTTTCTAACTAGACGGGGAAAAATTATTTTATATTTTTTGGAATTTTATTTATTTTTCTACGAATATTTTTCCGCCGAACGTTTAAAAAAAACGCGCGCGCCCGCCGGGTCGAGCCCAGCCGCGCCAGGCCGCCGGCCCACCCCGCGCCCCTCTCCTCCTCGCGCACGGGACGCGCCGCCGCCGCCGGAGCTTGCCCCCTCCTCCAAGCCTCGCACCCCCTCCCCTTTATGTACCCCGCGCCCCCCCCTCTCTCTCACCTCGCCCGCCGCCGCCTGCACCCGCCGAGCCGCCGCCGCCGCACTTGCCCGCCGCCGCCGCCCGCACGGGAGCCACCGCCGCCGCCGTTTGCCGCCGCCCCTCGCCCTTCCCCAAGCCCCGCACCCCCGCCGCCCTCGCCGCCTCTCGCCGGAGCCGGCCAAGCCCCGCCGGAGCACGCCCCCGACGAGGTAGCCGCACCTCGCCTCGTTGTCGGTTTTCTTTTAAAAAAACCCTAGATCGGTTTTTTTTCGGTTTTATTATTTTGCGAGCGTTCACCGAACCGTTCGTTTTAACGAACGCGTTCGTCGGATTTTCTCTGTTAACGAACGTCCGTTCTTTAACCGTTCGTCCGTTTTTCTTTTTCGTCGGATTTTTCTGCGATTATCTCAGATTCGATTTCTGATCGAATCTTCGTTTCTGTTTAACTTCTCGCTCGTTTATCGGAATCAGGCGATTCAAGCGTCTAGAGTTTCGTCTCGAAATTCTCTTTCCGTTTAACCTACTCAAACAAGATTTTGCTACTGTAAAATTTGACCTAGATCCAGATTAGTAAATGAAGCTTGTTTCTTTCGCAGTTTGACTTCCGTTGCTTCTTTCGAGTTGATTCTTTTTGCAAACCGGAGTTCTTAAGTTGAACTTTCTGGTTGGATCTTTCATTCGAGTTTTACCTGTGCATTAGATGAGTACTGATTGTATGCTTGTTTGTTTGCGATAGAGTACCCGGAGTGTGCCGCTTGTTACTTCGAATCGCTAGGTTTTGCGGATCATCAGCAAGGCAAGTAACACTTTGATCATATACCTTCCATACCCAGTTTTTATTGCATTAGATCTATTTTCCTCAAACACTTGCATGATTAGGATCTAATTAAATTGTGGGTTTTGGGAAGTAGTTGAGTTAGTACCTATTACCTGTTTTCTTATCAAACCCTTGGGAGTTACTTCTACGTTGCTATTATATTGCCATGCTATGCTCGTAGACGTGGATTGGTTTTGAGAGATTTTCATGACAGATGTGAGATTGTTAATAATGGTTTACTTAAGGTGGCAACTAAAACTCACATCTGGGTGGATTGAGGTACTTGGGTATTCCAGGATTGCCTGTTTTTCTTTTGGACCGCCACCCAGGTTCAAAGGGATCATGAGATTGTTCATGCTAGAAACTTCCGTGTGCAGCCGCAAACTATTATGGGCTCTAGCATAGTTGACTAAGTTGTGTGAACTCTTACAGTGGTAGACTAGCAGATGTAGGGGAAAGTAGGTGTAACTGTCTACCCATACGTAAGGTGCAAACACTTCTGAAAGACTGTGTCTCGGTCATCCGTTACTCAAACACCATGTAGTGCGAGTAATCCAACGGAGGAGATCGAGTCTTGTGGGGAAAAGTGCACAAACCTCTGCAGAGTGTACAAACTAATCATGGTTAGCCGTGTCCCCGGTTATGGACAACTTGAGTATCTAGTACTTGGATTATCATGTGAATCTCATCACTATGTTACTTCTAATTAATTTTGTTGGGTTATTGATGTCATTTAATTGGGATTGAGATGCTGTCAACCATCTCAATGTTTCACAACCACCATGATAGTTAAATAAAATTTATTCCTTTGAAGTAGGATAAAATTGGTTTTTCGCAAAACTGTAACCATAGAGCTTTCCACCAGCCATATATGCATGTAGTATAGCATTATTATTGTTCATTATTCTCTATGTGTTACATTGCCAGCATATTCTATGTGCTGACCCGTTTTCGGGCTGCAACGTTTCATGTTGCAGACTTTTCAGACGACGAGTAAGGTGCCTTAGGTCGTGGTCTTATACTCAGTGATGCCGCTGGAGTTGATGGACTCACTTATCTTCCAAGTCTTCCGCTGTTATCGTTTTAGATGGCCTTAAGCCATGTTTATCATACTTAATCTCTTTGGAGATTTTCGATGTAATAAGTGTGTGATTGCTACTCTGTTATAAATCCTCCATTTGTACTGTGCGTGTCAGCATTACTGATCCAGGGATGACACTGGTGCACAGCAGCACAGACCATTTGAGGTCTGGTCGCTACAAAGTTGGTATCAGAGCACACGTTGACTGTAGGACACGACCACTAAGCTTAAGCCCTAGAAAGCTTCTCTCTTCTCATTTCTGACCCCTCCCCACTTTCTACTCTTTTAGGAATGGCGGATGCAAGGAGCAAGTTCATGCAACCAGATGAAGACACGCCGTTTGGACGACACTTGAAGGAAGTCACTAAGTACTTGAACATAGGAATACCAAGCATCACCGGAACCTACAACGCCACATTACCTGAAGAGGAGAGCTGGAAGATTCAAGTTCACATTCCAGGAAGGACGTTTGTGCCAGTTACTGAACCCATAAGATTGGTTTTCGAAGCACCAACCTGGAGTTTAGGGAAGAGCATGGCTGCACACATTGCCATGGGACGCATTGGAGAAGTCTATCACCAGGAGCTTAAGGATACAATCTACCAAATTTGTGGACGCCGAGATGCACAATGGGAGATGATCAGAACCAAGAAGGATGGATCAATTGCAGCTTTCATCTAGGAGTAGAACCAACATATTCGTCGCCAGGAGAACCAGATGTGCACGGACAAGGAAGAACTGAAGAAGGCATTAACGAAGATCAAGGAGCTCCAAGAAGAACTCAAGGCTACACGCGAGGATTATATGGAGGATATCATCGCACTAGTAGGGAAGAATGACGACCTGGAGAAGAAGATTGGAGTATTCATGGGAAATCCAGTGCCAAAAGCAGAAGTCGACGAATGCACTTGTCCGGATAACTACATCATCATCGACGACACCGACTCGGAACCAAGTGAAGATGACTTCGTTGATGAAGCTGGAGCGGACATCATGGAGTCTTCAACGGATTAGAATTTTATTAGACCACCATATCAGTAGTAGTTTCCCCCATTTAATAGTATAGTTCAAGCACTTTGTAACGCTAGTTAGATCGATTGTTTTGCCTTGTTTGAATTGATTGAGTGATATTGAATGAATTTGTCTCATGAGCATATGGGTAGTGTTTTCTCTCTAGACCTCATTCTATTCTTAACTCTCATCTTTTCTAAACCTATCAGATGCCTCCGAGACGCGACACCGGATTTGTTTTCCCGCCAGAGATCACCCAGTTGATTCAACAACAAAATGCCCTGATGCAAGTGTTAGTGCAGAACCAAGGCAACAACAACAACAACAACCCACCGCCACCACCACCTGTTGATCACTTAGCCCGTTTCTTAAGGCTAAACCCGCCGGTGTTTTCCAGTAGCACCGAGCCGATTGTAGCAGATGATTGGCTCCGCAAAGTTGGAAGGGAGTTGACCACTGCAGGATGCACAGATGCGGAAAGAGTGCGTTTTGCCGCACATCAGCTTGATGGACCCGCAGCATCATGGTGGGAGAATTATACAGCCACGCACCCTATTGACACTGTCACATGGGACCAGTTTCAGCAAGCTTTCCGTACAGCTCATGTTTCAGCAGGAGCTATGGCTATGAAGAAGCGTGAGTTTCGCAACCTACGCCAAGGAGGACGCACCGTAGGCCAGTATGTGGAGGATTTCAGTAAGTTAGCACGTTATGCACCAGATGACGTTGCTACAGATGCAGCCAAGCAGGAGAAGTTTTTGGAAGGACTGAATGATGAGCTGAGTATGCAGTTGATGGTAGCAACTTTCAACAACTACCAGGAGCTGGTAGATAGAGCTCTCATGATTGAAGGAAAGCAACAGCAGATTGAAAACCGTAAGAGGAAGTATGGACAAGGGAAGTATAATTCCGGAGCTCAGCAGAAGCCTCGTTTTGCCCCGAAGCCAGGAGGACAGTTTCAGCATACCCATGGAGGAGGTAGTTCGCACAACCATAATGGCTCTAAAAATGGTAATGGGAATGGAGGAAGCAACGGACAGAACCGCACCAACCCATCTACCCCAGCCAAGAGGGACCTGAGCAAAGTCACTTGCTTTAAGTGCCAGAAGAATGGACATTATGCCAATGAATGTCCTGAAGCCCAAAATGGAAATGGCAATGGAAGCTCTGGGAAGAAGCCGAACCCGTTCAACAAAGGACATGTGAACCACGTGAGCATGGAGGAGGTTGAAGCTCAGCCTGATGCAGTAATAGGTAAGTTTTTGGTTAAGTCATTTACTGCAACCGTTCTTTTCGATACTGGTGCATCGCATTCATACATATCAAGGGGATTTGTGAATAAATTTAAGCTGTCCACCAAAGTTCTCAGAACCCCTATGTTAGTAACCTCGCCAGGAGCAGAGTATATGGCAACCCAAGGATGTTTTCAGATACCATTGGCCATTGGTAGGCATGTTTTCCCCTCAGACCTCATAGTTTTGGAGTCGCAAGGTTTGGATGTGATTTTGGGAATGGATTGGCTATCGTTGTATGGAGGAAACATCGATTGTGCCAGCAAGACGATTTTGCTTACCACCCCGGAAGGAAAAAGGATCAAGTATGTATCCCGGCATATGCCGAAGAGGACTCAAGTAAATTCCTTATCAGGAGTTGTACAGGAGGAAGTACCAGTGGTGAAGGATTATCCGGATGTATTTCCAGAAGAGTTGCCAGGCATGCCACCAGATAGAGACATTGAGTTCTTGATTGAACTTTTGCCAGGCACAGGGCCAATATCTAAGAGACCGTACAGGATGCCCGCAAAAGATTTGAAGGAAATTAAGAAGCATATCAAGGAGTTACTGGATAAAGGCTATATTCGCCCAAGTTCGTCACCTTGGGGATCACCAGTACTTCTAGTGGAGAAGAAAGATGGATCGCTGAGGATGGTTGTTGATTACCGAGGATTGAATGAAGTGACCATCAAAAACAAGTACCCGCTGCCGATGATCAATGATTTGTTTGACCGCCTA
The DNA here is from genome assembly GCF_018294505.1 of Triticum aestivum. Lineage (NCBI taxonomy): Eukaryota > Viridiplantae > Streptophyta > Magnoliopsida > Poales > Poaceae > Triticum > Triticum aestivum. The sequence continues at coordinate 265,999,993 of NC_057814.1, read as the reverse complement.
CAAGGAGCTAAAGTATTTTCAAAGATCGATCTACGATCAGGATACCATCAGTTAAAGATTCGAGAGCAGGATATACCCAAGACGGCATTTACCACCAGATATGGATTGTATGAGTATATCGTTATGTCATTTGGTCTGACTAACGCACCTGCCTATTTTATGAACCTGATGAACAAAGTGTTTATGGAATTTCTGGATAAGTTCGTCGTGGTGTTCATTGATGATATTTTAATCTTTTCCAAGGATGAGGAAGAGCATGAGGAGCATTTACGATTGGTACTTGAGAAGCTCAGAGAACATCAGTTATATGCCAAGTTCAGCAAATGTGAATTTTGGCTGAAGGAAGTTGGATTCCTTGGACATGTTATTTCTGGAGAAGGAATAGCAGTAGACCCTGCCAAGGTTGACACAGTGACAAGTTGGGAATCACCCACGACAGTTGGAGAAATCCGGAGTTTTCTTGGACTTGCAGGATACTACCGGAGATTCATCGAGAATTTCTCAAAGATTGCTAAGCCCATGACTGAGCTATTGAAGAAGGACACCAAATTCAATTGGACTGAGGATTGTGAAGCTAGTTTCCAAGAGTTGAAGAAACGATTGGTTACATCACCAGTGTTGATTCTGCCAGATCAACGCAAGGATTATGAAGTTTATTGCGACGCTTCTCGTCGAGGACTTGGAGCAGTGCTTATGCAGGAAGGAAGAGTTGTGTCATATGCTTCACGACAACTTAAACCTCATGAGAAGAATTATGCTACGCATGATTTGGAGTTAGCAGCCGTGGTGCATGCGTTGAAGACATGGAGACATTTTCTCATCGGAAACCATTGTGAGGTGTACACGGATCACAAGAGTTTGAAATATATTTTCACGCAGAAGGAGTTAAATCTCAGACAGAGGAGATGGTTGGAGCTCATTAAAGATTATGATATGAGATTGCATTATCACCCAGGAAAGGCTAACGTAGTAGCAGACGCGTTGAGCCGCAAGAGTCATGTCAACACCCTCCTGACAGGAGAGTTACCTCAGGAGTTAGCCGAGGACCTTCGCGAGCTATGTTTGGAGATAGTCCCAAGAGGCTATTTAGCGACATTGGAGATTCAGTCTACCTTGATGGAAAGGATCAGAGAAGCTCAAAAGACAGACAAGGAGATTGAAGAGATAAAGGAGAAGATGAGCAAACGTAAAGCCAAGGGATTTCGTGAGGATGAGCACGATACCTTATGGTTTGAGGACCGCGTATATGTGCCAAATGATCCGGAGATCAGGAAGTTGATTTTGCAAGAAGCCCACGATTCACCGTACTCGATTCACCCAGGGAATACGAAGATGTATTTGGATTTGAAGAATACTTTCTGGTGGACCGGAATGAAGAAGGATATTGCAGAATATGTAGCAGTATGTGATGTGTGTCAGAGAGTGAAGGCAGAGCATCAGAAGCCAGCAGGATTGCTACAACCATTGCCGATACCCGAATGGAAGTGGGATAAAATAGGCATGGATTTTATCACGGGATTACCCAGGACTCGTTCAGGCTATGACTCGATATGGGTTGTAGTCGACCGTTTGACGAAAGTGGCTCATTTCATTCCAGTAAAGACCACTTACACCAGTGCTAAGTTGGCAAAGATATACATGACCAGGATCGTATGTTTGCATGGAGTTCCGAGGACCATTGTATCAGACAGAGGAACCCAATTTACCTCGAAGTTTTGGAAGCAGTTACATGAAACATTGGGAACCGGGTTGGAATTTAGTACAGCTTTTCACCCGCAGACAGATGGACAGACCGAGAGAGTCAACCAGATTTTGAAGGACATGTTAAGAGCTTGTGCACTAGATTATGGATCTAGTTGGGACGACAACTTGCCATATGCGGAGTTTTCTTATAACAACGTTATCAGACCAGTTTGAAGATGGCCCCTTTCGAAGCCTTGTACGGAAGGAGGTGTAGAACACCGTTGTTATGGGACGAAGTTGGAGACCGTCAGTTGTTTGGACCAGATTTGATTAAGGAGTCTGAACAGAAAGTGAGGTTGATTCGCGATAGGCTCAAGGTAGCCCAGTCCAGGCAGAAGAGTTATGCTGATTCCAAACGAAAAGAGACAGTTCGCGAAGTCGGAGACCGAGTTTATCTTCGAGTATCACCACTCCGAGGAGTGAAGCGCTTTGGAGTTAAGGGAAAGTTAGCGCCCTGTTTTATCGGACCATACAGAGTTGTGGAACGTATGGGAGAGGTTGCCTACAAGCTGGAATTGCCCGAAGGATTGTCTGGAGTTCATGATGTATTTCACGTTTCTCAGTTGAAGAAGTGCCACGCAGAGATGGCTGAGGTACCACTGAGAGATACTGTGCCACTGGAAGCAATTCAGCTGGAAAGTGATTTGACCTATGAGGAGAAACCAGTTAAGATTCTTGAGTATGCCAGCCGAGTTACCCGCAGCAAGGTTATCAAGTTTTGCAAAGTCCAGTGGAGCCACCACACGGAAGATGAAGCCACCTGGGAGCGAGAGGAAGATCTACGGAAGGACTACTCCCACCTGTTTTCTAGCCAACCCGAATCTCGAGGGCGAGATTCATCTTAAGGGGGGTAGGTTTGTAACATCCCAAATTTTCAATTTGGTATGTTATACATAGATCATCATTGCATATCATATTTTATTGCATTTTGATAAATCCTCGATAAATCCTAAGCAACTCAAGGACCCTCGGAGAGAGTTGGGGATTTTCTCGAATTTTCATATTTGATTTTCATCAAATAATAAGACGAGGATTTTGGTTTTAATTATTTTCTCTCCGGAAAAATATTTCATTTTAAAAAATAAATGAGAGGAGAAAACATGACTTCTCCAAAACAATTGAAATACTCGAGGTAAAATGTTAAAATCATTTATTGGAATTTATTTGCAATTTTTATTGCATTAAAAATATTGCATGTTTTCAAAATATTTATTTTGTGTTAACAAAATGTTCACCCTATTCTAGATTTTCTAACTAGACGGGGAAAAATTATTTTATATTTTTTGGACTTTTATTTATTTTTCTACGAATATTTTTCCCCGGAACGTTTTAAAAAAACGCGCGCGCCAGGCCGCCGGCCCACCCCGCGCCCCTCTCCTCCTCGCGCACGGGACGCGCCGCCGCCGCCGTGTCCATGGCGGACACGGGAGTCCGAGCCGCCGCCGGAGCTTGCCCCCTCCTCCAAGCCTCGCATCCCCTCCCCTTTATATACCCCGCACCCCCCCTCTCTCTCTCACCTCGCCCGCCGCCGCCTGCACCCGCCGAGCCGCCGCCGCCGCCGCCGTTTGCCGCCGCCCCTCGCCGCCCCTCGCCCTTCCCCGAGCCCCGCACCCCCGCCGCCCTCGCCGCCTCTCGCCGGAGCCAGCCAAGCCCCGCCGGAGCACGCCCCCGATGAGGTAGCCGCACCTCGCCTCGTTGCCGGTTTTCTTTTAAAAAAACCCTAGATCGGTTTTTTTCGGTTTTATTATTTTGCGAGCGTTCACCGAACCGTTCGTTTTAACGAACGCGTTCGTCGGATTTTCTCTGTTAACGAACGTCCATTCTTTAACCGTTCGTCCGTTTTTCTTTTTTGTCGGATTTTTCTGCGATTATCTCAGATTCGATTTCTGATCGAATCTTCGTTTCTGTTTAACTTCTCGCTCGTTTATCGGAATCAGGCGATTCAAGCGCCTAGAGTTTCGTCTCGAAATTCTCTTTCCGTTTAACCTACTCAAACAAGATTTTGCTACTGTAAAATTTGACCTAGATCCAGATTAGTAAATGAAGCTTGTTTCTTTCGCAGTTTGACTTCCGTTGCTTCTTTCGAGTTGATTCTTTTTGCAAACCGGAGTTCTTAAGTTGAACTTTCTGGTTGGATCTTTCATTCGAGTTTTACCTGTGCATTAGATGAGTACTGATTGTATGCTTGTTTGTTTGCGATAGAGTACCCGGAGTGTGCCGCTTGTTACTTCGAATCGCTAGGTTTTGCGGATCATCAGCAAGGCAAGTAACACTTTGATCATATACCTTCCATACCCAGTTTTTATTGCATTAGATCTATTTTCCTCAAACACTTGCATGATTAGGATCTAATTAAATTGTGGGTTTTGGGAAGTAGTTGAGTTAGTACCTATTACCTGTTTTCTTATCAAACCCTTGGGAGTTACTTCTACGTTGCTATTATATTGCCATGCTATGCTCGTAGACGTGGATTGGGTTTGAGAGATTTTCATGACAGATGTGAGATTGTTAATAATGGTTTACTTAAGGTGGCAACTAAAACTCACATCTGGGTGGATTGAGGTACCTGGGTATTCTAGGATTGCCTGTTTTTCTTTTGGACCGCCACCCAGGTTCAAAGGGATCATGAGATTGTTCATGCTAGAAACTTCCGTGTGCAGCCGCAAGCTATTATGGGCTCTAGCATAGTTGACTAAGTTGTGTGAACTCTTACAGTGGGAGACTAGCAGATGTAGGGGAAAGTAGGTGTAACTGTCTACCCATACGTAAGGTGCAAACACTTCTGAAAGACTGTGTCTCGGTCATCCGTTACTCAAACACCATGTAGTGCGAGTAATCCAACGGAGGAGATCGAGTCTTGTGTGGAAAAGTGCACAAACCTCTGCAGAGTGTACAAACTAATCATGGTTAGCCGTGTCCCCGGTTATGGACAACTTGAGTATCTAGTACTTGGATTATCATGTGAATCTCATCACTATGTTACTTCTAATTAATTTTGTTGGGTTATTGATGTCATTTAATTGGGATTGAGATGCTGTCAACCATCTCAATGTTTCACAACCACCATGATAGTTAAATAAAATTTATTCCTTTGAAGTAGGATAAAATTGGTTTTTCGCAAAACTGTAACCATAGAGCTTTCCACCAGCCATATATGCATGTAGTATAGCATTATTATTGTTCATTATTCTTTATGTGTTACATTGCCAGCATATTCTATGTGCTGACCCGTTTTCGGGCTGCAACGTTTCATGTTGCAGACTTTTCAGACGACGAGTAAGGTGCCTTAGGTCGTGGTCTTATACTCAGTGATGCCGCTGGAGTTGATGGACTCACTTATCTTCCAAGTCTTCCGCTGTTATCGTTTTAGATGGCCTTAAGCCATGTTTATCATACTTAATCTCTTTGGAGATTTTCGATGTAATAAGTGTGTGATTGCTACTCTGTTATAAATCCTCCATTTGTACTGTGCGTGTCAGCATTACTGATCCAGGGATGACACTGGTGCACAGCAGCACAGACCATTTGAGGTCTGGTCGCTACATACGTCAGGAAGAAGATGTTGTTGACGACGCGTCGCGGCGGGTTTGCCAAGCTCGGGGACACATCGTGGACGAAGGCACGCACCGGTGTTGCCAACATCGGGCATGCGTAGACGGACGAAGACGAAGTTGACGAAGCGCCGACCAGGCTTGCCAGGCCCGGGGACACGTCGTGGATGAAGGCACACATCGGTGTTGCCAGCACCGGGCATACGTAGACGAGGGACCTGCACGAGCTGTACGCCATGTCGAAGAGGTCAGAGAGGCCAGCAGAGAAGGACTCGACGACGGTTGTGGCGCCAATCGGCGGGGCCAATGTCGCCCGCGGTTGTCGGAGTAGATGAAGCGGTCGGGGTAGATGACGGCGACGCTAGCGACGAGCTGGTGCTGGACGAAGACGAAGGGGGTGGACGGGCGGCGGCGGTGGCTACGGAGATAGCGGCCGCGGCGGCCAAAGAAGAGCGGCGGCGGCAGCCTGACGGCAGCGGCGGCGGCTAGGTTAGGAGTGCGGCGGTGGTGCTCGAAGTAGGCGAAGAACCCTGACAGCGTGATGAAGACTGGCGCGGATGGTGGCGTTCCCGCGCCAAGGGAGACGGCGCGGCGCATACCATGGGAGGTCGACGCGTGGTGACGGCGGAGTGGACCGCGGGCCGCGGCGCTACGGCCCGAAGGGGCGACGCAGCGGCGGCAGGTGGGTCGGGGCGACGGCGGGAAGACCTCGGGCAGCGGCGGGGACCGCGGGCCGCGACGCTGCGGCCCGAAGGGGCGACGCAACGGCGGTTCGCGAGTCGGTGCAACCGCGGGGACGGCCTCGGGGCGGCGGCGGGGACCATGTATCGCAGCACTACGACCCGAAGGGGCGACGCGGCAGCGACACACGAGTCGATGCAGCCGCGAGGAGAACCACGGGGCGGCGGTGAGGTGGCCTGACGGGGCGACGCAGCGGCAGCCCGATGCTCGATCGGCGGAGAGGCGCGTGGTACTCGGGACGATCTTCACGGGACCTGCGGAGGCGCGCGTAACCGACAGGCCAGGTCGCGCGGCGTAGATGAGGCGGATCGCGGCGGCGAGTGGGTGATCAAGCCGATCGCGCGCGAGGTCGGGGACGCCGCTCGGTGGAGGCGGGGTAACGGCGGAGTCCGCGATGAGGCCGGCGAAAACGGACGCCGTGGGACGTCGTGCGGACGAGCTTGTCAGCACCGGCACCCGGGCTGCCAAAGCAGCGCCGGAGCCCGGGCAGCGAGGCCCGAGCGACCAACGGAGCAGCGGCGCCCGAGTTGAGGCTCCAGCCAACCTACCATATTGAATTCATGCTCCAGCCAACTCATCCAAAAGTCCGAACTGATGGAGAGAGGTGGGCGATATATTTCAACACTCCCCCTCATGTCTAGGCTATTTTAGTCCTTAGATGTGGGATCGATGTTTTTAATACTACGTTAGCAGGGTCTTGAACTCAAGACCTCTTGGCTCTGATACCATATTAGAAGGAAGAGAGAGGATTTGGTGGAATAATTTATTGTATTGCTTGAACCTCGTGGGCATATAGATAGGAGTACATGATCTACTTGGAGTACAAGGCAAGCCAGAATATTTCCCAGTCTAACCTATGTTTCCTAATACAATCACGTTACTCAACACAGAGGAACATCGTGCTATGTAAGACAAAATTTTATCGTGCACCAACCAAACCAAGATCACTATTAAGGTGCATGCAACGACTTTATATACCCTCGACGATCTCGTCAAATCAGCGGAGAGATTCGCCATGTTGATGAAGTCTTCTCGCACGGTTAGGTCATACTTCCCCAGCTGGGAGAGTGTTCTCCTTATGTGTGTTCGCCCGAATGAACACCGAAGTGTACGACATCTCTAAGGCATCCACATGTATCGTGTCAGCTACACCGCGACAACGTGGGGACCAGCACGCCAGGAGCAGCGGGGATGTATTTATAGTTTCCAACATGACGAGGAGCGGATAGAAGGTCAGAAGGAGCTCAAAAGGTATATCATCAACTACTACAAATCTTCGTTTGGAGCGTCGGATGAAAGAAATTTCATCCTTGATGAGTCCCGAACAGATGATATTCCACGGGTCACGGCAGAACAGAAGATATCCACATGGAACTTTTTTTAAATGATGAGGTGAGAGTTGCGGTATTCCAAATGAACCATAACAAAGCTCGAGACCTGATGGTTTCCCCACAAAATTCTATCAGAATTTCTAGGATATCATCAAGACTGACCTTTTGAAGTTGTTCAATTGTCTTCATTCCAACCAGCTTGACATATTCAGGCTTAATTTTGGCGAGATTGTCTTCTTGTCAAAGATTAAGGAGGCTAAGAGGATCCAACAATATAGACTCATATGCCTCCTTAATGCCCGCTTCAAGATTTTCATCAAAGTGTCTATCGATAGGTTAAACTCGGTGGCTGACCATGTTGTCCGGCCATCGCAAACAACTTCAAGCAAGGAAGGAATATGCTTGATGGAGTAGTAATTATACATGAGACCGTTAGATGCATTGAAAAAACATAAGTGGGGTAGGTTTCAAAATCGATTTTGAAAATGTCTATGACAAGGTCAAATGGTCATTCCTTCAACAGACCCTGAAAATGAAAGGCTTCTTTGATAAATGTCGCCAGAGGATCAAAAAGTTTATAACTGCAGGTAGTGTGACTATGTGGGTCATTACTTTCGGACAAAAAAATGTCTATAGCAGGGTGACACCATGTCCACAATGTTATTTAATATTGTTGCTGGCATGTTGGCTATTTTGATTGAGTGCGTCAAGCAGGATGGGCAGATTACAGGAGTAGTGCGACACCATGTGGATGGTGATCTCTCTATTTTGCAATATGCCGATAATACAATTATTTTTATAACATGGCCTGGACAAGGCTAGAAACGTGGAACTTTTGCTTTCAACGTTTGAGCAAATATCGGGTCTCAAAATTGTTTTAGATTCAGATTCTTTTGACAAGGAGACGGTGAAAAGAAAAGGTATAGATTAGACAAATGGAGCGTGGTTTGTAGGCCGAAATACCAAGGTGGTCTTGGCATTCATGACCTGCATGTCTAGAACAAGGCCCTGCTTAGTAAGTGGTTGTTCAAACTTCTTAATAGGGATGGTGTCTAAAAAATCATGCTACACAATAAGTACCTAGACCAAAAGACTGCGTCTCAGGCATATTGAAAACCCGGCGACTCAAACTTTTGGAATGGCTTAATGGCAATAAAGAAACATATCTTTCGCTTTTGGTCTTTCACAACAAAGGATGGGTCAGAGATTCGTTTCTAGGAGGACATCTGACTAGGCAATGTTAATCTAAAAACAATATACATCCTTGTACAACATTGCTCGCGTGAAGAAGAATACTATTGCGTAGATGTTCAGTTCATTCTTGTTGAATATTTTATTCAAGGCGGATTTTGATTTTGCGCAACTTGGCAAGTCCGGCTGTAGATTCTTAGAAATGCTGTTACGTGCATGCATGTAAATGTAAGCATGTCCGTATGTCGAAAGCCAATGGATCCCCTAAAGTTGGTAATCGCGTGATTAAATAGAGATAAACAACGACAGGGGCAAGTGCGGCGCCGCAGTTGGGTTCGCAAAGTGTGACACGTATCCCCGGTGAGGTAGGAGCCAGGAAGAAGATGGACACAAACGGACACAGCAGAGATAACCTCTCATGATCGGGAGATACGGATGCTCTTCAAAGGATCTCTCGAGACATTCCAGGGACAAACTAGGGGCTCAGCTCCATGATTGGTCGGTACGGACGTGAGGCGGAAGCTCACACGGATCATTGCCATGTCCTGTCCTTATCTGCGCATCAGCGCATGCACGGCAGCTTCGCCTAGCTCCTGCTGGCTCCCCCGGAGGCGTCCATGTGTCCGCCTCCAGCCAACTGCTCGCGGTTGGGACGCTCCTCAGAGTCCTAGTACGTACGTACGTACGTATAGCGCATCGTCTCCGCGCCCGCCCGTGGGGGTGCATGCCAGCCTGCCGTGCCGGTGGCCGGCCGGCGCCAACATGACAGCGCACGGTGCGCGAACAGCACGGGGTATATATGCGCTCGCGCGCACCGCGGGTGGAGGAGCAGCTACGAGTTTGCTGCGACTGCGATCAACTTGGCATCTATTCTCGTCTCACTCATCTGGTCGTCCAGCAGCTACGTGGGCAGAGCTTGTTGTACAAGTGAAGTGCTGCTAACATGGAGGGGTACGTGTGCTCGTCGTCGGCGGCGGCGATGGCGGGGGATCTGGAAGGCGTGGCGCGCGTGTACGAGCACGTGGAGCCGCTCCTGCGGTTCGCGCGCCCCGAGCAGGTGGAGGAGGAGCTAGAGGCGTCCGTTGGGCTGCTCGACGCGTGCGCCGCGGCGCGCGACGGGCTGCGCTCCATGCGCGCCTCCGCGTTCGACCTCGAGGTCGCCCTCCGGCGCGGGGACGCCGCCGCCGCCGAGATCGCCGCTGGCGCGTACACGCTCCTTGCCAGGAAAGCGCGCGCCGACGTGAAGATGCAGCAGCAGCAGCGGCAGCACCGGCACCGGCACATCAGCCCGTGTCAAGCGGGAGAGAGCGGCGGGCGCTCGCTGGAGGAAGCGCGGCGGGTCACCGTGGCGGTGCTGGAGCGCGTCGTGACTGCGCTGTCGCGACGGGTGGCCGTGTCCGCCGGGCCGAGCAGGTGGTCCACGTGCATCGCCGCGAGGGCGTTCAGGAAGAGGACACGGGTGGCGTGCGAGGACGCCGAGAGGACCACCACCACAACCGTCCTGCCGTCGCTGGCTCTGCGCAAAGAGTCGACGGCGTCGCGGGCGCAGAGGGAGCTCAGAGCGCTGGGAGATACGATCCAGCAGTTGGAGGAGGGGCTGGAGCTGCTCTTCAGGCGCCTGGTGCAATGCAGGGCATTCCTGCTCGACATGTGCAGCTCATAGTCTGGCTTTCATCACAGAGAGCTTCAACACATCAGCTGCATGCGCAAGCACAGTGGATGGTGGTGTCTCTTCAAATTTTGAGAGTTAGAATTAGGAGTTTTCCTTGAGCCGTTGGTGATTTCTCTTGAACTTCTGTTGTAGCTGTCTGCCTATCTATCTGTCCGTACGATCATAACAGCAAAAGAAATGAAATGGCTCAAAGTTTTTTATGTACAGGTATTACAGATGATTTTTGTTTTACCTACTTTAATCTTGGTCAAATCAAGGTGAAACTAAATGCAGTCATCGAAAATAGGGTAAGGAGAAAACCCTAGCCGCTCCCATCAATCTTTCAACGCCTACCTTTCCATCTCAGCTCCTCGTCATCATGTCCCCCAGATAGTGAGGGCCTCTCCTTGTCCCGGAGCAAGCTCATCTCTCTCTACCTGCCTTCCTGAGGTTGCGGCGGATCCCGCACCCAAAAGGTTTGCATGAGCCTTCACCCATTTCGGTGGAGCGGTGGCGCCTGGTTGTCATCTTTCAGGACAGCGGTGACTGGCGCACTAGTGTTGGTGGCGTTATGTCCTTGTGAACAACAGGGTGTTGTTTGCTTGGTGTGTCATGTATGATCTTAATTAGTATGATCAAGCGCTTGCGTGAGGGCGATGGGCGTCATGACGGTGGTGCTTCAATGTTGCCTGAATACATGATGAATGAGGGAGAGCGATGCGCGGCCAACACATGACGAGGGCAAGGGTAACAGACCGCGAGGCCCGTTAGGCCTTGTAAGCGTCTGTATTCAAATTTTCCTTCTCTATTCGGGTCGCTCACAATTTTCAGCACAAAAAAATCAAATCTTCTACACCTGCACACATCATCAGACCAATCTCTCCAGGCCTAATGGTCCATGTAGAAAAATGTACAAATTCATGCAAACGTAAGATAATTTGAAGCATAAAACACATATATTAACAAAAAGAACAATGCAAAATCCTTAAAAACTCTATGCTCCATAGGAATAGAAGGTTGGGAGCATTCGGGCGGCATTCGCCAGCCGAGCCCCTGCTGCTAAGTGGCAGGGTGGGATGCGAACCACGAGGGTCGGCGAGAGAAAGTGAAAGCCTCTCGCTAGTCCAACCCCGCATGACCACCCTTGGACTGTACTCGAGATTCCGAGACTGGCGATTGCTGCCGGCAGGACCCGCCCCTCTCCCGCTCCGCTAGGGTTTCCCCCGCCGCCGCCCAACCCTCCTCCCGCCGCCGCCGGCCGCCGGAGCGCGCGCCCCAACCCGTCCCACCCGCCCCCTCTCCCCCCTCCACCAGCCTCCCGTTCGCTCGCTCGCCCCCCTGCGGGCGGCGGGCGAATCCCCCTCTGCTCCCCTCTCCTCCGGCCCCCGTCCTTCTCCTCCCCGCCGCCGCCGGCTTGGTCCGCCGGGCCCTGCCCGCGCGGCGCTGCTGCTCGGCCTGCAGCTGTGTGGCTCGGCGGCGATCCCGTGGGCCACGGGTGCCCTTGGCGCGGCGACGCGGCCGTTGATCGCGGGCGGCGCGGTGGTGCTGGTGGCTGATGATGCCCGCTCGGCCCCGATCTGGGCCCTTTAGGGCCTGATCTGGCCTGGCGCGAGCCGGCGGCTCGTGGTGGCGAGGTGTCGGTGGTCTACGGGCGCTGCTGGCTTCGTTGGCCGGCGTGCTGCAACGTGGGGATAGGGACTGTCCGGACCCATGTGGGTCCGGCCGGGCCGTCGGGGCCTGGCAAGTCCTTGTCGCCGCGTCCGGTCGGCTCCGCGAGAGCGATGGAGGTGGTCCCCTCCCGCCGGTTGCGTTGTGGTTGCCCCCGTGGCCGTTGTCTCCTTTTCCTCCCCCTGGTCTCATGCTGGCGGCACCAGTGAGACGGCGATGTTGGTTCGGTGACCGTGGTGGCACAGGCTGGGCGGTAGATTGGGTGGTGCATTACGGAATGTCCGGGGTGATGGTGGTTGTTTGGGTCGGGAGAAATCCCTGGCGGCTCGTCCGGCTCCGACGCGATGACGCCTGCGGGCGCCACCGGACCTTCGTGAAGGGCGTCGGGTATACCCCTTCCCCACTGCCCTCCGCGTACCGGGGGAAACCCTAGGATTCGTTCGGGCAACAGCTAGCGGCGGCACCGTCGCATTCCTTTTTGAAGGTGTTGCCTGGTATGCGATGCTCCGGAATGCTAGAAACGCGGTGGTACTTCTCCGGAGGGTGCAGCGGTTGCCGGTCTTCGTCGCTTAGTTGATTTGTCGGTGTCGGCATTTGTTTCTCTTTTCTTTCTTTTGTTTTTTCCTTTTGGGCTTGGTTGTACTGCAGCCCAGCGAGTTGGATGTATTGGTTCGATGTTTTATAATATAAAGCGGGGGAAAACCCTTTTTCTTATAGTCCAACCCCGCATGCCGCTTGTTAGCTCTCTTGGATTTTGTTGTGTGCTCTGCTCCCTCCCCTTGCCCATGGCGGTTGGTCCCTACTGTTAAGAGATAAACTAGTGGAAAAGAAAAACTGCAACATGTGGCCTCCACACAAATTCCGCTCCTCTTCGAGTCCACACATGTTAGCCAGAGAATCCTGTCACTTCCCATTGTCATTGATCTTATATTGTTTCTGAATGTTAACGAGATCCGGGCACGAGATGGACGAAGTACCAAGCACCTTTGCGTCGTTGGTGTTGTCCATCATAAGCTCATAGTGAATTCATAATCATGGTTGTTAACGAACTCGGTGAAATTTTCACAAAGTCTCGTGACCCTGCAGTAACCGGTAGACGATGACGTGATGGTGCACGCATAACTGGGCGACAGCGGCCTTCTGATCATAGCCGGCATGACATGGGTGTACTCGAGGCCGAAGCCAACCATCTTGTACTTTCCCACCCTTAGTAACTGCTCGAACATGGCGATGGAGTCACCAGTGCAGAAAGGGTTAGTGGTGCCATTGCAAATACCGCCTTGGTGGTGTTGGCACCCAACACCACCAATATGGTGTGACTCTAAAAGAATAGTGGGGGCATTGGAAACCAACGCCACCACTAACATTAGTGATGATGGTGTGCCACGTGTCACACGCCAATATTCATCACAAGTGACATACCATGTTAGCGGCACACCATCAATATGATTATCAGGTTAAAATAAAAGTCGTACAACAGTGCTTTCCCACCCAAATGACGACATAATCCAGTTTAACAGCAGCAATAAAATCAAGTTTGATAGTACTAAATAGAGGCAAATGACAACATTTAAGTTCAACAAAGAACTAATTAACATAGCATGCATATGTAACACATGTTCAACTGGATTGGTGCTAATAATATAATACGAGTGGCCATGCATGCCTACTAACTAGACTCTTCGACGGTTGGACTCAGGGTCATAGTTTGGAGTAAGTGAATCAGAGCTGCCAGCAGGCCTATAGTAGACCATGATCTCCTCACGATCATACTCAAGGTAGAACATGGCCCTCTCCCCAGCTTCCATCCTGTAGGCATCTGCAAGGTCACTCCAACCAGGGCACCCGAGATAGGTGCGGTGTGGCTCGTTAGTGATAAGAGAAGTGAAGTTTTGGGTTGTCTGCATCTTCATGACGTGCAATGAAATATGATGGTTGCATCAAGCAGAACATGAAACCTCTCAGAAATCACACCTTGCCCCGCAAGGGATGACCTGAGCAAAATTAAAAGAAATCAATAATTAGAAATTTTGGGCAGAACCATATATAAGAAACTTAGTCAAAACATGTTGAACTATAAAACATGCCGTCCTAGTCAGGAAGTCCTCTAGAGATCTATGAAGAACTTCATGTCATTCTGGCATCGCACTGCACCACAAGCGCTTTCTTCACTATCTTTTAGCTAGCATCGACATTTTTATGATGCTCTCAAGAAAACATGAATCATAATTATTTTGAAACACAATGGAGAGCATCAACAACCATATAGTAATAAGAAAATTTAAGGCTAACCCACTTCATATGCATTGGAATCTTGTAAGCAAATGATTCACTGAAGCAAGAAGTAACTAGCATAGGAAGACAAAACAAGTGCAACTTTAAAGCTTTCATCATAAAGAGGGGAAACTTAATATTGTTAAGATATCTATAGCCATATCTCCCTCTCTCATAATAATCTTCAGCCGCTTCATGAACAAACTCAATAATATGGTTATCACATAAAGCATACTTTTCAGGATCTACATGCACAAAATTACTATTACCACTAGTAGGAAAAGGGGCTTTTGTCCCGGTTGGTAAGGCCCTTTAGTCCCGGTACTAAAGGGTCGTTACTAATGCGACTAAAGGGTCGTTACTAATGCCTCTCCCCTTTAGTCCCGGTTCTTACACGAACCGGGACTAAAGGCCGCGGCCACGTGGAGCTCCACCTTACTAATGCCTCTCCCCTTTAGTCCCGGTTCTTACACGAAATTTTATGATTTTTTTTTTGAATTTTTTTTTTTGATTTTCAAATTTCTGAATTATTTTAACCTCTAATCTCTAATCATCACCCCTCATCACTGCTCAATTTATCCTCTAATCTCTAATCACCCCTCATCATTCCAAATCATCTAACTTCCCGAACGGTCGCCCATCCTCCCACTCCCCCAGCCTGAGCACGCTTAACTTCCGGGTTCTATTCTCCTTCGTTTCCAAGTCTGCACTTGTTGTTTTCCTGACAATAGTAAGATGTCAATCCTATTAACCATCAGGAATTTTGCTTGAGCATGAAGTGACACATTTCACTGTTTGAGTTTGAAACTATTGTTTTAAAAAACAATAATTATTTAGTAACACTAATATTTCTTGAATAATTAGTTTGACCATTGTTTGACCACAGTTTGACCAGATTTGACCAAAATTCAAATAATTGAAATAATTATTTAGTAACACTAATATTCTAGAATAATTAGTTTGACCATTGTTTGACCACAGTTTGAAATTTTTTCGATTTTTTCCACTCTAGATCTTAACAGCCCCATAACTTTTTTCTGTTAGGTTTTTGAGGATTTTGAAAATGTTTAACGAGGTTCCCCCCGTTAAATTCGGATGTAACTTTTCAAGTAGATGATTTTTCATATAAAAAACTTTTTCATCCGACTTCGTATGCAA
Source organism: Triticum aestivum (assembly GCF_018294505.1). NCBI lineage: Eukaryota > Viridiplantae > Streptophyta > Magnoliopsida > Poales > Poaceae > Triticum > Triticum aestivum. The sequence continues at coordinate 265,984,685 of NC_057814.1, read as the reverse complement.
AAGTTATGCCCATTTTACAAATTCCAGAGAGATTTTGCAAATAAAGTCGAAATTCATATTTGTTAATTTTCCCAACAACTAGACCACATATCACATGGGAAACATATTTTATTTTATTTTTTTGACATTTCCATCATTTTCTTTTGTTTTTTCTAAAACTGAAAAGGCGGTCCACCGGGGGGGGGGGGTAGAGTTTGAAAATGGGACCTTTAGTACCGGTTCGTGCCATGAACCGGTACTAATGCCTCAAAGCCCATTAGTACCGGTTGGTGGCACCAACCGGGACTAAAGGTCTAACCTTTAGTCCCGGTTGGTGCCACCAACCGGGACTAATGGGCATCGCACCCTTTAGTCCCGGTTCGTGGCACCAACCGGGACTAAAGGGCCCAGGTGAACCGGGACTAATGCCTTAGCCGCACGAACCGGGACGAATGCTCACATTAGTCCCGGTTCGTGACTGAACCGGGACTAATGTGAATACTGCCCTGTGACCAAAGCCCTGTTTTCTACTAGTGTACTCTCCACATAAGCAAATTCTTTCTTATTAATTGTAGTGGAAGAAAATTCAACAAAATAGTCATCATGTGAAGCTTAATTGGCATGACCCAATTGCACATTAAACTCATAACTATGACAAGTTTTATGATGATGATTATCTTTATTCTTTATAGCAAGTGTCATCATAGCTAGTAACTTTGTTCTCCTCATAGTCAATTGAAACATCCTCCAAAATTGTGGGACAAACCGTACCTAAGGTCATGACCTCTCCAAACCCACTTCCAGTAATAGCATAATCAAATTTAGCACTCTCCAAAATAATGGGATCATTACTATCTAAAGTCATGACCTCTCCGAACCCACTTTCACAACATTTTTAATCACCATAACTAGGAGGAATACTATCATAAATATTATTCTCTAAGCTAGGATCAAGTGGTCTAAAATTTTCATATTTATCAAACCTTTCATCCCCAAGCTTATAGCTTTGCATATCATTAGCAAAAATGGTATTCATAATAACATGTCTATTGTAATCATGATTAGCATTCAGAGAACATACATCAACAACCTTTTTAAATTCTTCTTTGAATACTTCATGACCAAATTATGAGTCCATGTTCTCAAAATAAATTTTATAAAGGTAATCAAGTGCATTCATCATCACTAGTTTTCGTTGTTGTTTATTTTATAAACCAAACAAGTGAACAAGAAACTAAAACATTCAATTGCAAGATCTAAAGAAGATACCCTCAAGCACCACCTCCCGACAACGGCGCCAGAAACAACTTGTTGTCTACTACGCACTTATATTCTTGTACTATGTTGGGCCTCCAAATATAGAGGATTGTAGGACAACGACAGTGTGCTTCAAGTCAATAACCTAAGGTTTATCAACCTTTGAGAGGTGTAGTTGAAAGTAGTCTCTTCCAAACAACCCTGCAATCAAATATAAGTAGTCTCTTGTGTCCCGAACAGACCCAATAGAACTGTTAATTCTATAGGCACACTACTTCATTGAAGAGCAATGTATAAAACATTGGCCGATTCAGTGATTTACCGGCCCATTTATTGCTTATCGGTGGGTGACCGCTAAGATTATGCCTTATCAGTGCTATTTATCATTTGGGCAGATTTATTGCTCTGACAAGCGATTTATCGGGAATCTACTGATTAATTGGCCTGGGCCCCTATTGTCCGAAAACCCAAAACTCGTCGAAGAGATTGATAATTTGGATGGTAATATTTTTGTATTTTCAGAATAAATAAGGGCAGCAAGGTATCAAGTAGTAAAAGTGAATAAAGCAGAGTTGTAATGCCTGCAAACAAGGCCTAGAGTTCATACTTTCACTACTGTCAATTCTCTACATAATTAATATAGTAGAAACACATGATATATCCTAAAAATGCATGGTAAAGAATCATTTCAAAGTTCCTCTTTTGTCGGATCAAAGTAGGATGAGATAAATTAGGTATGGGTAGACCTAATGTCACCTCAGGCAACCCAGAAATTATACTAAACAATCACCTCATGATCTTTATTGTTCTAATCTATTGTCCATAGAATCACATCAATGTCACTACGGGCATCCCCGGAAATCGTACTAGAAATGCATCATGATCTCACTGGTTCCGAAAAGATTCAATCTAACATACAAAGAAACTCATAGCAAGAGCAAAATCCATTTCACTACAAGGATAATATGGCGTGATACATCACATGATTCAACTCCATTAACAACACCCACAATCATAATCATCAATGGAAACTCACATGATCAAGGGGGAGAGATATAACACATACCGACTAGTACAAATCCTCAGCCCTAGGGTGGACTACGCCCACATCGTCATAAGAGCAGCACGGCATGATGAAGATCACCCCCCCCCCCCCGACGGGGTGCGAAAAAGAGCTAAAATGAAGATCGCCTTGGGTCGGGTAGTTGCGGGGGCGGAAAACTTTGGATATAAATATGTCACGTGTTTTTTAGCATATATAGAGACAGGGGCTCCGCGAGCGATGGAGATAATGCCCAGGAGCTCCATGCCCGCACGTCATGCGTCCAACACTACGACACATGTTGGGGCCACCACTATAGGAATCAGGCACTTTGACGTCTGCCACGGCTGACGGCAAAGGCCTTTGCCGCAGCCAGCAGACCGCCCCATGTCCGGCTGAATGAACTACGGCGAAGGGCTGCTTTGCCGTCTGCTTTAATAAAGCGGACGACAAAGAATTTTTCCGTCAGCCATCCTAAGCAAGCAGACGGCAAAGGACCTCGACGGCAGAGGGATAGGGTTAGGTCTGTTAGGTGGCAGACGGCAACATGTCCAAATAGGCCAGCCTAGGTGCGCGTGCTTTGCCGTCTGCTAGCAGACGGCAAAGACCTTTGCTTCTTTGTCGTCTGCCAGCAGACGACAAAGTGTCCAAATAGGTCAGCCCAGGTGCCCCCAGGTTGCATAGGTAGCTGCCATGTGGCAGCTTTGCCGTCTGTTGGCAGACGGCAAACTTCTTTGCAGTCTGCTGGCAGACAGCAAAGTGCCTGTATTGCCCCTGTTAATTCTATTTTTTCTTAAATTCAATAAATTTCATATATATATATATTCATTTCAAAATACTTTCAACAAGCATACATATCCCTGCCATATGGATATAATCATCCAACACATATATATACCAAATCAAAAGTCCATATCCAACATATATATAGCCAAAATATCCAACAATTAAGCAAAAAGTCCATATACAATGGTTTCATCCATACATACATATATAGGTAGCAAGTTTCACATTGTTCAGCCAACAGAATCAAAACAAAAAGGAAGGACAAGAAGAAGGGTAGACTCCATCAACGCAAGCTTCAGTGGTCTGAAGCAAATCTGCAAATTAGGAAAGAAGAAAGTTAGAAGAAGAAGAAGAAGAAGAACTAAGGTAACCTAGGTAATTATGCCATTTTTTAGCTAACTAAGCATACTAAGTCATTTTGGAGGAAAAAATGCTAAGTGTGTGTCATTTTAGAGCTAACCTAGGTAAATAGATCATTTTGGAGCTAAGCAAGGTTATTATGTCATTTTCGAGGAAAATAAGCTAAGTATATGTCATTTTGGAGGTAATCAAGATTATGATGCCATTTTGACCTAAGTATGGTAAGTATGTCATAAATGAACTAAGCATATTGAGCTAGCCTAGATAGTTATGCCATTTTTGAGCTAAGTAAGCATATTAAGTCATTTTCAAGGAAAAATGGTAAGTGTAGGTCATTTTAGAGCTATCCTAGTTAAAATCGGTCAATTTGGAGCTAAGTAAGGTTATTATGTCATTTTCGAGGAAAATAAGCGAAGTATATGAAAGTTTGGAGCTAAACCAAGGTTATTATGCCATTTTTTACCTAAGTAAGCTAATTATGTCATAAATGAACTAGCTAAGCTAAGTATAGGTCATTATTGAGCTATCCTAGGTAGTTATGCCATTTTCAGCTAACTAAGCATATTAAGTCATTTTGGAGGAAAATGCTAAGTATAGGTCATTTTATAGCTATCCTAGGTAAAATAGGTCATTTTGGAGCCAAGTAAGGTTATTATGTCATTTTCGAGAAAAATAAGCTAAGTATAGGTCATTTTGGAGCTAAATAGGTCATTTCTTCAGCTAAGTATGCATTTGTTAAGCAAAACACTTGGGAAAACTTACCATCATCACAGAGGTGAAGGACCGAGCACGCGAGTGGCAGACGGAGAAGGATCGGTCGATGCTTGTCGGGAGGCATACTGCACCAAAGATCATTTGCAATGTCTCGTTAGCATGATGCAACTCAAATGTGAATACTAGTAACTAATGACCATTCAAATGAAACTCACCGTGGTCGCCGAAGCAATCTGGGGCATCGGCGTAGGGGTCTGACCGTTGGTCTGGCACATGGACTGCACATTTGGTTTTCACGAGTCAGTCATATTAGTTTGTAATGAAACGAACATTACGTGCATGATTTGGCTAATATGCAGGAGAAACTTACCATGATGAGCTCGTATAGGGCCCGGTGAGATACGTCGTTTCGGTTCCTCTCCTCCTCCAACAGCCTAGCCGTCCTCTCCTCCATGTCCCTCTCCCTCTCCGCTGCCTGCCTGTTTGCCTCCGCCAGAAGCTCCTGGGCCCTAGCCTCGATGGCGAGCTCCATTGGTCGTGGATGAGGCCTTATCTCATAATCGGAGCTCGTCTCGCGCTTCTTGATCTCCGGGAGAGTGCTCGGACAATGTATCAATCCATCCCCAATGGCTATCGAGCCATGGGACCTCCCGCCACCAGATATCATCACCAGCTCGGGATCAAAAGGACACTGGCTCGGGTTAAAGTCCTCCATTTTCCTCTTCTTCCCCTCGTCTCTGTACTTCACAAGCTTGTGGTGGGAGGAGATGTTGGTGAAGCCCCTTGTATGATCGAGGTCAGACTCAGAGAATGCCTTGGCCTTCTTGTACGGGGCAGTATGGGCCATGGCATAGAGGTCGAACACCCCTGGCACCTCCTTCTTGTTGTATCGCCCCTAAAGGAGAGGAACAAAATATTAGTTAAGGGCTCAAACTAGCATGAAGAATGAAATTGCATGAATCATGAAGCAAACCACATACCCATTTATCCCCGTACTCATATAGGTTGGAGCTCCCTTGATGGTGTGGCACACCAACCATTTGTGCACGCTTATCCTTGGCCTTGTTGTGGACGGGTAGCCATTGGGGAGAGCACCACTCACTAGTACAGCGAGCTCCTAAACAAACGGTTTAAAACCCCTTTCCGCGACAGCATCTGGAACCGTCGCCAAGTGAGTGTGGGCGATAGGGGGGTCCTTCCCACACGACCCAGAAACCGCCGGGGATATGCCCTCCTGGCACACACGTTCGGCAAAATGAGGTCGTGTGCAACCGGCGAGCGCTCAAATACGGAAATACGTACAGTAGAGCTAAAAAATACAATTATACGGCGAAATTGTTTCCGGTCGCAAGTACATCCCACACAGTCAGTCCCCGCTAAACGTTTCTGTTCGTATGTACATCCCACACAGTCGCTCGAAGGAAAACATTTCTATTCACAGGTACATCACACACAATTTTTACTGTTAAATCGCTTGCGTTATTGAAAATAGTACACACGGTCCATGGAAGAAACTGTGTGGCAAAGGCTGTCCATCACACACAGTTTTCATGTGGTAAACGTTTGCGCAAGGTGGCCTAACGCAAACAGTTTTCAAGAGAAAGCCGTGTGCGATTGTTCATTGATCCAACACGGTTTATTCCTAAAACTGTGTGCGTTTCCTGAGGTCAACGCCCACGGTATTTTTTAACAACCGTTTGCAATAGCAAAACCCAATTAGCAGGCTAATTCACCACTAGCAGGCTAATTATCCGATTATTCATAATCCATTTATTAATCTAATTGACAGTTCATATTAAGCACACAATATATTTCATTTTCATAATTGAAATACATCAGAGTACAACATCATATAGCTTCAGCACTCAGCTACCCCATTACACAACTACACCAGGACCAAGTTTCACATGCAACATCTATAACCTTTCGAAATTAACATCATAGACGGTACATAGACAGATGTATCTCATCTGGAAAACTGCTGAAGCAGAAGGCGAATATTGAGCCTTCATTGATGTTGAAGGTCTTTGTAACTTTAGGCCAGTGCCTGTGGATGATTGACCGTCCATCCTTCGTCCTCTTCAGGAACACTTCAATATTGAACCGTGGGTGTTGTATGAATACCTTCCTCGCCTCCTGACCATATAGGTGGTTTGAGAGGTAATCATCAGTGAACTACTTTGGAAAGGCCTGAAAACAAGGATGTGCATAAATATCTTCTCTATATTGAAAATGGGGCAAACGAATAAACAAAAGGCAAGGTATAATAGTTAGTACCATCCTGTAGTGAAATGATGTCTTCTTCATTGTGCAGACAAAGATCTTGTTGTTTTTTGTCGCTAATTTCTTTATTCTAACAATCTTTCTGAGTTTCTTGACTTGACTGATATTCATGGACAACTCATTTCCCCATATGCAAAAAGGGTCGAACAGTGGGTCAAAACCTCTGACAGCAGGACCTACATGTGCAAGACCAAATTGTTAAAAACCTAAATATTAGAATGGTTCCTGCAATTGCACAATAATATGCTATTAGACAACGGTCCATGCACGTGTTAACCGCGATTGTAAACCTCAGTGCTTCCGATTGTTTCCCTGCAACACATATAAGGTAGTTAGTCATCAGGTTAAGTAAGGGTTCGCATGCTATCAGTAAAATATGTTGATGAAAAATAATCACATTGCAGATTCATCAGATTAATTCAAGCCACGGGGAAAACCCATTTATCCAAACCAAGCATGATTAAAAACTAGGAAATATAGCACTTGGATATGTTTCTCATGTATTAAGTGCAGCCAAATTTGATTTATTCCTCACATGCACAACAATACAAAATTCTACCCACGACAATTGGACATCGCATTGCAGAATTGAACCAAGCAGTTAATTAAACACCACAACAAATGAACCAAACATTAACTGAGCACCACATTGCACAATATAACATTGAACCAAGCAGTTAACTAAACACCACAACAAATGAACCAAACATTAACTGAGCACCACATTGCACAATATAACATACTCCTAATAGAATATCAGACAGTTAACCAAACAGTTAACTACAGCCAATTGTAACAATTGTATTTGTTTCTCATGTATTTACTACAGCCAAATTCAATTTATTCCTCACATGGTATACAATAACATAATGCACCCATAATTTTGTAAAGATAAATTCGGTTTATTTCTCACATGGAAGACAATACAAAATTGTAGCCTGAAGAATTGAACATCACATTTGTAGAATTGAACCAAACAGTTAACTGAAGATGACAACTAATTAACAAAACAGTTAATAAGTGAGCACCACACTGCACGACATATAAAACATATACACTAGAGCAACAGATTGCATGGTAAAATTAGATAGCACAATTCACTAGAATTTGTGAAGGAAAGGCAGGAGCAGCATAGGCAACGGGTAAACCAAGCATGCATAACCGGCGTAGCTAGCAAATGGCAAGGTGCTCCTTCAAGATCTGGGGGTCGGCACGAATGGCATCCATCGCGACCTCATTCGCGCGTGCGGCTGCGATTTGCTTCTCCGCTGCCAAATGCTCCTTGAAGTCCTGGCTATACTGCGTGCACCATGGCTTAGGTCGGCGCTTATTTGATGGAGGGGTCGGTGATTTGGGTGGAAGGTGTCGCGCTCGCGCCGGTGGTAGGGGCATGTGGGATGTGGAAGGAGGAGGAGGATGGGGGTTGGGTGTGGATTACCTGCCTGGATAGGCGAGGCCGAGGAGCGTGAAGGAGGGTCGCCGGCGAGGAGGCGGCAGAGCTGCAAGCAAGGAGTGAAGGTTTCAACTTGGAAAGGAAGGCGGAAAGAGGGGAAATGTGGCTTTTGGTAAGGGGGCGGGGAGGTAGATATTTCCGTGGAAGCCAAAAATTTGGAATCGCTTCAACCAAAAAACTGGTGCGCAAAGTGTCATTGGACACGTTCCCTTATTCAAAACTGTGTACGATATGTGACATCACAAATGATTCAGATAGCTAAACCCGTGTGTGTTGAGTTTGAACGTCAAAAATTTTGATTCGTCACTGGTTACAGTGGTCATCCACGTCATTGCATAATTTGGGTACACAAAGCAGACTAACTTCTTAATCGAGCAAGTTCAGCAATTAAACAGAGCTAGCAGACCTAAACATCACTCTAACAAATTAAAGACCGGCGCTCTTAATTAAACAAAACAAAAAGTACTACTACGGCTGGTGCTCGTCGATCTCCGCCGCCGCCTCCATGTACAGCTCGTGCCCGACGGTCTCCTAGGGAAGGGGCTCCATGGCATCCATCGTACCATACTCGGCAAGCATCTCGCCATCCGCGTCCGCTATCTCTTTGGAAAAGGCCGCCACAAGCTGGGCGTGCGCGGACGCCATCTGGGCTCTGGCGGGCTCCGTCGTGGCAAGGTATGCCGCGCAGGAAGGGACGGTTGCTCGAACTCTCTCGGCGATTGCCAGCTCTTCGGCCGTGGGTTGCCGACCATTGTCGGAGAAACTTCGTTGATTTGTGCGGTGACCGCCACGAGCTGGGCGTGGACGGCCTCGACATGGTAGTGGTTGATGGCCCACAAGTATAGGGGATCTATCGTAGTCCTTTCTATAAGTAAGAGTGTCGAACCCAACGAGGAGCAGAAGGAAATGATAAGCGGTTTTCAGTAAGGTATTCTCTGCAAGCACTGAAATTATCGGTAACAGATAGTTTTGTGATAAGGTAATTTGTAGCGGGTAACAAGTAATGAAAGTAAACAAGATGCAGCAAGATGGCCCAATCCTTTTTGTAGCAAAGGACAAGCCTGGACAAACTCTTATATGAAGGAAAACGCTCCCGAGGACACATGGGAATTATCATCAAGCTAGTTTTCATCATGCTCATATGATTCGCGTTCGTTACTTTGATAATTTGGTATGTGGGTGGACCGGTGCTTGGGTACTGCCCTTTCTTGGACAAGCATCCCACTTATGATTAACCCCTATTGCAAGCATCCGCAACTAGAAAAGAAGTATTAAGGTAAACCTAGCCATAGCATGAAACATATGGATCCAAATCAGCCCCTTACGAAGCAACTCATAAACTAGGGTTTAAGCTTCTGTCACTCAAGCAACCCATCATCTACTTATTACTTCCCAATGCCTTCCTCTAGGCCCAAACAATGGTGAAGTGTCATGTAGTCGAAGTTCTCATAACACCACTAGAGGAAAGGCAACATACATCTCATCAAAATATCGAATGAATACCAAATTCACATGACTACTTATAGCAAGACTTCTCCCATGTCCTCGGGAACAAACGTGACTACTCACAAATCATATTCATGTTCATAATCAGAGGGGTATTAATATGTATAAAGGATCTGAACATATGATCTTCCACAAAATAAACCAACTAGCATCAACTACAAGGAGTAATCAACACTACTAGCAACCCACAGGTACCAATCTGAGGCTTTGGGACAAAGATTGGATACAAGAGATGAACTAGGGTTTTAGAGGAGATGGTGCTGGTGAAGATGTTGATGGAGATTAACCCCCTCCCAATGAGAGGATCATTGGTGATGACGATGGCGATGATTTCCCCCTCCCGGAGGGAAGTTTCCCTGGCAGAACAGCTCCGCCAGAGCCCTAGATTGGGTCCGCCTCGTGGCGGCGTAGTTTCTTCCCGAAAGCTTACTTATGTTTTTTCCAGGGTAAAAGACCTCATATAGCAGAAGATGGGCACCGGAGGCCTGCCAAGGGGCCCACGAGGCAGGGGGCGCGCCCAGGGGGTACGGCCCCCCACCCTCGTGGATGGTGGGTGGCCCCTCTCTGGTACTTTCTTCGCTCAGTATTTTTTTTTAATTCCAAAAATAACTTCCGTGGAGTTTCAGGACTTTTGGAGTTGTGCAGAATAGGTCTCTAATATTTGCTCCTTTTCCAGCCCAGAATTCTAGTTGTCGGCATTCTCCCTCTTCATGTAAACCTTGTAAAATAAGAGAGAATAGGCATAAGTATTGTGACATAACGTGTAGTAACAGCCCATGATGCAATAAATATCGATATAAAAGCATGATGCAAAATGGACGTATCAGTGGGCGGCCTCCAGCAGGGCTAAGCCCGCCGCTGCGGAACGGACAGCTACTCTGCCACTCTCGCCAGTTGCTATCCCCGAGGCAGATGTTGCTGCCGCCGCCTGAGAAGCAACAGCGGCCGTTTGGGCTGCCTTGGCCGCCCGGACGCAGACTGCGGTCGCCCTCACGAAGCTTGTTAGCACGTGCCTGGCGGCTGCGGTCGCGCTCTCGCCGGAGTGGGCCGCCGAAGTTGCCCTCACGATGTGGGTCCACGTCCCCATCTTTCACCGGCGACGAATGAACCGTGAAATGATATTTGGGGAGTGAGCTAGTGTGCTTGACACGCCGGCTGTGGAATGTAGCCGACGCACCTTCTCTCGTAATCCATGGGCGTACTATACACCGACGGTGCTCGAAGATATTTTGTGTTGCATCTCACACGGTTGGTGATAATAAACTGTGTGCGATCTACTTGATTTATCGTCTTGATCATTTGAATTACGTAATGGGGTCATAGCTACAAAGGATGGTGTTTGAATTGTTAGAACTTATATCTGCAGTGAACATGCAACTATAGGTGTGTCGTCAAAAAAATTGGAATGATTCAGGGTTCGTTTGTACATTTTTATACATTAACTGGGTTTTCCAAGCATTTTATGCACACAATTCAAATTTGAACTACATGCACATGCTCCAGTGCATATAAACTGGTTGAAAAATCAAATATGTGTCCTTGGTTGCATGCTTAGGTCCCATGCAAGAAATGGGAATGAATTTCAAACACCCTGCCACCGTCACTCGGTCGCAAACATTGAGATGACTGGTTTTTAAATTCTAGTAAATCAAAAACTCGTCTGAAATTCATGAAACTTGGCATGCTATCATGTAGCGGCATCAACATGCCGTGGTACAAATTTTGTCCCATTTGGGGCAGGTTTGGGTATAAGCTTCTCACAACAAGTGTGATGGTTTCGGTAGCGAACGTGCCAACTTTGGGGACGAAACGATATCCGTTGCCTCTTATTGCTTTCAAAACTTTTCAAGTGTCAACATAGAACTACAGGAGTGTTGTGCCAATTTTTGTGATTTTTCGGGGTTCGTTTGGACATTTTTATGCATTAAACTGAGTTTTCAATGCATTTATGTGCATAATTCAAATTTGAACTACATGCACCTGCTCCAGTGCATTAAATTGGTTGAAAAATCAAATATGTGTCCTTGTGTGCATGCTTAGGTCCCATGCAAGAAATAGGAATGAATTTGAAACACCAGGGCACCGTTGATTGCCGGCAAAACATTGAGATGCCTGGTTTTTAAATTCTGGTAAATCAAAAACTCGTCTGAAATTCATGAAACTTGGCATGCTATCATGGAGCGGCATCAACATGCCGTGGTACAAATTTTGTCCCATTTGGGGCAGGTTTGGGTATATGCTTCTCACAAACCGGAGCTTCTCACAACAAGCATGATGGTTTTCGGTAGGGAACGTCCCACCTTTGGGGACGAAACGATATCCATTGCCTCTTATTGCTTTCAAATTTTTTTCTCATGTCAACATAGAACAATAGGAGTGTTGTGTGAATTTTTGTGATTTTTCGGGGTTCCTTTGGATATTTTTATGCATTAACTGAGTTCTCAATGCATCTATGTGCATAATTCAAATTTGAACTACATGCGCATGCTCCAGTGCATATAAACTGGTTGAAAAATCAAATATGTGTCCTCGGGTGCATGCTTAGGTCCCATGCAAGAAATGGGAATGAATTTCGAACACCGGGGCACCGTTGATTGCCGGCAAAACATTGAGATGCCTGGTTTTTAAATTCTAGTAAATCAAAAATTCGTCTGAAATTCATGAAACTTGGCATGCTACCAAGGAGTGGCATCAACATGCCGTGGTACAAATTTTGTCCCATTTGGGGCAGGTTTGGGTATATGCTTCTCACAAACCGGAGTTTCTCACAACAAGCATGATGGTTTTCGGTAGGGAACGTCCCACCTTTGGGGACGAAACGGTATCCATTGCCTCTTATTGCTTTCAATTTTTTTCTTGTGTCAACATAGAACAACAGGAGTTACGTGCGGCACGATGGAGTTACGCGCTGCAAATTAGAACTGTCATCAGGGCCTGTCGATATTCCTGGCCGTCCGGCTTCCCCTTTAATTTCCGCGGCCATTATAACCTTAGTCTCTTCAACCTTTCGATTGCGCTCCACAACACAACAAGCACACCCACGATGACACATAGAGAGGGGATGTCCGGCGGCGCTCCAATGGAGTTTGGCGAGCATAGAGTGGAGACCCACGCGAGGGAGACGGATCTCTCGGTGGTGTACACCATCGACCCGGCCGTGGTGGACGGCTACATCAACAGCGTTGAGCAGTTTCTTGCTGGAGACAAGTACAAGGTGGTCGGCATCGACCTCCAGTACACCGCCGGTCGTCCCGGCATAGATCAGAAGGTTGTCGTCGCCCAGTTGAGCGTGCGCCATCATGTCCTCATCTACCACTATTGCATGGCCACAGAGCCTTGCGACCGTTTCAACAGGTTTGTCAACAGCACCGACTACAAGTTTGCCACGGCGGATACCAAAGACGATGTAAAAGCGCTCAGTGTTACGGGCTTGGCCTGCAAGAACCTTGTTGAAATCCATGACCACTACATGGTCTGGGGCAGCACGAAGAAGGACTCCCTGGTCGAACTCGCCTCGGCCATCATCGACCCCTACTACGAAAAGATGAAGAAGGATGCCCAGAGAACAAGTCCCGTATCCTGGCACAAGGCCTGGATGCGGCAACTGGATGAACCTCACCTCAGGTTCGCGGCCAAGAGCGTGTACACATGCTACAAGATGCACAGGCGGATCGTTGACATGAGGAAGTGCCTCGTTACCCAAATCGACGAGCCCGGATCGAGCCACAAGAAGAGCAAGCGTCACAAGAAGTAGATGATGATCAGATGATCGTTTATGCTAGTTAATCATGCATGTAATATATAGTTTACTTTATTGGTGTGTGTGGAAATGTCATGTGTGTAGTAGTCACCTATGTAATTATGCATGTAATAGTTCACTTTGGTGTGTGCAAATGCCATGGTTGTAGTAGCCACCTATGTAAGTGGATGTTTAATTTGGTTATGCAAGCATGTCCTTATAAGTGTGTGTATATATGTTGTTGTTCTGTATGCAATCCCATTGCACAACACACACGTCTTATTAGCAGCAACCGTCTGTATTCTTATCGGTCTTCAGACACATTTCTGATTACAGAACTGTTTGCCGCGTATGACACACATCTTGTTAAGTTGAACCGTTTTTGTTCTCATGTCTCAATGCAAACAATTCATCCTTGTGAACCGCATGCCGTATATCGCACACACCTTTGATCTGGCTGACTGTTTCTTTTGTGTTGCCTAATCACAAACAGTTCATCCGAGTGAACCATATGTTGTGTATCACACACGCCTCCATCTGGCTGCCCGTTTCTTTTCTTCCTCCTCATCGCAAAAGGTTCATTGAACTGAACCGTATGCCCTTCATCGCACACGCAACTAAAACCTGAACCGTGTTTGATGCATCCATCATCGCAAATGTTTTACACATTTCTGACGGTTTTCATACAGCACCGTTTGCGATTATGGCATCGCACACAGTTTCTCGAAGGGTCTCTGATCGTAGTGTCGCGTTAGCAGCATCCTGCAGTAGTGACTCATCCACCAACGCCTCCCAACAGTCAATCCTATCCGCACACCATCTCGGGGGCACCTAATTTAGTCAAGAGAAATTTCAGCGCTACGCCTATGAATCAAATCAAGGAAACTAAGTACAAGGCCTTAAGAATAGGTAATTACCTTCATGTACTTCTCCTTACTCAGAAACTTGCCGCGGCACTTCGTCTTGGACCTCTTAATACCAGTCGAGGCGTAGTAGTCTCGAACAGCCTGCACCCGAGCCTCGTGCCGTAAGTTTTGAAGTAGGCGCTTGCACTCGGCTTCGACAACCATAGCCGCGGCCTCCTCCTCTCCCTCAAGACACCTATAGAAGGTTTGCAATCAAACAAGACAACACTGGTTAGTACAATCACTAGGTACTGTTGCTTTTTAATTCTGTAAAGGAGAAATTACCCAAAACGTCCGGATCACAATGTCGGCCACCGTCTTGCACAAGACACCGTCGACCCTCTCCTCCGGCGGGGCCGAGGCAGCTAAGTACAGCTCCCAGCTGAGTGCTAGCTCTAAAACCTAACCCTCACCGGGCAACGTGGCCCACCCCGGGAATTTCTGCCGGCAAAGCACACCAAGGACCTGGTTGGGCCATCGGACACAAGGTGTGTGTTTCCAACCCCGACAATATGACAAGGCCAACACATTAGATATTAATTTGAAGAAATGTGAAGGCTGAAGGAAATATGCCCTAGAGGCAATAACAAAGTTGTTATTTTATATTTCCTTATATCATGATAAATGTTTATTATTCATGCTAGAATTGTATTAACCGGAAACTTGATACATGTGTGGATACATAGACAAAACATAGTGTCCCTAGTAAGCCTCTACTAGACTAGCTCGTTAATCAAAGATGGTTAAGTTTCCTAACCATAGACATGTGTTGTCATTTGATGAACGGGGTCAAATCATTAGGAGAATGATGTGATGGACAAGACCCATCCGTTAGCTTAGCATGTTGACCGTTCAGTTTTATTGCTACTGCTTTCTTCATGTCAAATACATATTCCTTCGACTATGAGATTATGCAACTCCCAGATACCGGAGGAATACCTTGTGTGCTATCAAACGTCACAACATAAATGGGTGATTATAAAGATGCTCTACAGGTATCTCCGAAGGTGTTTGTTGGGTTGGCATAGATCGAGATTAGGATTTGTCACTCCGAGTATCGGAGAGGTATCTCTGGGCCCTCTCGGTAATGCACATCATAATAAGCCTTGCAAGCAATGTGACTAATGAGTTAGTTGTGGGATGATGTATACGAAACGAGTAAAGAGACTTGCCAGTAACGAGATTGAACTAGGTATGAAGATACCGACAACCGAATCTCGGGCAAGTAACATACCGATGACAAAGGGAATAACGTATGTTGTCATTACGATATGACCGATAAAGATCTTCGTAGAATATGTGGGAACCAATATGAGCATCCAGGTTCCGATGTTGGTTATTTACCGGAGAGGTGTCTCGGTCATGTCTACATAGTTCTCGAACCCGTAGGGTCCGCACGCTTAACGTTCGATGACGATTTTGTATTATATGAGTTATGTGATTTGGTGACCGAATGTTGTTCGGAGTCCCGGATGAGATCACGGACATGATGAGGAGTCTCGAAATGGTTGAGAGGTTAAGAATCATATATAGGACGATGATATTCGGACACCGGAAGTGTTGTGGGGGTACCGGGTACTTATCGGGTCATCGGAAGGGGTTCCGGGCACCCCCCCCCGGCAACTACATGGGCCTAATGGGCCAATAAGGGGACAGACCAGCCCCTAAGGGGCTGGTGCGCCCCATGTAGGCCGAATTAGGAGGGGAAAGGAAAGAGGGGAAGAGAGAAAGGAAGGGGAGGGATTCGGCCTCCCCCTTCCTTCCCTCCTCCCTCCTCCTTCCTTCCCACTCCGGTGGATATGGTAAGGGGGGAGGCCGAACTGGGAGGCGCCCAAGTAGGATTCCTCCTACTTGGGGCGCCCCCTTGGCTGCCTCTCCTCCCCTCCAACCTATATATATATATATATATGTGGGGAGGGCACCGCTAGAACACACAACAACATCTGTTAGCCGTGTGCGGCGCCCCCCTCCACAGTTTACGCCTCCGGTCATATTCACGTAGTGCTTAGGCGAAGCCCTGCGCGGATCACTTCACCATCACCGTCACCACGCCGCCGTCCTGACGAAACTCTCCCTCGACACTTTGCTGGATCAAGAGTTCGAGGGACGTCATCGAGCTGAACGTGTGCAGAACTCGGAGGTGCCGTACGTTCGGTGCTTGATCGGTCGGAACGAGAAGAAGTTCAACTACATCAACCACGTTGTCAAATGCTTCCGCTTTCGGTCTACGAGGGTACGTGGACACACTCTCCCCCTCTCATTGCTATGCATCTCGTAGATAGATCTTGCGTGAGCGTAGGAATTTTTTTGAAATTGCATGCTACGTTTCCCAACAAAGGCAAAATGTTAAAAAAGAGTAAATGCACTTACTTCTCCCCATTAGGCTCAATTAACTACCTCTGCTCGCGGGTCGCCGGCACGGGCGGGAGCTTTGTACCACCACGCTGGTAGACCTTGCCCCCCTCAACCAGCTCGCCCTCGCTATAGCTATCATCAGAAAAGCGGTCCTCGCCACCATCAGCATGGCCACTAGCCTCCGGAGTCACGTGGGACGAAGACTCTTGGATCGGAGTCTCATGGGGCGAAGGCTCGTCGGCCCGAGGCTCGTGGACCGGAGTCCGAGACAGGTCCATGTCAGACAGGTCCACCTCAGACGGAGCAGTCCTATGGTCGGGTGAATCAGCTGGGGGGTGGCGGCGAGGAAGGCGTAGCAGCCTTCCTACCTCTCCCGCTGCCACGTCCACCTCTAGCACCCCTCTTCATCCTCCCCTGACCTCTCCCGGCCGAAGAAGAAGCGCCCGCCGGTGGTGTCTGCATACTGTCTAGCAGCGCTCTTCGGAGGTGCTGGAGTGGAATGGAAGCACCCCTCCCAGCACGCGCAGAGGAAGGAGGCTCGGAGCGCTCTCGACCCACGCCCACCATCTGTCAACACCTGCAATGACAAAGAGTAAATGAAATTAGTACAACATAACAAAAATTGAATACCTGCCATGAATAATATGTATATAATTTAAGTGTATCATCATCATGAACATAATAAAAAATTGAATACCTGACATTACTAATATTACTCTTCATCGTCTATACATGCTCCGAGATCAATAAATGCATCATCATCACTATCAGTAATGACGTGCTCATCATCATCATCATCAATAAATGCATCAACATGTGGAAGGCCTCCTTTACATAATCGGTCAAGCATTGACAGGTCATCCGCAGCAGTAACCTCCTCTTGTTCCGGCTCAGGGTGAAGTCGGATTCACTGTCGTTGTCTACTTCAATGTTCTGGGGTGAAGTAGAGCGGTTCTTGAAATGTTTTTTGGAAAGACGTGTTTCTTGGAAGAATTATCCGTCATATGTGTATGGGTTAATGTGAGGTTCATAATCCTCTTCATTGGGGGGAGGTGGTCTAACACGTGGCGGCACTTCATAAACGACATCCCAACCATTGGGATTTGGATCACTTTGATAGGCCCACGGTAGATAAAAAAACTTGGGTTGCCTGTTGAGCCGTAATATAGACATGGGAACATTCAAAGGTGCTTTGTTTGATTTCGACTAGCCCTATATTTTCATGAGTCCTTCTAGTCTCCTTCGGCTAGAACCAATAACATTTGAAGACTACGAAGTTTGGTGGGTTTGCACCATAGAATTGAAGTTCATAAATTGCTTCAACTCTTCCATAATATTCGATATCTCCTTCGTCGATAGCAGAGATACAACAATTTGTAGACTTTTGGTCGGCCGTAGATAGCACTTTGCCATGGGTACGAAAGTGATACCCGTTGATGTCGTATTTGTCAAATGAACGGACCTTAAAGTTAAAACCATTAGCGCCTTGTCTCAATTCGGCGTCCATAAACTCTGAATTAGCCTACAAGTTTAATATGAAAGGATTGTTGCATTAGCCACAAATTAGACGAAGAAATGAAATGGTCTAATGGAAATTACCGTTTGTTTGAACCAAGAGATGAAAACGGGATAGCCGCCTCCATGCTTTGCCAAAAGCTCATACTCTTCGACGGAATCCTTTTGGATCACCGCTCCATACGAGAATTTGGCGACGTATCGACTGTATCAAATATCTGGGAATAAGAGTAGTTCAAAGGAATTAGAAGTTGCGAAACAATGTACCGAGAACTTACTCGATGTACGGCCGCACTTCTGTTAGGTTGTTGAAGATATACAATGAAATGGTTTGCCATTCTTCAACATCCAACGATAAGGAATTAGAAGCACCGGCTGGTGCGAGCTTCCCTTTGAATAGGCTGAGGTTGGATCCACCCTTTTTAGGGTCGCCAGCATTGTACCGAGGCTTCGGATTACGCAAATGACGATTTTTGGCTTCGTAGTGTGCTGTCACGAAGTTTGCCGCCTCCTCAGTAATGAATGCCTCGGCCATCGATGCTTCAATTCTACGTTTATTTTTACATTTTGCTCGGAGCGTCTTCTGCATCCTCTCTGTTGCGTAGCACCAACGATTTTGCACGCCCCCCCCCCCAATCTTGCCTCGGTCGGGAGATGCAAAATCAAGTGCTGCATTGGATTAAAGAAGCCCGGCGGAAAGATCTTCTCTAACTTGCAGATCAACTCCGGCGCCAACTCTCCCATTTCTTCTAGCAGGCCAAGTGATAGCTCTTTCGCACAAATAACACGGAAGAAATAGCTCAACGCTGCCAGTGCTAGCCATTCATCCTCAGGGATGAAGCCACGCAACATCACCTGCATTACCCGCTCAATCCATATGTGCCAATCATGACTCTTGTGACCAAATATTTTCAATTTTTTCAAGATTCACTCCCCTCTTTAGATTCGTTGCATAGCCATCAAGGAACATCAACTGCATTTTCACCCACAAGATAATTTCCCTCATAGCTGGTCTTCCAAGATTGAACCATGCCTTTGGCTTTGTCCAATTCTGCTTTCCTTTCGGTTTGTAACGTTCTATCACATAGCGCCTGATCGACTCTAGCCTTAGTATTATCCTTTGACTTCCCCTCTATACCGAACAATGTACCAAAAAGTGCCTCGGCGATATTCTTTTCAGTGTGCATCACATCGATGTTGTGTGGGCAAAGGAGGTCTTTGAAGTAAGGCAGATCCCACAAGCATGTCTTGTGAGTCCAGGCGTGTTTCGAACTATACCCCTTGAAATACCCTGGACGCTCTGGATCTAGCTCGAGAGCGTTTAACTGATCCAGGGTCTCTTGGCATGTCAACGTAGGTGGTGCAGAGTTTTTGACAACTCTACCTTTGATGAGGTTCTTCTTGTCTTTCCTGAACTTATGGCGAGGATCCAGGAACTATCTATGCAAGTCGAAGCAAGAAAACTTCTGACCGGCCTACAGCCAACGAAACTCAAGAGCTGCCTTGCATGTGGGGCACAGGAACCTTCCATGCACACACCAGACAACGAATAGCGCATATGCCGGCAAGTCATGCGTCGAGTACATGTACCAGACACTCATTATGAAGTTCTGTTTGCTAAAGGCGTCGTATGTCTTGAACCCATTATCCCAAGCTTCTTGCAATTTGTCCTTAAGCGGCTGCATGTACACATTCATATTCTTCATCGGATAGTTGGGCCCTGGAATTATCAACGTTAGGAAAATGTTCTTTCTTTGCATAATCTGTCCGGGGGGGATATTGAGTGGAATGACAAATACGGGCCAACAACTGTATTGGGTTGCCGTCAGACCAAACACACTGAACCCATCCGTGATGATGGCGACTCGAGGATGCCTTGGATCTGTTGCTTTTTCCGCATGTGATGCATCGAAGCGCTTCCATCCTTCACCATCCGATGTGTGCACCATCATCAGATTCCCATCTGCATCTAGTTGGGTTCTTTTGCCCGTTTTGTGCCATGTCATCTGTCTGGCCGTCTCTTCGACCATGAAAAGACGTTGAAGTCTTGGTACGATTGGCATATACCGAAGAACATTAACCGGGATTTTGGTCTGCGTGTTCTCACCCATACCGTTGTCTACCACAACATACCTGGATGACTTGCAAATGGGCCGATAGTTCAAGTCCGCATACTGAAGCCTAAATAAGGCACATCCTTTCTCACAGGCATGTATCTTCCCATAGGGCATCTTAAGAGCACGGAGGATTTTGTCTGACTGGTACAGGTTTGCAGGTAGTACATGGCCTTTGGGTAGAAAACGTCCAAATAATGTCATCATCGCGTCATAGCATTCTCTGCCCAAGTTGAATTGAGCCTTCAGAGCCATTATTTGTGAGATGGCATCCAGCTCACAAAGCTCAGTGTGCTCGTGGAGAGGACGTTTTGAAGACTCCAACATTTCATTGAAGGCCTTTCCAGATTCCTCCATCTCATCGTCCGAGTCCGGAGCATCATCAAAGTTTTGCACTATGTCTTCCATCCCGGTACCATGCTCGTCGGTGCAACGACGAACCACCTCGGCTCTGACACGTTGGGCAGACTCACCATGAAATGTCCAGACCGTATAAGCAGGCGTAAAACCAAACTTCTGCAGGTGTTTACTCATTTCAAGCTCGTTCCTCCTAGTTGTCGCACCGAACACAGGGGCACCAGGTTTTTCTCTGGCCATTTGCAAATGCGGCTCTCACAAACCCCTTGGTTTTTGTTAACCATTCATCGGTCATGTCTTCCTGACTAGTGTGACCGGTGTACATTCACGCACGATCACTCATCTTGCCTAGCTACTGGACACACAAGAAATATATACATAATTCAGCAAACCATATTCATCATTTAATGGAGTTTGTCAGTTTTATTACGTCCATGCAACCTAGACGCTAATAGGTAAAGATAGGTCCTAATCCCACCCGAGTATGTGTAGATTGGGTTCATTTTCCCATTCTCTGCTCCGGATTCGACGCAAAATTTTGGTAGCACCTCCCCGCTGTTCTCCTGATACACGTCTCGGAAATAAGTAGAGAGGATGTGTACCCGGAGAACAACAGGGAGGCACTGACGAAATTCTGCATCAGATCCGGAGCAGAGCATATGGGAAAACGAACCCAATCTACACATAATCGGGCTGTCCATGGATAACATTGGACAATTCGAAAGAATCATGGTTATAAATATGTAAATGCATGCATATTTATAGATGTTACCCTTTTGAACGGGAGACGCATAGTGGTCACGCATACTGATGATTGAAGACACCTATAGCTAGCAAGTTTCATCGGCACGAAGACCGGAATAGAGCAAATAAAGGGGGAGGAGGAGATGTCATTTGTGCTCACCCACGAACACAAGGGCGGAGCTCGTCGAACATACGGGGAGGTCGTCGAACACCAGACCCTCGCAACGACGAAACAACTGCACATTTAAATCCACCCGATCAACACAAATATGTTGTTTTTATAACAAAATCGAAAATATATGACATAACTCATAATTCACAAATATATGACCCCGTCGGCCTCTGGAAGGCCGAAGAGCACCTTTTCGGTCAATAGGAGGCCGAAGAGGTGTCGGGGGTGTCGTGTCTGGGTGTCGTGGTGTCGGGGTGTCGTGGTGTGGGGGTGTCGGGGTGTCGTCTCGTGTCGGGGTGTCGTGTCGGGGTCGGGGTGTCGTGTCTGGGTGTCGTGCTATAGGGGTGTCGGGGTGTCGGGCTGTCGGGGTGTCGTGTCGGGGTCGGGATGTCGTGTCTGGGTCGGGGTGTTGTGTCGGGGTCGGGGTGTCGTTTTCTTCCTCCTCCTCCTCCTCTTCTTCTTCTTCTTCTTCTTCTTCTTCTGCTTCTTCTTCTTCTTCTTCTTCTTCTTCTTCTTCTTCTTCTTTCCTTCTCCTCCTCCTCCTCCTCCTCTTCTTCTTCTTCTTCTTATTCTTCTTTTTTTCTTCCTTCTTTTCCTTTTTCCTCTTTTCTTCTCATCTTCTGCTCTTTTTCTTCTTCTTCTTCTTCTGCTCCTCCTCCTCTTCTTCTTCTTCTTCTTCTTCTTCTTCTTCTTCTCCCCCCTTCTACTTATTCTACTTTTCTTCTTCTTCTTTCATCTTTTTACTTCCTTTAATTATGACCATTTAACTAAAGCCTAGCACTAATCTAATCTAATCTAGCACTAAAACCTACAACTAACTATATCTAATATCTAAAACAGGAGAAAAAATACAGAAAAGGGTGTGGCAGTGGGGCTCACCGTGGGTTGGTCGGCCACGGGGCGAAGCCAGGGATGGCAGGGCGGCGCTCCTCGGGGGGCGGCTGGGGCGGCGACGGCGCAGCGCTCCTCGGGGGACGGCAAGGGCGGCGACGAGGCGGCGCTCCTCGGGGGACGGCAAGGGCGGCGACGGGGCGGCGCTCCTCGGGGGGCGGCTGGGCGACCGACCAGCGACTGCGGCGGGGAGGCAGCGTGGGGGAGGCTCGGGAGGGGGCGGTGCGGCAGCGACGGGGCGGGGCGGCGGGGAGGGGCGGCTACGGGGCGGGAAGGGTGCGGCGAGGCGGCGGCAACGGGGCGGAGTGGCAGGCAGGGGGCGAAGACGGGGCGGCGGCGGCGGGCTGTGAGAGAGAGGGGGGCGAGGGGTAGTGGCGGTCTTGGGCACGGGGGTAGCCGTTAAGCAAACCCCCTCTTTGCCGTCTGCTGGCAGACGACAAAGAGGGTGCCCGTTAGCTAGTCAACGGCGTGCCCTGGTGGGCCCCCCTACCCTCTTTGCCGTCTGCCTAGCCTTTCTGTGCCGTCTGCTAGAGGCAGCAGGCAGCAAAGAGGTGACCTAGCCAACGCCGTGCCCCCGTGGGGCTCACCAGGCTCTTTGCTTTCTGCCATTTGCCTTTTTGCCGTTTGCTGGCGGACGGCAAAGAACCAGGAAAATTTTATTTATGCAAATTCCAAAAACATGCAAGAAACATAAAGTGGCACTGGGCAATGGATTAACAGGTTAGTCCAATATAATTGAAAAAAAGGCAAAGTGAGGCAATAAGAACATAAATACAGCATGAAACAAGTAAAAAATATAGATATGTTTGACACGTATAAAAGACCAAGAGTCAAATACTCCACGAGTGCCTAAACTTGTTCGATGTGGTCACTTTGGTGCCTAAACTTATAAAATACACGGTGCCGTAACTTGTCTGAGCGTTCAAATACGATGCCTCCATCCGTATCCGGGCATATGCACTACCCACATGGCATGCCAACGTGGCATCAGCCCACATGTTAATGGGAGTGATGAGAGGAGTGTGTTGGTTGTTTTACAGAAAACTCCTTGTACTTTATATAATTTTCACAAAAGCTCCTGACATTTTATTTAAATACGTCAAACTACATTGATCCCACCTGTCAAATCTATGTCTTGCCTACAGGATTCGAACACATGTGCTAATCACTACGCCTAGAATAGTTGACTGTGCAATATCCTAATACACTTCTATTTATCAAGAAACCGGCCGAAATAATAAAGAGAAACAAAAAAGAAAAAGTTGATTCATGGGAAGTTGAAAAAAATATTAAGAAATTCTCACGTTTGAAGAAAAGAATTATTCAACATATTATCTGCCATGAACTTAAAAAGGTGTTAGTGCATTAAGAAATTATAGACGTGTCTTTAAAAAATGTCTGTCATGAATTCAAAAAATTACAACATCTATTTTTCATAAAATGTTCAATATGTATTAAAAGTTAGTGTAAAATTATTCTTACATTTCTACTAACACGTCTAACATGTGTTAACACATTTATAGAATTTATTGTTTCTACACAATGATTTTTAATACATGTTGAACAATTTTCAGAATACAATGATTTTTAATACTTATTTTTACATTGTTGTTGATTTTTAATAATTATGTATTCTAAAAATAAAACAAAGATACAAAATAATTCTGCGTGCTTGTGGTCCTGAATGAAGATGCAAAACAAATTTGATATATTTTATAATATACATTGAACTGTTTAAATCAACATAAATTTTAAAAAAAGTTCATGGTTAAATCTTTGAACTACAAATAATAAAAATTTAAATAGACAATAATCACATGTTGATAATTATTATATTTTAACATTAGAATATTTTATATCATATAAACCAAACAGTAACTTAAAAACATAATAGAAATTGCAGAGTGATAGATAGACTTTCCAGCTAACAGCTGTACACAAAGTACTATTAATTTTGGTGGCTAGCGTGCGTACTAGCTATTTAACGTGGATGTCCCAGGGTCGAAACCAATTTAAAGACGCAGTTTATTATTGTCATGTTATTAGCATATACAAAGCAAGGGCTTATTTGTGACTTTAATTAAATTTTAGGGGATTTTCTGGAAAAAAACTCGTACGCATTTCACCCAGCGCAGGCATCGCTCACACCCATTGACATGTGGGTCAGCCACCAGCTATCACTCCACGTGGACATCACATACGGTAGCATACATGCGGAGGCACCGTATATGCACCGTGCGACAAGTTATAGCACCGTTTTTATGTATTTTACAAGTTTAGGCACTAAATTGACCGCAACGGACAAGTTAAGACACATGTGGTGTATTTAACTCAAAGACCACCAACAAAGCGCTTCAGAAAAGAGGCAGGTGCCTTCAGACTTTTTTATGTGCATATGTCTGTTTCCATGTCCCAACAATAGCTTCCTAGACTTTTTTGTGAAAAGGTATGAATTTGTTATAAAAGTTTACCAGAAGAACAAAGCACTTCAAACATAATAAAAATTACATCAAAGTCACTGGACCGCCGTATGACCACTACCGCCGCCAATGAGCTGTCGACACGTTGTTGTCGCCGCTTCCCTACCAGAGCTGGCTTAACCTTGTCGATGACAGCCGGGAAATCTTCATGCACATGCCCCCAAGGACCAGCGCTCTTAAGCCACAGTCATCGCCATTGAACCCTTAAACAGATTTGAGGCAGCTGACACCAAATCTCGCCATCGCACACACACGACGGAAAATCCTAACCTCACAGTCTCTAGGGGGCTGTTTGGTTTCATGCCCTCAGCTGCCCCACCAATAAATTGGTCGTTTACCAGGTCTTGGGTGGTGTTTGGATGGTCGCCAAAAAATTGGTCCGCCCAGCCCACCGCAGCCAATCCAGTTCACATTCACGCCAATTTGCTGGCGAAGCTGGGGCGACAAAATCGACCGCCAAATAAGTGTCGTGTCCACGTTTGGTAGGGTTGCCTTTGGCTAAAACCAAACAGCCCCTAGGAGACGGCAAGAATCTATGCGGTTGCTTCGTCGACTATGTCCGGACGGACAAATTCAAGGAGGTTTGAAACTCGGAAGACAAACTCGAAGAAGAAGTGCTAGGTGTGGATTATAAAAACCTAACCTAAACTAGTAGGCTGCGAGCAGAGGCACCATGATTTCGCTCTCCCCACCGCCAGATGTCAGAGCGGTAGGCAAAGGGGAAGTGAATCCACAGGCTCGCCAACAAACCTTGGAGGGGATGTGTTTGCCATAGCCGCCGATGGGGGGAGGAAAGGAAATGTTTTGCTGCAGTTTCCTAATTTGTGCTTTTAGTTTCTTAGCCATATTAACAGTAACGCGGTGACAAAGATTAAAAGTAGAAAAGATGTTACACAAAGGCTCAAGTTATACCATAGCTGTACAAAAGTCATGATTACAACTGAATCATATGTATATATAGGAATAAATAAAATGTGAATTTCGACAGTGGTTGAAAAATCAGAGTCTGCAAGCGGTGCCAGGACCTTTGTCTACGCTAAAAAGGTCAATCCCCGGATAACTTGGGCACAAAGCTGTAGCAGAGCCCCACAATGAACAAGCAAACATGTATCAGGATCATGCATTGGCTAGAGAAGACCGAGTTCATACTTCCTACACTGACAATTGTAGGGTTTTCATGAATGATAAAAGATCTCTATTCCGATACCGATCAGCGCCTTGTGTCTCTCCTTGTCTCTGATGCTTTCTTCTTTCCGGCGATAACACCGGTGACCATTCACTTGTCTAAAGAACCATCTTCCTCCGGTCGGCATCGGTATGACGATTGACGAAGAGGAGGAGCAGAAGATCATCAAATCTTGAGAGATTGGTTTGATAAGAGCAGTGGCAATCTGATCATCAGAGGTCATCTTAGGACAAGCTTTCACATCGGCTGCTTAAATCCCAGTGACGATCCCGAAACCCAACAGAGGGAGAAAGACAGTGCAATTTGAATCTGTGATACTGCTGCTATGTGCACCTTTGCTGCTCATCCAAACCACAGGGTCGGTTGCTTCTCACTGTACAAGCAATGTCTGAAAATGCCACTAGGAAACTCTGTCGGTCTCCTGGGCAGGTCGAGTTCTCTCTTCTTCGCAACGAAGATGGAGATCCTTGTACGCATTTGCGCAGGCGGCGGCGAAGCTCTCCATCGCTTCGAAAAACTTGTTCATGCATGATTGCAGACCCACTTCAGAGGGCGGATCACCATCCTGCACAGCCTGCGCAGATAAGGACACGCCGCCCTGATTCGAAACAAGCACGAGCTTCTTATTCTGTGCTTCGAGGGCCTTGCGCATCGACACTTGATCCCTCTCCATCACTCTAAGCTCCCTGTCCATTTCTCTGTTGGCCATCATGCCCTGCCTCCACTCTAACCTCTGCTTCTCCCACAGGTGCAGAACCTGGGAGGCAAAAGCCTGCATGGCGTCTACCACCCCCGTCTCCGGTATCCTCGCGATTCCGGTCGCCCAGTTATTACAGATGATGAAGATGGGGGGTGCTCCCAGGCGCCCCGGAGAGAACGGGGGAGTGCCGTCATCGGTCACTTCAGGCACATAGTCAATCCCCTTCTTCAGCCAGTCGTTTATAGTGCCAATGTAGCTCGTTTGCGCGTTAACCCATGCGGCGAAACTGGCAACCAGATCCAGCAACTCAAGCTCCAGGTGCTTGATTAGGTCGATATGAGCTTCACTGAATCTTGCAGCTGCGACGGTAGAGTCGATGCTTTTAGCTTGGGACAAGGCGTGGCACTGGATTTTATGGCATTCTGACATGGCATGCCACATTTGCATCAACCTGAAAATGCATGAGAGTTAACATGCAGACAAAAAGTGACACAAGGTGCCAACATAGAGATGCATGACAGTGTTAAGCTTCATGCACTAGCCAACGCAACTAAAAGTCCGAAATGATGGAAAGGGCTAGACAATCCACATATACACTTCAACAGACAGCACCTTCTGTGTCTTAAAAGTACTTAATACTGAAAACAACTTGAACGCCAATACATCTTCCGGGTCAAACACTAGTCGGGTCTTGAAATCATCTCATTGGATCCGACAACTTACCAGGATTCCCAAAACTTTACTACTCCCTCTGTAAACTAATATAAGAGTGTTTAGATCACTACTTTAGTAATCTATAAACGCTCTTATATTAATTTACGGAGGGAGTAACAAACTGCGGTGCCTCATCAGAGGAAATAATCTGGCTATTGCTAGTGACATGTTTGAAGCCACAGAACCAGAAAGATAATTGTGTGATTAATTTAATGACTTCCCATTTATGATTGTTCGTGGATGCCCGGAATGAAAAATATTTTGTATACCAATAAGTGTGTGTTAACTGTGTACTAGAGAATGATCTAACATCTCGGTTGCCTGCTGACCCAACGCTACTATTGATCCACTCAATTCATTTTGAAAAAATGTATGCATTGTGAGCATTCATCTGAAAATTATTGTTATTTTCGAAAAGAGATGCATGCTACATACCCTTGAATCAGCTCATTTGTTTGCGGCCACAATTCTTCATCTCTCAGCTTATTGATCTTCTTTGAGATAGTGTTGACAACCTGAATGGCAACACTTATTTTTGTCGATAGCTTCCTGGTATAAGTTTCAATTGCCTCAAGTTTATGAGCCTCAGCACCTCTCTCATAAAGGACTTTTAGTTCCTCACATTTTTTATCATACAGCACCCTCATCTTCTCCTCACTCTATATGATAAACAAAAGTACATGAGTATAGCCAACACAAGACAAAAAAAGATAGAGAGAAATCAAGTACTTTTAAGTTTTAAATATGAATAAATAAATCCAATTAAGTAAAATACTTGTACTTATACATGACAAGGAAAGCAAAGGAACAGTGAAGCCAAAGCATTTGAAATATAAACCCCTCTAGCATAAATAAAACAATAAAAACGATGATTCCTTCAGAAGGCAGCTATCTGAATGGTACTGTTCACTAGCTTCAGAAGGAGTAAAAATGAAAGGGTTGCGTAAATCGTTGAAACAGAAAAATGAGCAACCTACAACTACTAGGAAACTTTATATAAAGCTAAAATGGAGTTATTCATAGCATAAAACTCCCAATTGTCTATAATTGAGTACCGGCAATATTTGCGAGCATACTCGACAGCTAGTAGCTGACATTCAAGTTTGTTAAACATAGTACTATGTTCAACATCACGCACATAAAGACAAAATTGTACACGGATAATATCATTCAGCTAAAAACTAAAAAAAAAGGTAGTAAAGCATGCTCAGAACCTTGAGTTCTTCAAGAAGCTTCTCCTCCCACATGTAGAGCTTCTGCAATGTCGAAGAAAGGTTGCCATGTTCTGTAGCTTTGTCCTCCACAAACTGCAGGAACTCCTCGCCGACTGAAGGCCGGCCACAGATTATCATCGATGAGGATACTACAGACAGAAGCAATTGAGTTAGCCAAAATTCCTATTTTCATCAGATGGCCACGAAAAGATTGAAACTCTGGAGAATGCTTCATAATCATAGATAAACCTTTCAGTCCTGAGGTCTTGTGGTGGTAAGGCATCTTCCCAACCTCGAGCACCTTGGATACATTGGCTGCAGAGTTTGCGGCATGCTCGAACTGCGACCTGATCTCCCGTGCCACCTCAATGTCATCGTTGTAGGCCTTCCCGGGAACCGCAGCGGCATCTGAATGTTCTTCCACCACACTCTTCTCCACTACATGGACATGATGAACCATGCTGCTTGCCTCCGACGACTTGGACTCCCGGTGCGGCTCCTCGCCGGCACTGCTCCTCCCTTCGTCCTTGGCGAGCCCAGCTCTGTCGGCTTCACTGTCGTGGTTGCCATTGGTGCGTGCTTCCTCCTTGACGACCTCTTCTTCCACTTCCGCGTTCTCCAATTCCAGAATTTCGCCCCCCTCCTGCGCGACCTTGGAGGTCCGCCTGGGGGTATGGGCCGCCACGGCAGCCGGCTCCTCTTGGTAGTAAGTTTCAACTGACTGAAACGGGTTAAAGAAGTCCCAGCTTGACACCTGCGGTGGCGACGGCGCAGCCCCATCGACGGAGGAGGCTGCCGTCTCATGGAAGCCGCCGTCGTTGGGGTACCTGTACTGATAGCTGCCGTAGTAAGATCCGGGTCCGGGCAGCGGTGGGCCGGAGGCACCATTGCCCGGGTAGTAATGGACGGTGGCATTGGTGGCTTGGGTGCGGTGCTCGTATGACACAGACGGCGGCGGCGGCTGGCTGCGGGCATAGCTGATGTTGAAGAAACCATGTCCATAGCCGTCAATGTCGGGCCCGTACCCATACGCGTGGCCGGGGACGTAGCTGTAGAGCGGCGGAGCGTATCTGGAAACGAAAGGCGGAGCCACCTGCTGCGGTGGCGGTGGCGGTGCCGGTGGCGGTGCCGGTGTCGCGGACGGGAGGGGCTCGAGGCGGGGGACATGCGGGTCGGCCTCGTCGTCGTCGTCGTCGTCCGACGGGAAGCTGATGTGCGCGCCGTCGGAGCCGCCTTCGTCGTCCGAGTGGAAGCATATGTGGCCGGCGTCGTCATCGGCCTTGTTGTCGGGCGCGTCGGCGGCGGGGAGCGGGTCCCCCTTCCGGCGCTCGGGGAGGCGCAGCGGCAGCGCGGGGGGCTCGGGCGGCGGCCGCGGCAGTAGGATGAAGTCGTGCAGCGCGGCGCCGGCGGCCTTGAGCGAGGCGGCGTAGGCGCGGTGGGCGTCGGCGAGCGCGTAGCGGTGGCGAATGGCTTCGGCCAGCAGCGCGGAGCGGTCGCGGCAGAGCGCGACCGCCGCGTCCTGATCCCGACGGGGCGGCTTGGAGTGGCCGCACCCCATGGCACCCAACCAGGGAAGCCAGGAAGCAGCAGCAGCAGCAGCAGAGGGAGCGCAAAACAGGTTGGAAAGTTAACGTTGGTAATTAGGGATGGGATGCCGCAGGTGGGGTGGGATAGGATTCGGCGACTGCTGCAGATCTAGAGCAGGGAGGCTGCTCCTTTTGGGCAGTTGGCGAGCGTGCGCGAGGGGTGCCCCGCCGTCGACGCGGAGGCCCCTTCCGCAGCCCAGTCCAGTCGAGTCGAGTCCAGTGGGTGGCAATGAGGCGGAAGAGCCGGAGTGGGGGACAGGACACCCGCGCCGTACGTGGCGGCGTGGAGGGCTTTTCGGCTTTGCTCCGGTGGCGGTGGGACAGCCACAGCCAGGCCACTCACGGGGCACGGGCTCACGTCGAGCAAACCTGCTCGAGTTTTGGAAGGATCCATGCATAGTATGAATCCATCATCGATTCATCATCATGCACGGTGCGTTGTGATTTCGTCATGACTTCGCTGGGAGAAAAAGGAAAAGTTGGCTACTTTTGTGTTTGTCAATCTTGTAGCCCCCGACGGGACAAGCGCTGCATGCCAAGATTCCACGTCAAAAGTGTTTTTTTCTACGTGTACATTGTATCGCACTTTTGGCCTTTTTGCACGTGACACGAGTACCACACCATGTACTGGCCGGCCACTGGCATTCGCATGCGCAAAACTACAAAATGCCACCTCTCTCCCAAAAGAAACCCAATTTAGCTAAATTTCAGTCAGCTGAATTTTTGTTTTGTGGTCAATCGATTTTCTGGCCCTTGGATTGTGCTTTAAGATTTGTGTAGTTTTTCTTTTTTCTGTCATGTTTTGCTGGTGGTATTGGGCTGTTTGGATTCGATTGACACCTATTTTGCGTCAATCGATTTTGCTCTTGGGCTGAATTTTGGTGTGTGCATGCTTTTTTCCCATGTGTTTGTTTTTGTTTTCTGCATGTGCAGACTTTTTTTAATTTTTCAGTTCAATTTTTTTTCTTTATGTAAATTTTCGGATGTCGAGTGCGTGAAAATGTATACATGCAAGTACTACATGTACAAATTACATTACAGTACGGAAACTTTACTCTTATATATTTATCTACCTATTATAAAAAGTGCATTTTGTGCTAATTGTGTGGGAAATTTTGTTTTTTTTTATTTTCTTTATTCTTTAAGGGTAATACAATGCTAATTGTTTTGTGCTATTTTTCTGTTAATTAAATACATTTTGCTATCCTTATGTGTATGTATGCATGAAAGTACTATAAAATATGTTTGTAAATTATAGTAGACTGCTAAAATTGCATTATTATATGTGTATTCGCTGCATATTATAAAAAGTGCAATTTCATTGCAAAGTTGCGTGCAACTTTTTTCTTTATTTCTTTCTTCTTAACAGTAATTTCAATGTCGTTAATTTATTCCCTCTAAGAAAACTTTATTAGTTTTATTATGTTTAGTTTTTAATTCATTTACTATTTTTAAGGAAGATACCAATTCACTATTATATGTTTATTCTTAGATAACTAAAAAACTGCAATTTATGTGTAAATTGTGTGCAAATTGCATCATTATTATTTTTGAATTCCTTTCTTCTTAAAGGGTGGTACCAATGCCACTATACTTCATTTCTTATTAGAAAAGATTTACTTTTATTTTTGTGTTTGTAAGTAAGTATACACGCAAGTATGATACACCATGTGTGTAAATTATAGTAGAGAGCAAAAATTGTACTGTATATGCTTATTTTTGGCATATTAGAAAAGTGCAATTTCAGGGCATACTTGTGTGCAAGTTATTTTTTAATTTTCTTTCTTCTTAAAGGGTTTCATTCTTACATAGAAAACTTCATTATTCTGTTTTAGTTTTAGTTTTTGTATTTTGTTTCCTTAAAGGGTTTCATTCTTCCATAGAAAACTTCATTATTTTGTTTTTGGTTTTATTTTTGTTTTTTATTTTCTTTCTTCTAAAGGGTTTCATTCTTCCCTAGAAAACTTCATTATTTTGTTCTGTTGTTTTTTTTAATTTTCTCTCTTCTTAAAGGGTTTCAATCTTCCCTAGAAAATTTCATTGTTTTATTTTTGATTTATTTTCTTTCTTCTTAAAGGGTTTTATTCTTCCCTAGAAAAGTTTATTATTTTGTTTTCACTTTAATTTTAATATTATTTTATTTTCGTTCTTTAATGGTAATACCTTTATTTTGCATATTATAATGAAGCGCAATTTCTGTGTAAATTGGGTGCAAATTTTGCCATTACTTGTTTTTTATTGCCTTTCTTCTTAAAGGGTACTGTCAATAGTAAGATTTTTTTTATTTTCTTTCTTCTTCAAGGGTAAGATTAAATGCCAATGATTCTTTTTAGTTTAGAAGACTTCATTATTATGAATTTTTTTGTTTCTTCTTTAAGGACATTATCAACTCCACTAATTCATTTCTTCTGAGAAAACATCTTTTTTGCAAAAGTTCCATAATATATGTTTATTCTTGCATATTATAAAAATCATAATTTATGTACGTATTGTGTGCAAGTTTTATCATTATTCATTTTGTTTCTAAGGGGGTGGTGGTGGTGGGGTGTACGGTTGATGGTGTAGGAGTGCAAAATTTGCCATTGTTATATTTCTTCTTAGTTGGTAATATCAATCAAAGTAATTTATTTTTTCTTAGAAACTTTCTTATTTGATTTCGATTTAGTTTCATCCATTTTCTTATTTTTAAATGGTAATACCAATGTCAGTAATTCGTTCGTTCTTAAGAAACTTCAATTTTCTGTGAAAATTCCACCACTTACTCTCGCGTATTATAAATATACGCAATTTGCGTGTAAATTGTGTACAAATTGTGTCATTATTTATTTTATTTTCTTTATTCTTAAATGATAAACCAATGACTTAATTCATTCTTTCTTAGAAATTTTCATTATTTTGATTTTATTTTTGTTGCAAATTCATTCCTTCTTAGATAACTTATTTTTTTGTAAAATTTTCACTATTATATTGTTATTCTTTCATATTATAAAAGCACAATTTCTCTGTACATTATGTGCAAATTTTGTCATTATTTTGTTTAAGGTGACACCACCACAATTATTAGAATTTTAGGCAACGGACGACTACATTGCTGCATGATTAGTGTGCATGAATGTAGATCAACTGAAACAATTTTACGGTCAGTCGACTAGTGCAAATTCCTGTAGTCGGTCCGTATTTCAATTTGGGCATGTGTGTAGCGTTCGTCACCAAGGTCCTGGTAATCCACCATGCTTTTTACGGGATACTCCCATATGCATGTTTTTTTTTGAGAAATTCCCATATGCATGTACTACACTGGTTTTCTCTGAAACTATACATGTACATTGCTTTTTTTTTGCGGGAAATACATGTACATTGCTTGTTGGGCCATTAATTTTTTTATGTTGCTACGTTCGTCCCAATTTATTCAGACAGCCATGCATGTGTCTGATAACATGTGTGTGTGTGTGTGATGGAAACATATTTTTTTTTAGGGATGTGTGATGGAAACAGATGGCTGAGAAGGCACAGGGTGACGGAAGAAGTGTATGGATGTGCAGGCCATCGTCGGGACTTGGCCCAGGTTTCCGAGAATGAAAAGTGTGGTGCAAGTGCGTCGAGGGCAGGCTCAATCGACTGAAACAACTTTGGGTCAGTCGACTGACCCAAATTATGTTTTCAGTTGATTGATCTGTAGCCGGTCCCAAAAAAACCAGTGCACCCTCTAATGCATATTTACTACGCAGTGATCTGGACTTTCTTATATTAGAGAAGTAGCGTTTTTTTCTACATACATCGTTTGAGTGACAAGGTTTGCGGATCACTTCGATGAGACGCTTCCTGCAGCACACTCAGCTTGGAGGGCACCACCCGGTGAGCACGCCGTGTTCGCCGGTATTTATCAGACACCCTTGAGATCCCTGAGATCCAAGTCAACCCGAATGCCAGTGACTAGGGAAGAGCCTTTTCCGAGCGGAGCACTCCCCCACTCATCTGAATTCCCAAACAGGGCGAATAGGTCCCCTCTCGCCGGCAAAGGCGACTGGGTGGGGTCCACTTCATGGATGCCCGCCGAGGGAAGCCCCGAGTAGATCACGCCGCCCGACAAACACCATGTACTCCCTGACCATATGCAAGAGCCTTCATGGACCTGAGAAATCTAGGGTTACCTCAAGAAGAATGTCTTGTTCACCCAGAGGACGACGCAACCGCGAAAAGGATCACTTGGCAAGCAAAGGGCTACACCTTCATGGATGGAGACACTTATCGAGTCCTCCTATTTGATGTGTTATGCATTGAACAGTAAGGCAAACGCCATAAGGCCCTCTTATATGTGCCAACCCTGGCTTGAGCCATTAACCCTGAGATTTTTTTTTGTATAATGTGATAAAAAAATAAGTTGTCAAAACATGCATGTACGTTCGTAAGAATGTCCATGTACGTACATAAGAATGTTCATATGTGCAATAAATTGTTCATCACGTGTTTAAAAAATATTCGTGTATTAAACAAGTTGACGTATTTTTTTCAAGAAATCATGGATTTAAAAGAAAAACATATACATGATACAAAATGTTCATCATATGTGTTCATGTATACTCCTTCCGTTCCCAAATATAAGTCTTTTTAGAGATTTCAACAAATGGCTACATACGGAGCAAAATGAGTGAATCTACACTCTAAAATATGTCTACATACATCCGTATGTTATAGTCCATTTGAAATATCTAAAAAGACTTATATTTAAAAACGAAGGGAGTACATAATAGTTATGTTTATGAATTTAAAGGGAAAGAGGAAAAAGAAAAATACTATAAAACCAAAAGAAAACAGAAAGAAAAGAGAAATGGGAAGAAAACCAAAGGAAAGTAAAAAAACCAAAAAAAATCTGAGAGAAAAACTCCGGAAGCCACGTCTAGAACAAAGGTAATGGGCCAGCCGAGCGCGCCCCTGGGTGAAAAGGTCGAGCTCATTATGAGATGTAGCCTCGCCTTGGCCTCTGACGCTCCACTAAAGCCCTTCTTGGATCCTCGTTTTGCTCCACTTACACCTGTAAAAGTTATAGATCTCTGTCCGTCATTTTGGTTTCTAGACGAAAATAACTCTTGACATGTAAATTACACCCGAAAATTTGATACACGTGTATTAAATTACATTTATACCAAGCGCATCCTAAACGGGCCAGCTCAACGCTATCCCCTGGAGCAGTTCTGGGAAGGTTCTAGGGACCATTTTAGAATGGTTTTATAACCTTCCGTGTTGTCTTTTCTTTTGTCATTATGTGTTTTTTTACCGATTTTCTTCAGGTTTTTCTTTTTCTCTTTCTCTTTTTCGTTTTATTTCCTTTTTCTTTTCATTTGTTTTTATATTAACATTTTTTTATACACATTGAACATTTCTTAAATACATGATGAACATTTTCTTCAAATACATGTTTTGATATTTTTTTAAACAAATGTTAAACATTTACAAATACACGTAGAAAAATCTCTGGATGGTACGAAACCCTGGTAAAGGAGGAGGGTTGTGATAGGCTTGGCGAGCCAACATCAAAACTCAGTCACTCTTATGGAGATGAAACGTAGAATAACATCGTTGGGGCATTCAGCGACGCGCCATATCGGAACCCGGGTGCGGTGTCAAATGGGCAAGGGCCAGGCCGTCACCCCCTTGGTGGTGCGCCATATGTTGATCTAGATACGGTGACAAGTGAGCAAGGATCGGGTCATCGCATCCTTAGTGGTGCTACATCGACGCCCGGGTGTAGTGAAAATTGAGTAAGGGTCTTCGCATTTGACTCGACAAGTGCAAAGGGTAAGGAAGCTAGCTGAGCCTAGGAGGATCCGCTTATGTAGCTAGAGCGTAGGGTCCTACGGAGCTAGTTGATACATCGGTGTGAAGAGACGTTGATATCCTTTGTGTTCAAGAAACCAAATGAAAGGGATGGAAGGCGAATGAGGTGGAGGATACCAACTTCAAGCTATGATAAGTTACAAACAGAAATAGAGTAGGCATCTTGATTAACAAAAGTCTCAAGTATGGAGTGGTAGACGTCAAGAGGCATGGGGACCGGATTATCCTGATCAAGCTGGTAGTTGGGGACTTAGTTCTCAATGTTATCAATGCGTATGCCCCGCAAGTAGGCAACAATGAGAAAACTAAGAGGGAGTTCTAGACAGGCCTGGAGGACATGGTTAGGAGTGTACCTGTTGGCGAGAAGTTCTTCATAGGAGAAAACTTCATTGGCCATGTGGGTACATCTAAGACATATTTTGAAGGGGTGCATGGAGGCTTCGCCAATGGCATCACAAATTAAGAAGGAAAAGATGTCCTAAGCTTTGCTCTAGCCTATGACATGATCGTAGCTAACACCCTCTTTAAGAAGAGAGAATCACATCTAGTGACTTTTAGTAGTTGTCAAAACTCTAGCCATATTGATTTCATCCTCTCGAGAAAAGAAGACAAACGTGCTTGCCTAGATTGTAAGGTGATACCTGGAGAGAGTGTTGCTCCTCAGCATAAGCTTGTGATGCCTGACTTCCGCACTCGGATTCTAATCCAGCGGGATAAGCATGCCAAAGTAGCTAGAATGAAGTGGTGGAAGTTTAAGGGAGCAGCTTAGGCTTTCAAGGAGAGGGTCATTAAGGAGGGCCCTTGGAAGGAAGAAGGTGATGAAGACAATATGTGGATAAAGATAGCGTTGCATTCGTAAGGTGGCTGCAAAGGAGTTTGCAGTGCCCAGGGAAGTAGAAGCAAAGTTAAAGATACATGGTAGTCAAACGATGATGTCCAAAAGAAGAAAATTTGCTTCATAAGCCTACACGGCTACTCCTGAATAGGAGTGCAGACAAGATAGAGAAGTAGAGGGTAGCAAAGAAGGTCGCAAAGCGAGATATGAGTGGAGCAAGGGGTCGGTCGTATGAGGATCTCTACCAGCGCTCAGACACGAAGGAAGACAAAAAGGACATCTATATGATAGCCAAGATCCGAGAGAGGGAGGCGAGGGATGTTGACCAAGTCAGATGCATCAAGGACGGAGCAGATGAACTCCTGGTGAGCGACGAGGATATTAAACATAAATGGCAGGAGTACTTTGACAAGTTTTTCAATGGAGAGAATGGGAGCTCTACCATTGAGTTATACGCCTCTTTGATGATACCAGAAGGCGTTTTGTGTGGTTAATTCAGGAGTCTGAGATCAGGGAGGCTTTAAAAAGGATGAAAGGAGGCGAGGCGATGGGCCCTCGGAGACATAGTGATAGCATGGCTAACTAAGCTTTTCAACCTCATGTTTGGGCAAATAAGATGTCAGAAGAATGGGGGCGGAGTATAT
Organism: Triticum aestivum; assembly: GCF_018294505.1. Taxonomy (NCBI): domain Eukaryota; kingdom Viridiplantae; phylum Streptophyta; class Magnoliopsida; order Poales; family Poaceae; genus Triticum; species Triticum aestivum. The sequence goes on along the minus strand of NC_057814.1, from coordinate 265,947,319 downwards.
TAGTACCAATGTTTAATAACAAAGGGGATGTTCAATGCTGTACTAATTACCATGGGATTAAGTTGACGAGTCATACAATGAAGCTATGAGAGAGAGTCATTGAGCACTGCTTGAGAAAGAATGGCAAGCGTGACCAAAAATCCGTTTGGTTTCATGCTTGGAGGTCGACCATGGAAGCCATTTTCTTGGTTCGACAACTTATGAAGAGATATAGGGAGGAAAAAAAAGACCCGAATATGGTGTCCATTGACCTTGGAGAAGACCTGCGATAAGATAGCACGGAATGTCATGTGTGGGCCTTAAAGAAACACAGAATCCCAACATAGTATGTTACCCTCATGAAGAACTTGTAAGATAATGATGTCATAAGTGTTCGAACAAGCACACTGGTGACTTTTTGATTAAAATAGAATGGTACCAAAGGGTAGGTTTAAACCCTTATCATTTTGCTTTGGTGAAGGATGAAGTCACAAGGGATATACAAGGAGATATCCCATGGTGTATGCCTTTTGCAGATGATGTGATGCCAGTAGATGATAATCGGACGAGGATTAACAGAAAGTTAGCGCTATAGAGACAAACCTTGAAATCGAAAGGTTTTAGACTTAGTAGAACTAAAACCGAGTACATGTGGTGCGGTTTCAGTACTACTAGGCACAAGGAGGAGGTTAACCTTGATGGGCAGGTGATACCTCAGAAGGACACCATTCGATATATGCGATCAATGTCGCAAAAGGATGGTGTTATTGATGAAGATGTGAGCTATCGAATTAAAGTTGCATGGATGAAGTGGCGCTAAGCTTCTGGCGTTCTATGTGACAAGAGAGTGCGGCAAAATTTAAAAGGTGTGTTTTATAGAACGATGTGACAAGAGAGTGCCACAAAAGGTAAAAAATCAGGTTTTACAGGATGACGATTCGAACCACCATGTTGTATGGCGACGACTGTTAGCCGATAAAAGACAACATGCTCAACGGTTAGGTGCAGCAGAGATGCGTATATTGAGATGGATGTGTGACCACATAAGAAAGGAGTGATTGGATCCGGAATGATAATGTAGGGATGGAGTTGGGGTATCACCGACTAAAAAGAAACTTGTCCAACATTGTTTGAGATGGTTTGGGCATATTCAGTGCGGACCTTCAGAAGTTCCAGTGCATAGCAGATAGATAAAACGTGCTAATAATGTAAAGAGAGGTCGGGGTAGACCGAACCTGACATGGGAGGAGTCCATAAAGAAAGATATGAAAGACTAGAATATCACCAAGGAACTAGACACATGAACACACTGGTTATCCATGTACCCGAACCATGAGTTGGTTGTGAGATTTTATTGGTATCAGCTCTAGCCTAGCCCAACTTGTTTGGAACTAAAGATTTTGTAGTAGTAGTAGTAGTAGTTGTTGTTGTTGTTTTGGTACAAAACTTTTTATATATTACTTGAACATTTTTACATCATAGTAACATATTTTTAGAATGCTATGAACATATTTTTGGACAACACGAACATTTTCTTAAAGCCACACACTTTTATAATGGTGCGAAACATTTTTTAAACACGCACATTTTTTTACATTGTATAAACACTTTTGAAAGTGTCATGAACATTTTTTTAAACACGGCAACATTTTTATAAATGTCATATACGTCTTTTTTAGATGCATAGATATTTTTCAAAATTGAAGAACAAAAATTTCACACTGTTTTAACATTTTCCAAATACATGGTGAGTGTTTTTAAAATTTTAAATAAATTAATTGGAGTATATGTACTTAGATATTTGAAATATAAAAAAAGGAAAAAAAATGGTGTGTGTGCCTACATGCCTACGTATGTGTCTATCTGTGGTCGAGCAACATCGATTTTTTTCTTGAGGGATGGATGAGCCAGATAGATGAGCACTGTAACGTGAGCTGCTACTTTATTGGACCAGCCCATTTCCGTGCTGTATTGGGCCAGGCCATTTCCGTGCTGTATTGGGCCAGCCCATTTCCGTGCTGTATTGGGCCAGCCGATATCCGTGCGTTGCGATTGGAGCATACAGGTCGTAACAGAGGAAACTATAGGTGCGCCCAACAATTTCCCTTACACAGCCTAGAGTGTAGACGTACTACTATTTGGAGCCCAAATCTGCCTAGGGTGGGCCATATTCAAAGCCTGGGCCAGGCCATATACAAATTAATCTGTAACTGGACTGACCCGTGAACATTCAAATTAATCTTTGTCACAGGAGTTACTTTGTAATTTCTTTGATTTTAAATCCAAATCAGTGTACCTGTAACAGTTATAAATATGAATAGAATTATAGGTGTTTCTAAAACCTAGCAGGCATATACAAATACAAACAACAGTTTCTACGACCATCAGCAACGTAGCAACAAATACACAATAAGCAAATAAGTGAACTGTTCTAAAAAAAGTGGACTGCATTTTTGAATATTTATATACAGAAAATAATACTCGTTTGGATACATGAAAGATGACCCAGCACTGCATATTTGCATGTACTAGTAACAAGGCTTGTGTGAAGTTTGCATTGCAATACTTTTTATCTTTTAAATTTAAATAGGGACTTTGAGCTGAGAGAGGATTTTCAAAATCAAAATTCAACTTTTCAATTTTCCAAAAGTTCTGAAAACATACACACGTACTTGGAGATGTATACTACATGTGTGTAAAAATTCATGATGAAATAGTTTTGATGTGGTCTACACAAAAAACAAAATCATGTACTTTTATGGTGAATAGTACATTTGTTAGAAATCCATGATCTCCTTTTGTGGTTCGCAAAAATGGTATTTCACCGTGAAACTTTACAAACAAGTAGTATACATCTATAAGTATCTGTGTATTTTTTTTCAAAAGAAACATTAAACTTAAAAGTTTTCCCAATAATTTAAAATCTGGGCCTCAGCCCGGGAGCTGAGAGCAATTCCGCTTTGAGTTGCCGTGCTTTGATGACGTATATATATGGCCCACCGCACTGGGAAACCCATTTTTTTGTGTATAAGGGACTTGAACCCGGGTAAAAAGAAATAGATACCTTTGCATCCAGCTCCAAATGGAGCAGTATTTGGTCACAGTGTGCTTGCACGGTTGCACCTGTATGCTCTGCTGATCAGATGTGTGCTCCAGAGCTGTCAATCATCTTAGTTCCCGGATCATGTAATCACTATCACGTCAGCATATCAATGTGTAAAAGGATCATGGGCCAGTTCTTTTGCAAGATTCTCCCAGAATCGGACCCCTTCTCAGCTTGCAGCCATGGGAAATCCTCCATCGCCACACAGCTGCTTCAGCGTAATTCTGCTTTCCATGACCGTAACCTGCTCGGAAATGAATGAAAACCACTGTGAGTTTCTCAAAAGGAAAAAATTATAAACACGGGAAATGCATCTTTAATATCTATTCCCTCCGTCCCATAATATAGGACGTTTTTTGACATTAGTATAGTGTCAAAAAACGTCTTACATTACGTGACGGAGGGAGTATCTATTTTTAGATCACCAGGGAGTAGCCTGCTGGGTCTCATACTGTTCGAATGAAACCAACCACAGCAGGTTCAACAGAATCTTGGCCTTCAAGCCAAAAGTTTAGACACAAAAACAAAGAGCGAAAATGGAAGTACGTTACGAAACAAGAGACATAACAAGCTTTTTTTTCATCATTCTGACTGCTGCCCATCATCTGAACGTCCAGTCTTCGCATATGATTTAATCTCGAATTCCGATGCAAAATAAAGCGTAAGAAAGTACAAACTATATATGCCAACTCACGAATCTGCTAAGTGCGTCACTAGATGCCATCAAGAAACCTGTTTCAGCACAAAATGAGATGAAACGATTGACAAAAGAATTGGCGCCAGTACCAAATGATCTCCAGTTTTCCACGAATTTGGTTGAGATGATAACCATGTTAGCTGCACTATTTCTGTAGGCCTGTTAGGAATGCAGGAAGAAGCAAGGAAATGAGGGCACCGCGTCACAACCAAGACCTTCCTAACTGAATTGATGCTGGAAATCAATTGGGCCGGGCCACAAGGTACAACAGCCGTATTGAATTGTCCACCAAGCTGCTTGAACCAACCAAGACCTTCCTAACCAAATTAATGCGTAACAAAGGAAGCTGCTTCTTAACTCTCTAGGCCCTACAATGCTCCCCTGCCCTCATGTCTTTCAGCCACCGCACGGATCAGTACTCAGTACCACGGCCATGTAGTAAGCTTCGGAAGGTCGCACGAAACATCCCAAGGAACCCACTTGATGGTGGCTCTCCAGCTGACGCTGTCCTAAATGTCCCCTCCGTGTTGACGAAAGCTCAGACTTGAGTAGTTGTCTGAATAATGCTTCTGCCCAACATGGTACCACTGCCTATCGTACTACGTCGCAAATCATCTAACAACTTTGGCCTCCACAAGGACCCCGATGCACTAATTGCATGTCGACCCACCGATATCCAGTTCAAATCATTGCCTCTATTGCAGCCAACATCGCATGACCAGATTTATGGCCTTGCTGCTTTGCTAACTGGTGTCAAAACAAAATTACACGCAAGTCATGGATCATAAGTTAACCTAACAAGCTAACACCATTCTGAACGCTCAAGCCACAATATTCTTTTTAATGGCCAGAACACATTGTTTTAGCTTGTTGGTAGAAGCAGAGCTCAGGGACAAGAAACCACACTAACATTGTTTGGCAAGGTTTAAACTTCTGTTATAACTCCTAAAGAGGTCTTCAGTAGAGTTGTAACATGACATGGGAGCCCATTTAACTAATTAAACTTATCGTGTACAGTAGTAATGAAAACTCTTAGTGCTAAAATCAAGTAGTATAATGCATTTGAAATTGATCATTGTTGGAAGTTACAAGGTCATGGGCAATGAATAGAGCGGGATTGCATGTTTACAGAGTTGTAGAAAGTTCATTGACATCCTATGGAATTTAGACACCCATACTATCAGGATTAAGAAATGAAGAGGCAGATGTGAAGCTGTTTGTGATTAATGTCTTCCTAATCTAAATATGCTGTGATATTGTTATGGCAACTAGAACACCACAAGGTTCTTGTGTATCTGAAACATAGTACAATCAAAGGGAAATGTGGTTTACTGGTTAATTGTATCACCCAAGGGCAGATCGAAGCTGCAAGTTAACTGTCGGCACATTTCTATACTACACACCATTCTAGAAAATATGATGATAGCTGAATCATCTTGAGCCAATCACATAGCACCTGAAACAAAAAGGGGCAGGAGGGAAATCAGCAAAAGCAACATAAAATGCTTTTGTAAAAAAAATAACTGGAAAAACAAAAGCTGCAAAATAACGCACAGAAGGGGCAGCAAGTTAGTAAATATGTTTATTACCTAATATAAGGTACGTTGCTTCAAACACAATTCTCAGTAAACTAAAGGACGGGTCCTACTATCTTGTACAGCTATCTCAAACCTGAACCCACTATCACGTACCAAGCTAGCAAAGATGGCTCCACCATGTGTGAGAGACAGTGGTCCTATGCATTTAGTCGGGAAAGTATCCAGTGCTCCCAGCCTTGGGGTACTCCCAATGCTCCAGTGTCAAAAGGAATTTTTAAATGTTTCAAAAATTTCCGGGAAAAAATGAGAATGTTCACAAGGAATGTCACTACATCACCTAAAAATTTTAAGTCCAAAATCGAAATGTAGATTGAGAAACAAAAAAGAGAGATACAGATCTGAATAGTGTCAATGTTGCTTTTGTCTCTTCTTTACACTATTCATGCTAGATTTCACATTTTTCTTTCTCAATGTGTGATTCAAGTTTGGACCTGAAATTTTTAGAGCTTGTAGGTACATTCACAGTTTTTTCGGAAATTTTTGAAACATTAAAAAAATGTTTATTAACATTGGAGTACCGGGAGTACCCCAAGGCTGGGAGCACCGGATACTTTCCCGCATTTAGTCCTGCAAAGTTGCAACCACGTACAGATAGGAACATCCCACCAAGGGAGTTCATGGTCTTGTCCCCTGACGATTTGCTATCTATGATAATTGTGGAAACGAAGATGCAGATTTCCCACCAGACCTGCCCACTATAAATATATGATCATGGCACAAACCATCGACAGAAACACACACAGACCGACTTTTTTCTCTGATCATTCCATCTCAGAGTCACAGCCCATCTCCTTGAAACAAAACAAGCAACCATGATCAGCTCCAGGAAGCTAGCTCAACTTTCCAAGAAGTGGCAGGGCATTGGCGCCATCGGGCGAAGGTTCGCAACGTCAGACAAGGATATCCACCCATCATGCAGCTCAGTCGCAGGCAAGGGCCACTTCGTCGTCTACTCTTCCGACGGGAGGCGGTTCGAGATCCCCCTGGTGTGCCTCCGCACAACAGTCTTCGAGGAGCTCCTGAGGATGTCTCAGGAGGAGTTTGGGTTCACAAGCGATGGGAGGATCACGCTGCCTTGTGATACAACGACAATGGAATATGTGATGTGTTTGCTAAGGAGAGAGGCCTCCCAAGATGTTGAGAGGGCACTCCTCAGTTCCATAGTGACGACTTGCCACCGCCCAAGCAGAGTGATGCAACCAAACAGCGGACTTAACCAGCAATTCGCTGTGCACAGCTCCTGAAAAATGAAGATCTTGCGGCTTCTTTCTTTTTTCAACTTCCATCTTTTTTTTCCCGGACGTACTTTTGGAGCACACTTCTGTGCGGCTTTTTTCCAATTGTCCCGTGGATGTACAGATGGATGCATGTAAGAATAATCACATTGTGATTTCGAATACAAGGATCAAGCTTACCACATTGAAACAATATCTAACAACTTTTTTTTTCTTTCTCATTCCCAAATGCATCTACATACATATCATTTTGTACTACAAGTAACGCCAAGACACACGTTTTAGAGTCTATACAGCGAAGGCAAAAAGGCAAAACAAACGAAGAGAAACTATATTGTTACTACTAGGTTGTAATAACATTATATTATAGGAAGAAGGGAGTACTGTTTTAGAGTCTACAATATTCTTTTATGTATGGATGCCATCAAAGAAGTGAGTTGCAATACCAAATGCTGTATGAAATTGTAAGCAAGTTGCTTGAATCAAGAAAGACCTTCCAACTGGATTTAACGTCGGAAAAAATCTGTACCAAACCAGCAGATCCAATTCTTTATACACAATTAACAAGAGGTGCTGCTTCTGTAAACCTCCTACAAAATCTGGAGCCTACAGGCTGCAGTACTGATATTTGCTAGTATACCACTGAGAAGCTCATGAAGTGACTGACCTTCATAAGTTTCAAATAAGAAAAATGAGCTTCATCATCCAAGGAAGCCCCTGCGGAACATCCTAAGTAACCTACTTCTGCAGTATGCATGTATCCAACCATCTAACCACCACGTCTCAGCTAGGACCTCTGCAAGGACCACGAGTGCATGCGCCAACTGCAAATTGGCCCAGTACTATCCAATTTAAATCACATTGCCTCCATTGTAGCGAACAATGCATGCATAGACTCATGGCCTTGTTTGCTCACCAACTACTGTCATTGATTACTACGCGTAAGTCATGGACCATTTGTTCACCTACCAGATATACATTAGATTCACAACCAAGGAATATCCTCATTTCATCCATAGAATAGCATTCCAAATACGAAAAGCCTAGATCTGATAATACGATGTGTTTATCTTCAGTCCGTTCCCTCCTAAACCATAACAGGAACAAATTCTTTTAGCTTCTCAACAGAAAAATGCTTAAGCACAACAAACCACATCGATGACAAATTACTTGGCAAGGTTTAAACTTATGTTCAGATCTTAACCGTTGATCCTTCCTGAAGAGTATCACCTGAAGCCATGTGACCAATAAACCCTATAGTGGTATGGTAATAAGCACAGGATTGGGCTGCATGCATACAGAGCCATTGGGAAGTTTGACAAAATCCTGTGGAATTTAAACACCCTAGACTAGTGGTAGAAACATAGCTGTATTTATGTATGTAAGTAATTGGTGTTTTTTAAGTCTTAACCTAATAACAGTAGTACTGCTTGGCCAACCCCCCAAGGTTCCTGACTCCAAGCCTATAGGAGAATCTAAGCGGAAATACGAGTTTTTGTATCAGCTGAAACCTGAATTAAAAGGTTTAAATAGGAACATGGAACCTCTAGTTTGCTCAGATTATTGTATTACATTTACATGATCCACCTTTCTACAAGATGTGGTGATAGTTAAGTCATCTTGAGTCAATCACATGACACTTGCAGCGAAAGGGAGATGAGGAAAATCAGTAAATGCAGCAGAGTAACTTATCTAAGATTTCCTGAAATCGTAAGATGGCGGAATGATGCAATGCACCTCATGTTAAGATAACACTGAACATGCGCAATGCAAAATTAATCAGGCACGCAAAAACTAAATAATAGCATATAAAAGGGCCAATATGTCAGTAAATATATTCATTATCTCAAATCAAGCTAGTTAAAGGGCTGTACCCAAAACTTTGTACCGCTGTGTGCGCATGTTAAAGCTCAACCAGCTGTGATGATGAATTATGCACTTAGCCAGCAAAGATGGCTCCACCATGTGAGAAAAATGGTCCTGGGCAACAAATCTTGCAAGTTGCAACCACAGATAGCAACATCACACCAAGGGAGATCATGGCGTTGTCTCTGGAACACTTGGTCTTTGTGATAGTTGTACAAGATTCAGACCCTACCATGACACACGCGCCCTATAAATACATGATCATGGCACAAACCATGGCCACACACAAGCTGACCTTTTTTCTCTGATCATTTCTTCTCAGAGACACATTCCATCTTCAAAATCAAAACAAGTGATCATGATGAGCTCCAAGAAACTAGCTCAACTTTCCAAGAAGTGGCAAGGAATCAGTGCCATCGGGCGAAGAAGGGTCACAACAACGGACAAGGATGTGCACCCATCCTCCAGCTCAGTTGCAGGCAAGGGCCACTTCGTTGTCTACTCCTCCGACGGGAGGCGCTTCGAGATCCCCATAGCGTGCCTCAACACGATGATCTTCGGGGAGCTCCTGAGGATGTCGCAGGAAGAGTTTGGGTTCACAAGTGAGGGGAGGATCACACTGCCATGTGATACGACAATGATGGAGTATGTAATGTGTTTGCTCAGGAGAGAGGCCTCTGAAGATGTTGAGAGGGCGCTTCTCAACTCCATTATAACGACTTGCCACCATCCAAGCAGAATGATGCAAGCAGCCACTGGACTTCACCAGCAATTTGCTGTGCGCAGCTCCTGAAGAGTGAACATCTCCAGATTTTTCTTCCTGTTTTTATGTTCCATCTTTTTTCCCGGTTGTACTTTTGGAGCACACCTTTTGTGCAACGTTTTTCCAAGGGTGCCGTACTGTGGATGTACAGATGGATGCATGTAAAAATAATCACATTGTGATTAGAAGAAGAAAGAATCAAGTTTAGCCCATTGAAACAATATCTAGTGCTACTACTGCTAGTGTAGTTTCTGGACTGTATTAGAGAGGCCACCACAGAAGCCAACTAGGAATCACATGAAGATACTAAGAACTGGATGGCATGTGAGATGCTGGAAAATATCAAAATAATCAGACCACAAGGTGCAATGGCCGTATGAAATTGTTGAGCAAGTTGCCTGAACAACCAACAACCTTCCTAACCGGATTAATGTCTTTTTTTAAGTAATGTACCCAACTAGCAGACCCAATCCTCTATACACCATTAACAAAGGATGTGCTTCGGTAGGCCTCATATGAATCTGGGGCCTACATGTTGTAGTAATATCTCTTAGCCACTACACAACTCAATACTCAGTATTTCTATTTGCTAGTACTACTTCGAAGCCCATGAAGTGAGCTTCATACTTTTCAAAAGAGAAGTGAGGCCTATCAGCTAAGGAAGGCATCATGAAACATCCTAAGTTACCCACTTGTGCAGTGCGTATCCAATCATCTAACCACTTATTCACAGCTATGGCCTCCGCCAGGACCACAAATGTATGTAGCAACCGCACTAATCATATTGCCTCCATTATAGCCAACACTGCATGAGCAAACTCATGGCCTTCTTACCTGCCAGTTGCCAACTAGTGTCATTGATGACACACGGGAGTCATGGACCATTTGTTCACCTACTAGCTATACAATTGATTCAGAAGCCCTGATAAATGTCCTCACCTCATCCATAAAATATGATTGCAAATACTGAAGCCTGGACCTGATAACACAATGCATTCCCTCCTAATAGGGCTTAAGAACAAGAAGGCACACCAAGAACATATTGCTTCGAATGGTTTAAACATAACTTCATAGGTCCTCGGTTCGTGCTATCCTATGAAAGATCTGGGACGCCCGTAATGCCATGGTTTTCCATCATGTAAATCACAGTCAGGAACATCCTCGACGACTTCACCAACCGGTCTCATTGGTTCACCAAGGCCGGTCATAAGGATGACACTAATGCTTGGCGTCTATGCCTTTCTTCACATTTACACGTGCTTGTGCCAAACTCTGTCCTGGCAACTTTGAATAATATATTCAGGTGGTGGATCCCCCTCTCGAAACAGGCGAAAGCCCCGCTTTATATATAAAGCAACACCCGAAGAAGTACATGGCCGAACGATACAAGATGGTGAGGTAGCCCTCTTACAAAGCCAATCCTGAGATAACCGGCAGACACAGAACGCACGCGACTATGCTACCAGCAAAGAGCACTGGGAGAACTAAACACACCCCACGCTACAACCTAGCACACCTAAGCTCCATGACAACGCCCCCAAGAGGGAGAACGGCGCAGAGCGTCGCCGCTGCCGAGTCCACACGGACAAAGATCTTCACCCGGAGCCCTGACACGGAGAGAAGAACCACAACAACGTCTTCAAGAAGAGCGCGGCACCAACGGGTGTCGCCGTCATCGGCGCCAAGGCATGGAGTTTTCGCTCGGCAACTCATCTGTGCCACCACGAGGCCGCCATGAGGAACGCGACAATGTCAGGTCCCCAGATCCGGATCAGGACGCCGCCCCTCCGAGAGAGAGAGGGCACGTCCGAGCTACCCGTCGCAACACCTCCTGTTGCCCACACAACCCAGGAGGAAAGCCGCCACCATGCGAACCACCATCCGGGGCCGCCGCCCCGGCATCCCTGTCGCGAGATAGCGTGCACCGCTCACATCACAACGCACTCAACCACGGTAGGAAGAGTGACGACACACCATCTACTCCTAGCTCGACATCAGTACCCGTCACCGGAGGGAAATCCCATCCAGGGGCCGCCACCATGACCAAAGGGAAGCTCCGCGCCCCCCAAGGAGCCGACGGCCAGATCTGGACAAACCAAATCCGGCCACCACGGCCACTCTAGAGGGGCCCCGCACAGCCCTCCACACCACATCCAGACGCAGCCACGGGAATGGAACACGCACGAGCCCCCACCGCTGTCGCGCGCGGCCACCAGCCGGAGGACGCCCGCCCGCGCCAACCTCCGCCAACCGAGGGGAGAGAACGCTCCGCCGCCACCGACGCCGACCGGGCTTTGCCCGGCGAAGGCGAGGGGAGGAGGTGGGCGGAGAGGTAGAGACCGGCGGCGCTGGGGTGGCCCTCCCTATCGCCTGCGGGAGGGGAAGGGGGAGGTTTTTTTCGTGGAGCCCCCTCCCCACTCTCTCGCGGTGATTCTTCAAAAGAAAAAGAACTTCGGAGGTCAGCCATAAGACCCCCTAAAGAGGCCTCGAGTAATGTTCTAATTTGTCTTGACAGCTCAAATGTGTAAAGCATCTGAAGCCATGTAACCAAGAAACCTTATTTTGGGAATTGGTGGCCGTGATGGTCCGTCCATCCACACCTCGCACATCTCTTTCCCACCCTTCAAGAAAAATCCCTATATGATCGATTATAAATTCTTTGTCCGTAGAAAGGATATTTTGCTAGTAAGCTTGTTATGTCAGATCTAGAAAATTCTACAATGGCGCCTGGAATTTTTTTTACTTCTGTGTCAAAATACTCTCAGCCCACAGATATGGCCAGCTACATACCAAGCCAGTAAAGATGTCCCACCATGTAACGATAATGGTCCAGTGCACTAAATCTTGCGGAAACATATAGCAACATCTCAACAAGGGAGTTCAAATGCCTTGTCCCTGGACAACTTGCTATCTTTGATGGTTGTGGAACCAAAGATGCATACCCTCCCATCACACCCGGTTCCTGTAAATACATGCTCATGGCACAAACCATCACCACACACAGACCCACTTTTTCCTCTGACCATTTCTTCTCAGAGTCACAACCCATCTTGGTAAAAAAACAAAACAAGCGACCACGATCAGCTCCAAGAAGCTAGCTCAACTTTCCAAGAAGTGGCAGGCAGTGGGTGCTATCGGGCGAAGAAGGGCAACTATAGTGGGCAAGGAGATACACCCATCATGCAGTACAGTTGCAGACAAGGGCCACTGTGTTGTCTACTCTTTCGACGGCAGGCGGTACAAGATCCCCTTGGTGTACCTCCGCGCAAGAGTCTTCCAGGAACTCTTGAGGATGTCTCAGGAGGAGTTTGGGTTCACAAATGATGGGAGGATCACACTGCCTTGTGATACAGCGGTGATGGAGTATGTGATGTGTTTGGTTAGGAGAGAAGCTTCAAAGGATGTTGAGAGGGCACTCCTCAGTTCCATAGTGATAGCTTGCCACCACCCAAGTAGAATGGTCCAATCACTCAGCGGACTTAACCAGCAATTTGCCGTGTGCAGCTCCTGAAGAGTGAAGAGTTTAGACCCACAGCTTTTTCACCTTCCATCTTTTTTTGCCAACTGTACACCTGGAGCGCGGTTTTGTGCAACGTTTTTCCAAAGGTACTGTGGATGCATGTAAAAAAATCACATCTTGAATAGAAACAAAGGAACCGAGCTTTCCATCAAAATAGTAACAACTACTCAACCACTTCCTTAGATTCCACCAAAGATATATCGTGTATGCACCAAACAAAAGTAAAATCAGAACTAATGGTCTAGTGAGCCTCTTAACCATTTGCAGGGGCAGTTGCCTCTTAATCGAGCTTTTGTTGATAAACCTACAAAGGATACTACTCCCTCCAGTTCACAAATAAGTGATCTTTTGGACATTGATGGTCTTCAAGATATAACTTTGACCATTAGTTTGTATATAAAGATACCTAAGAAGATTATAGTATTCGGCTATTCGCCCATCCTATCGACCATTAGTTTGTATATAAAGATACCTAAGAAGATTATAGGATTCAGCTATTCGCCCATCCTATCGACCATTAGTTTGTATATAAAGATACCTAAGAAGATTATAGTATTCGGCTATTCGCCCATCCTATCGAGAATACTGACCAGCGAGATGCAAAGAGCAGAGTAACACTTTGAAGCAATATCATGCAGTTGTATGCCAGACTGAAACAGATACGCTATAATACTGTTCACGCTTTTCAGCTTCTGCCAAGAGGTGGTACATGAGCAACTAAAACATTGTAGGTGTAGTTCAAAGTTGCAGGACTCCTGAGTGATCGGTTGATTGACTGGTTCACCGTCGAACCGCCAGCTAAGCCGGTTCATTGTGGATGAAGAAAAGTCAAATTTAAATTTTGTTGGTGCGTTGCCACGGCCATTTGAAATATTTTAATGGTGTTATATATAAAAATAATGCATGTTAATTTTTACATGTAAAGAAATGATAGCCAATAACAATTGGGTAATAATTGAGATCCACTTCACTAGCAATGTAAGTTGATAAAAAAGGTTCTTTGACGATGTATACATAGAGAGCGATAATCCAACTAATAATCTATTGCGAATTAAGATTTACTTGATGCGCTTAAGATATTCTCGTACAATATCGAGAATGTTATCTTTAGCTTCATTCGCACTATGCTTGAGCAAGTATAATACAAATTTCGTCCCCAACTCATAATCATCATGCACAAGTAATATATGTAGTTAGCACAAATATTTCATATGGAAGGTCTAAAAATGTGCAACAAAGAATAGTCACTGTGCGAACCGGACGAACCAATTCTTTACCATTCCAGGGAGTTAAAATCAAAATCAAAATAATCACACATCCCTGCAATTGAATAACTTAACGTTATCTTGAATATAGTGAGAATAAAACTAAATGTTTGCATCTTGAATGTTACGATAATAAAATATATAATTTTACATATTCTTGCTCGTTGGAATACCAGTCAGGGTTGCGCTATTTCGAGTGCGTAGTTCAAGTCCCTCACAAATCTCAGTAATTTCACTGCATGCCTTAGAGTTTTAATCTCTGATGAATGTGATGTATATAAAGGGTCTTGAATATACATGGCATGTATATTTGCGATGATGTACAAAATGTATCGGCCGACCAATGCATATAAAGACAAATCTACAAGTGGTAGCTCTTATAAACCATAAATCATGACAACAATGGACAAGAGACCTACTTACCTAGTTGCACGATGAGATGTTATTGTCTACCCTAGGCCAACTATCAAACAGTGTTCCCAGCATCTGGATATTTGGCTTCACGTGAAACTTCATATCTCGTGTTGAATCCTAACATCATGGACTGAGTAAGAAAAACTATTTAGAAACATGTTGATACTAAAGATGATATAATATATGATTATGATAACTTACACAAAATTGTATATCCATGAAGTGTATAGGATGGACTATGGACAATAAGACCTCATCGCATGCCAGTATACACACGGCCATGTTGAAACAATCATTGCCCATAGACTGCTCTATGTTAGGTATGCCCTGAAGTTTTCTCACACTTAAGCCCATTGGATGGGGTGTCGAACTTCGCACCCATTCCTTCCTGAAAAATAATTGATAAGAATCATAATAATGTATATTGGCCCATGATATATTTTTAAATGTTGCTTACTCCAAACACCCAGCATCACCGATCGACATGATGTAGTTGCAGAGCCCAACAACTAATTCACATGGATCACATGATGGGATTGAGAGAGGACGTGTGTCTTCGACTCCGTCGGATGGATTCTACAGAAGCACAACATCAGAATTAGGTAAACTTTCTTCATCATCAGATTGGTAGTATATCGGATTTCTTTTTAGCTTATTCAGGTCAGACTCAAGCAATAGGACAACTAATTTCCGTCGAAAGTATTTCATATCCTCCTACAAAATATTTAAAAACTCAACTTTAATACAATATTGAAATAAAATAACGAGATCATGTATGAAAATGAAATGAAATAACTGGGTGAAATTATCAAACAATATATCTCTTGTCCAATATTCCATATAATTTAGCATAAACAGTCCACACGATCCGCTACAATATTACAAAATGATGCTTTAGGATACCCATCTGCATGCTTATTCAAATAATTTCTCTATTTGATTCGTAATATCATAGTGGATCATGTAGACTGTTTATGCTAAATTATATGGAATATTGGACAGGAGATGTACTGTTTAATAATTTCACCAAAGTATTTTATTTTCATACATGATCTCATTATTTTATCTCAATTGTATTTAAGTTGGTTTTAAAAATATTTTGCAGAAGGATATGAAACACTTTCGACAGAAATTAGTTGTCGTATTGCTCGAATCAGACCTGAATAAGCTAAAAGGATATCTGATATACTACCAATCTGATGATGAAGAAAATTTATTTAATTCTGATGTTGTGCTCCTGAAGAATTCAACTGACGGAGTCGAAGACAAACGTCCTCTCTCAATCTCCATCAGGCCCACGGATCCACATGAATTAGTTGTCAGGCTCTACAAGTACATATGTCGATCGATGAGGCCGGGTGTTTGGAGTAAGCAACATTTAAAAATATATCATGTGCCAATATACACTATTATGATTCTTACCAATTATTTTTTCAAGAAAGAATGGGTGCGAAGCTCGACAACCCATCCAATGGGCTTATGTCTAAGAAAACTTCAGGGCATACTTAACAATGAGCCGTCTATGACAATGATTGTTTTAACATGGCCGTATGTATAATCGCATGGTCTTATTGTTTATGGACCCTCCTGTATACTTCATGGATCTATAAAAAAAATTTAGTTACCACAATCATATGAATTATATTATCATTAGTATCAACATGTTTCTAAACAATTGTTCCTGCTCAGTCCACGATGTTAGATTCAACACAAGATCTAAATTTCTGCGTGAAGCCAAATACATTGTTTGATAGCTGGCCTAGGATAGACAACAACATGTCATCGTGCAACTTGATAAGTAAGGTCTCTTGTCCATTGTTGTCATGATTTATGGCTTCTAATAACTACACTTGTAGATTTATCTTCCATATGCATTACTTGGCCGATACATATTGCACGTCATCGACAAAAATACATGTCATGCATATATTCTGGACCCTCTATAGATTTGCGAGGGACTTAAAAGACGCACTCGAAGTAGTGCACGCGCAACCCGGCTAGAGTTCCGATATATATAGATGGCAACATATATTTCCGACTGGTATTCCAATGACTACAGGCGGGTAAATTTACATATTTTATTATCATAACATTCAAGATACAAAGCATTTATTTTTGTTATCACTATATTCAAGATAATATTAATTTTTCAACTGCAGGAATGTGTCTGGCTATTTTGTTTTTGATTTTATGCTCTCGTGAAATGGTAAAGAATTGGTTCGTCCGGTTTGCACCGTGAGTATTCTTCGTTGCACATATTTAGACCTTGCACGTGAAATATTTGTGATAACTACATATATTGCTTATGCAGGATGGTTATGAGTCGAGGACAAAAAATTTATTATACTTGCTCAAGTATCGTGCGAATGAAGGTAAAGAAAACATTCTTGATATTGTATGAGAATATCTTAAGCACATCAAGTAGATCTTAATTATTAGTTGAATCATCGCTCTCTATGTATACACCGTCAAATTACCCTTTTTTATCAACTTACATTGCAAGTGAATTGGGTTAGCATTATTCGTCTCTTTGTAAGCTTTGTGAACCCGTCACAAAATAACAAAACATATTATCCACGGTTTATGGAGCAAATGTATTGAAGCTAATATAGAGGTTTCGTAAGATGTGCACTAACTACAAAAGATTAGCTTTAAGCTACTAGCTTTAAATATGTTCATATTTTGGAACATCGAAATTCTATCAATCATAGGTTCGATGCTCAGGAATAATGCTGTCATTCAAGAATAGTGAAACCTTTAAGTTTTCTTGAGTCAAGCAGATGTTCGATGCTCATGACACGAGCCTAGACATGCCATCAAGAAAATTAAATTTAGTTATACAATGCAAAACACACAAGATAGACTTCAGTTTTTTTATGCTATGCTTGGTACTTGGGAGTGGGGGCCATAGCCAGTAAGCCTCCTTGGCTGGTTGTCCGGTGCCCGCAGCAGATACCATGACCCAGACATGCTCGGTTTGCAGGTCATGGACATTCCATCCGCGAGTTCCCAGTTTTCCTTGTCGGCATAGGAATGCATATCTACTGTGTGTCGGCCCGTCATTGTAGGGGCAACCACGTGATTGTCATGGTTGTTGTTTGTCGGTGTTGGCACGGCGAGTGGATGGTGCAGGTAGGATATTTTGAGGGAGTGTTGGCGCGATAGCTGTGATGGCCGACTATGCGTAGGTGGCCCATAGTCCACTGGGAGGCGGTGAAGGTAGGAATTCTTGGAAGTCGGGCCAGCAGCCCTGAGCGGCGGGTGCCACAATGTGTGGTGTTGGTCAGCTATCTTGATCATGAGGGCGGTGAGATGACATATGTGGGTCACTCATGGTCGGGAGCCGCTGACAGTCACTCTCAGCAACATCTGGATATCCCTGCCTGTTTCAGTCACCCTCAACCTTGGGCCTGTGCAATTTCATTAATGGTGGTCATGGTACCAAAGTGAAAATCTTGCCGCACTACCAGTGTCGGGCGACAGCGATGCTCTTTGGTGTCATTCCAGCAAGTGCAACTCCTTATTGGAGGCACCACCTTAGGAACTAGGGTCTTCTGCCTGGTCATTGTGTGGTTGGTTGGCAGTCTTAGTGGTACTTTTCGTGGTTGGACTCAGCTCTGGTTGGGCCATCATGCCCTTTGACTTTCTTGCCTTGGTCGTCTTGTCTTGTCAGTTGCTTTCCTTACGGGCTCTCATGTGAGCCTCTCCAACTACCTACGGTAAGGCGCTCTTCGAGCCAAGGCGAGGGGGCAAGTGGCCCTCTATAGAAGTGGAGATAAATGGTGTGGCGAAAACTTGCGACCTTCCTATAATAGACAGATGCAGGATTATTTAGTGAATCGTCGCCTTCTCTCGCATCATCTAGCTCCAGCATTCACCTCGCCTATGGTCAGCAATGTTTTCGGCCAACAAGGTCTTGGGGGCGAGTTCATATAACTTAAACTAAAAAAAAATACTAGACAATCCTTTTTTGCACATAATAAAGAAATAAATAAGCCATTGCAATTGGCGGAAATACGAAGCCACGAAAATAGAAGGTAAATTGAAATCCGCATGGAATAGGTGAAGTGGCATATCTCGTCATTTTAGTATTTGCTCGTTCTTGTTCTTTTTTTACATGTGTTCCTGTTCTTTTTCGTCCATGGATTATGAGTCCAAGGACTAGTCAAGACTAGTCTATAGACTAGTCTATGAGTCTCAACTCCAGGGCCGACTACACTTCAGTGTCGACTAGTCTATGAGTCACAACTTCAGTGTCGACTATTGTCAATTAGTCACACTTAGTCTATGAGTCTCAACCTCGGAACGACTCGTCGACTTTTTGACTCGTAAACCTTGTTTTCGTCATAGCCTGATTTCCACGATATCTTGTATCCTCTTCTGCCGTCTAGGGCTTTATTAATTTAAAGTTGGGCGCAATGCCTTTTGTCTAACAAAAATCGATTAACAGAGAAACTAACTTGGCATAGCGGGGATGATTGAGGGGTATTTCATCGAGCACCTCCGGGTTGGTAGGAACATCACAAATCACATAATTCCTAATCAACAAGCTCTAAATAAGTATAAAAGGAGCAAATGACATATCCAGGAAGGTTTTTTGGTCTAACTGAAACTAAACTGAAATTCTGGTGAACCGAACTGTTGGTTCCCAGATTTTTTCTTTGACGGGTGACAGCAGGAGCTTTCCTTTTGCATTATTATTAGGGGGAAACAACAAAGTTATTTACAAGGACTAGAGGACAACACAGCCTGACCTCAATTCATGGAACACTAAACTACCTCGCAGCATCTTTTAATGTCTAATTGCCAAATTTGTAGTTAATTATTAGGTTGTTGTGTTTAGAAAACTGATGAATTCGGTTATTGTATTTAGTAAACTGTACGAACTAAAGCCCGAACCGAGAAAACCAAAAGACATAATTAACTACGACAACAAATTTGTTTGGAGGAAATGTAACGAAGTAATTGGACAGAGGCTCTCACTGATGGCGACCGGAGTTGGTAAAGATGGAGAAAATTCCAGCGATGTGGTCGACGAATCTCCAAATAGACCAGTTGTCCTGCACCCGGGGGGCGTGGCGAAGCCCCCGCAATGACAAATCTCTGCCTATCTTCCGGAAGCGGTCTCCGAGCGGAGGCGACGGAACTTCGTGGCTACGGCGTTTAGTGGCCGCGTAGGGAGGTGAGACAAGGGACACGGTGCAAACAGACGAGGGCGGCAGTTCGGGGGCGCCGGACGCGGCTTCCTGGCCGCGGCGGCGGCACGCCTGCGCCACCCCACAACCGCGCGTCGCAGACTGCACGGGTGCGAAAGAAGGTTGGACGCAGAGGTTTGGGCCCGGGGGATGGGTTGAGCTCAAGGAAATAAGGCCCAAGCAACAGACCTCGAAACCTCAAAAAAAAAAAGAGCAACAAATCTGGAATTATGGATTTTTCTTAAGGGATGGATGTTGATTTAATATAAAGCGTGAATGCTTTTTTTAGGAAGCAACTAGTTGACGAGCGCTCCTTCGGGAGCCTCACAACAACCAGCGTCACTTGGCGCGCTCTCAGCCGCCCGCACGTGTCACGCTCTGGGCGCTCCCTCTGAATTTTTTTTAATTTTTCCGCACGCGTTTTTGGCTTTTGAAATGGTTTTTTCGGGTTTTTTTGACGTTTCGGTTTTTCATCAGTCTTCCTTAGCTTTTGGATAAAAAATCAAAAAAAAAAGCGCGAAAAAGCGCGTTTTTTTCCTTTTTTCACAAGTGTCACGGTTTTGCTTTCGCCGGAGTCATGGTCGTGCCTCTCGGAAACGAAAAAAAAACATGTTTTCTGTTTTTTCCTTCCGCGAGAGGCACGGTTTTGCTTTCGCCGGAGTCACGGCCGTGCCTCTCAGAAACGGAAAAAACGTATTTTCTATTTTTTCCTTTCGCAAGAGGTACGGTTGTACTTTCGCAAGAGTCACGGCCGTGCCTCTCGAAAATGGAAAAAAACACGTTTTCTATTTTCTTTCTTTCGTGAGAGGCATGGTTTTGCTTCCGCGAGAGGCACGGTTGTGCTTTCGCGAGAGGCACGACCATGCCTCTCGAAAACAAAAAAAGACATATTTTCTGTTTTTTCCTTCCGTGAGAGGCACGGTTGTGCTTTCGCGAGAGTCGCGGCCGTGCCTCTCGGAAACGGAAAAAACATGTTTTTTGTTTTTTCTTTCGTGAGAGGCATGGTTGTGATTTCAGGAAAGGCATGGGCGTGCCTTTTTCGGAAAGGGAAAAAACCCGTACTCCCAGTTCGGATTTTTTCATCTGGTTTTTAAGAGAAAAAAGTTTATCAAAACTTATTAACATGGGATCTAGTTTTGAAGATCTCGAATCGATGAATCCAACGGTGAAAATGGTTCGAGATTTGAACGCACGGTTTAAAAACATCTTGAATAAACGTGAAAGAACATGCGGTGCCCCCATGTTTGGTTTTGGTAATTGATGACAATCTCTATGGACTAATGGTTGCCTTGAGTTATATTTGAAGGATTTGTCCATAGGCTTTTCTTGAAGTCCATGTGTTGGTTTCAAGGAGTTTATGTGGTGACCAAGGTGTTACTAAGGAATTATCCAAAGATTGGTCATGTGAGAGTAGAGCTTATTGCAAGCATGTCTTGAAGAAGAAGATTGTGTGATCATTCATGTTTACCTTCAAGACATCATCCAAATGAAGAGAGTTGGAAAAAGTCAAGGTTGATCAAGACTAAGTCAAGAGTGAATCAAGTTGATCAACACACAAAGCGCACAAGATGTACCGAGAGGGATCAAGCGATCCCATGGTGTGGTAAGCATTGTCAATTACGCTTTGTGTACTAACCCATGATCTTCGTGAGAGTTCTTTGTGGGGTTAGGTTGCGGTGTGCAAGTTCAAGTGAAGCATCATGAAGAGATCAAATGCTTGAAGCTTGCCGTCCATTGTTGCGACAATGGACTTGTGAAGATGTTGCGGTGTGCAAGTTCAAGTGAAGCATCATGAAGAGATCAAATGCTTGAAGCTTGCCGTCCATTGATGACAATGGACTTGTGAAGATGTTGCGGTGTGCAAGTTCAAGTGAAGCATCATGAAGAGATCAAATGCTTGAAGCTTGCCGTCCATTGTGGTGACAATGGACGTGTGAAGATGTGCGGAAGAGTGGCTCACCCATAGTGGAGTATGGGGGAGCAATCAACTAGTCTTCATCGAGCCAACACAACCAAGAAAGGTGGTCCAACTTGAGGGAGTCAAGATCGTCATCATCTAGCTCAAGTGGACCATGTGCAAGGCAAAGGTTTGCTCTTGATAGGTTATCTATTTTACCGGTCTCATGATGTTAGTTGGGAGACCGGGTTATAGGATCGATTGCCGTACTATCAAGGGGGGCTCTCGATGAGTAGCTTGATCGTATCGTTCATAGAGAGCTCAAACCAGTGCATCATTGCATCATCTTTGTTGGTTCTTGTTTGGTTCTTCTCTTTGTGAGTTTTGGAGCTTATGGTCATCTTGATGACAAGCTCGAGTTCATCGAAAACGGAGTTCACTCGCATCTTCTATGATGTTTTCGATGTTGGAGGTTATGCCGGTTCTTCTCGGTCGGAGGTTTCACTCCTCTATTTGTTTTGATGCTACTCATCGTCTTGTATCCAACAAGCTTGAGTTTGCTCAATTCGGAGCTCATATGAAGAAGTTATGGCAGTTCTGGTTTTCTCCCTGCGGTAGTACCGCGGCTAGAGCGGCAGTACCGCTTATCGCCCCAAGCGGTAGTACCGCTGTCCAAAGCGGTAGTACCGCCTATGGCCATAAGCGGTAGTACGGCTACGGTTCCGCGCTGGTACCGCCTCGATTTTGGGTCTTGCATTTTTCGTGTCGAGTTTTGCAGTAGTTGCACGGCAGTAAGGCACGGCAGTAAGGCACGGCAGTTCCGCCTATAAGCGGTAGTACCGCCCCGATGGGCGGTAGTACCGCCTGTAAGCGGTAGTACCGCTCCGGTCGGGCGGTAGTACCGCTACTGCATTTTTGGTCCCGTGTTCTGCTCCTCCAGCGGTAGTACCGCTGGGGTGCGCGGTAGTACCGCTTATAAGCGGTACCGCCCCAAGGTTCATGTTTGGTTGCTCCTTTTCCCTGCTTCTTCCGCCAGAGCGGTAGTACCGCTCGTGTGCGGGCTGAGCACATAACGGTTGGATTTTTCCCCTTCTATAAAAGGGGGTCTTCTTCCCTAATGAACCTTATCCGTTGAGCTCGTGTTCTTCCCCCATTGTTGACCTTCTTCGAGCTTGCTAACTCTCAATCCCTCCATGGATTCTTACTAGTTTTTGAGGGAAAAGAGAGAGGAGATCTAGATCCACATTTCCACCAATCACTTTCTCCTCTTTGTGAGGGGAACCCCTTGGATCTAGATCTTGGAGTTCTTGGTGTTCTCCTTCTCGTTCTTCCTCTCATTTTCCTCCCTAGCACTAGTTGCTTCGGTGGGATTTGAGAGAGAAGGACTTGGGCACTCCGTGTGCCCTTGCCATTGCATTTGGTGCATCGGTTTGAGTTCTCCACGGTGATACGTGGAAGTTACAAGTTGAGAAGCTTATTACTCTTGGGTGCTTGGTGCCCTTGAGCTTGTTCCTCTTGGGTGCTTGGGCGCCCTAGACGGTTGGTGGTGTTCGGAGCTCAATCATTGTGGTGTAAAGCTCCGGGCAAGCGTCGGGGTCTTCAATTAGGTTGTGGAGATCGCCCCGAGCAATTTGACGAGTTCCGGTGACCGCCCCCAAGGGTTGCCAAAGTGTACGGGTTCGGTGACCGCCCCCAAGGGTTGCCATTTGTACGGGTTCGGTGACCGCCCTCAAGGGTCCCTTAGTGGAATCACGGCATCTTGCATTGTGCGAGGGCGTGAGGAGATTACGGTGGCCCTAGTGGCTTCTTGGGGAGCATTGTGCCTCCACACCGCTCCAAACGGAGATTAGCATCCGCAAGGGTGTGAACTTCGGGATACATCGTCGTCTCCGCGTGTCTCGGTTATCTCTTACCCGAACCCTTTACTTATGCACTTTACTTTGTGATAGCCATATTGTTTCTTGTCATATATCTTGCTATCACTTAGTTGTTTATCTTGCTTAGCATAAGTTGTTGGTGCACATAGGTGAGCCTAGTTGTTGTAGGTTTTGTGCTTGTCAAATTAACCGCTAGGTTTATTCCGCATTTGTTCAAGCCTAAACCGTAATTATTTTAAAGCGCCTATTCACCCCCCCTCTAGGCGACATCCACGATCTTTCAAAACGGATCTACGAAAAAAGGAAAACTCCCAGATTGTGACAAGTAGCGCACATATAGCGCGCCACTCATTGCAACCTGGGAAGGTGAAAGTGATCTTTGTAATGAGTACTCCTCAATTACTGATTTCATTTTTTTAGGGCAATAAAGCACGCGAGCTATATCTCGCTTGGCGTTTCTTATTTAGCGCTTCAGGCGTCTATTATAAGTCGGGCAAATCGGTGCACACCCCTTTCAGCGCGTTGGGCCGACCCATTCCATAATTTTTCCTCCTGGTTTTTAATGCACAAAAATTGTGCGTGGGAGAGAATCAAACCCGCTGTGGATTGGAGAGAAGTGAATGGAATGCACCTTGCGGTGATCTCTGTATTACACTCATGTATATAGTACAACAGGGGGGTGCCGTAGCGCAGTTTACAGGAGTGACGTGCGCTGGGAGGTGGTGATCGTGCAGCTGTACGTGGGCACGACCAGGGCACAGAGGAGACCAACGGTTTCTACTAACATCCCACCGCAGCTGAAGTGTCCGGAGGCCGGATACACAAGCTGGATCGGAACTCCTGGAATGCCGGAGTAGGCAGCCCCTTCGTCATGACGTCGGCGAAGTGCTGTGTCGTCGGAACATGGAGCATGCGGAGCTGGCCGAGAGCGACCTTCTCGCGGACGAAGTGGATGTCGAGCTCTATGTGTTTAGTTCGCCGGTGATGCACGGGGTTGGCCGCCATGTAGACGGACGATATGTTGTCACAGTAGACAACCGTGGCGGTGGCGAGCGGCGTCCGTAGTTCACCGAGGAGCTGTCGAAGCCAGCAGCATTCGGCGACCGCGTTGGCGACGGCGCGATACTCCGCCTCGGCGCTCGAGCGCGAGATGGTGGGCTGGCGCTTAGATGACCACGACACCAGCGAGTCACCTAGGAAGATGGCGTAGCCGGATGTCGAGCGGCGGGTGTCGGGGCAGCCCGCCTAGTCCGCATCCGAGTACGCGACCAGATCCAATGCCGGGGAGCGAGCGATGTGCAGCCTGTGAGTGTGCGAGCCGCGCACGTAACACATAATGCATTTAACCAGTGCGAGGTGTTGCTCCCGCGGGTCGTGCATGGACATGCATGCTTGCTGAACAGCATAGGCGAGATCCGGTCGCGTCATCGTCAGGTACTGCAGGGCGCCCACGATGCTGCGGTAGTCGGAGGCGTCGTCAACGGGAGGACCGGCATCCGCGGAGAGCTTGCAGCGCGTGTCGACGGGTGTGCTCGCGGGCTTGCACTGCAGCATGTTGGCGCGGTCTAGCGGCTCTTCTGCGTACTTGCTCTGCGACGGGAAGAAGCCGGCGGCGGTGCGGGAGACGCGGATCCCAAGGAAGTAGTGCAGCGGGCCGAGATCTTTCATGGAGAACTCGGCGAGGAGTTGGCGCTGGAGCTGCTGGAGGAGGGACGGCGAGGACGCCGTGATGACGATGTCGTCCACATACAGGAGCAGGTACGCGGTCTCGCGGCCGTGCTGGAGCACGAAGAGGGACGGGTCCGATCGAGCTGCCATGAACCCAACTTGACGAAGAAAGGCAGCGAAGCGATCGAACCAGGCACGCGGCGCCTGCTTGAGCCCGTACAGGGAGCGATCGAGGAGGCACACATGCTCGGGGTGACGCTCGTCGACGAAGCCGACAGGTTGCTGGCAGTAGACGCGCTCGTTGAGGTAGCCTTGCAGAAATGCGTTGTTGACGTCCATTTGATGAACTGGCCAGTCCTGGGCCGCAGCAATGGCGAGGACGACGCGGATCGTCGCCGACTTGACGACGGGAGAGAATGTCTCGTCAAAGTCGACGCCGGGGCGCTGCTAGAAGCCGCGGACGACCCATCGAGCTTTGTAGCGTTCCAGCGTGCCGTCCGCCTTGTTCTTGTGTCGAAACAGCCACTTGCCGGAGACGATGTTGGCGTTGGCGGGTCGCGGCACAAGGGTCCAAGTCCTGTTCGCCATGAGAGCCCTGTATTCATCCTGCATAGCAGTCTGCCAATTGGTGTCACAAAGCGCAGCACGCACGGACGTGGGAACGGGGGAGATGGTGGTGACAGAGTTGTTGTCGGCGTACTTGGGGTTTGGCCGGAACGTGCCCAGCTGTGCGCGCGTGACCATGGAGTGAGTGGGAACAACTGGAGGTTTGGGTTGGCGTGGGATGGTTGGTTCGCGTTCTGGTTCACGCTCTAGCGTGGGTGCGCCCGTCGGAACGACTGGCACGACAGTATCGCGAGGAGAGGTGCCGGGCGAGCTGGCTGGCACGGCAGCGGAGCGGGAAGGGGAGGGCGTAGCCAGGGCGGCGTTGTCAGGCGGACGGGCCACCGGGGTAGCTGAACTAGGGGGGCGGACACGAGCTGTGCGAGCCCGACGGGTAATATGGGACGGGAAGGGTGGCACGGCAGGGTTGATGGCGGCCGTTGTGTCGGGAGCGGTGGCAGGTTCGGGCTGCTGGAAAGGGAAGGTGTGTTCGTCGAACGTGACGTGGCGTGAGACAATGACACGCCCGGTGGCTCTGTTGAGGCACCGATACCCCTTGTGGTCAGTGGAGTACCCGAGGAAGACACACGGCATCGAGCGCGGAGCGAGCTTGTGCGGTGCCACGGCCAAGAGGTTAGGGTAACACAAGCAGCCAAATACGTGCATGGCGGTGTAGCTAGGGTGGGCACCGTAGAGGAGAAAGAACAGGGTGGCGTCATGGCGGGAACGGCATGGACGCCGGTTCAGCAAGAACGTGGCGGTGTTGAGAGCCTCAGCCCAGAACGTGAACGGCATGCCGGCGTGGATGAGGATAGTGCGGACGATGTCGTTGAGCGTGCGGAGAACGCGCTCAGCGCGCCCGTTCTGTGGGGACGTGTATGGGCAAGACATACGGGGAACGATGCCGTGAGCGGAGAAGAAGGCGCGAGACGCGTGGTTGTCGAACTCGCGGCCATTATCCGCCTGCAGTGTGAGGATGGGGAGGTGAAAGTGGGTGCGAACGAGGGCGGCAAAGTGCTCAAGCTTGGGCAGTGCGTAAGATTTGTGGCGTGAAGGGTAAGTCCAGACAAAGTGACTATAATCGTCAAGCACAACTAAATAGTACTGAAAGCCGGACGTGCTGGATACAGGCGAGGTCCATACATCACAATGTATCAACTGGAAAGGGAAATACGACACATGATCGGAAGTGCTGAATGGTAATCTAGTACTTTTTCCTAACTGATAGCTCGAGCAGGGATGAGTGGTGGCGACAGGAGCAGCTTCTGCAGTGTGCCGAAGAGCTAGACGAAGGGCGTCGTGATGCGGGTGACCAAGGCATTTGAAGGAAATATGCCCTAGAGGCAATAATAAAGTTATTATTTATTTCCTTATATCATGATAAATGTTTATTATTCATGCTAGAATTATATTAACCGGAAACATAATACTTGTGTGAATACATAGACAAACAAAGTGTCACTAGTATGCCTCTACTTGACTAGCTCGTTGATCAAAGATGGTTATGTTTCCTAGCCATTGACATGAGTTGTCATTTGATTAACGGGATCACATCATTAGGAGAATGATGTGATTGACTTGACCCATTTTGTTAGCTTAGCACTCGATGGTTTAGTATGTTGCTATTGCTTTCTTCATGACTTATACATGTTCCTATGACTATGAGATTATGCAACTCCCGTTTACCGGAGGAACACTTTGTGTGCTACCAAACGTCACAACGTAACTGGGTGATTATAAAGGTGCTCTACAGGTGTCTCCGAAGGTACTTGTTGGGTTGGCGTATTTCGAGATTAGGATTTGTCACTCCGATTGTCGGAGAGGTATCTCTGGGCCCTCTCGGTAATGCACATCACTTAAGCCTTGCAAGCATTGCAACTAATGAGTTTGTTGCGAGATGATGTATTATGGAACGAGTAAAGAGACTTGCCGGAAACGAGATTGAACTAGGTATTGGGATACCGACGATCGGATCTCGGGCAAGTAACATACCGATGACAAAGGGAACAACGTATGTTGTTATGCGGTCTGACCGATAAAGATCTTCGTAGAATATGTGGGAGCCAATATGAGCATCCAGGTTCCGCTATTGGTTATTGACCGGAGATGTGTCTCGGTCATGTCTACATAGTTCTCGAACCCGTAGGGTCCGCACGCTTAACGTTTCGATGACAGTTATATTATGAGTTTATATGTTTTGATGTATCGAAGGTTGTTCGGAGTCCCGGATGTGATCACGGACATGACGAGGAGTCTCGAAATGGTCGAGACATAAAGATTGATATATTAGAAGCCTATGTTTGGATATCGGAAGTGTTCCGGGTGAAATCGGGATTTTACCAGAGTACGGGGAGGTTACCGGAACCCCCCGGCAACATAATGGGCCTTAGTGGGCCTAGGTGGAAGAGAGGAGAGGCGGCTAGGGCTGGGCCGCGCGCCCCTCCCCCTAGTCCGAATAGGACAAGGAGAAGGGGGCGGCGCCCCCCTTCCTTCTTCTCCCTCTCCTCTTTCCCCCCTCCCAAGTCCTAATCCAACTAGGAAAAGGGGGGAGTCCTACTCCCGGTGGGAGTAGGACTCCTCCTGGCGCGCCCCAAGGCTGGCCGCACCTCCCCCCTTTTGATGTAACGCCCACGATGCGGCTATATCTCCCACGTGTCGAGGCACGACTTAGAGGCATAACCGCATAGTGGTTTTGTCGCAAGAAGGGTCATCTTCACACAATCCCATGTAATGAACAAGAATGGGATAAAGAGTTGGCTTACAATCGCCACTTCACACAATGCTTAAATATAATTCATACACCATCCAAAATACAAACATATAGACCGACTACGGTCAAGATCCAGATGAAAATAAGACAACCCCAAATGCTAGATCCCCGATCGTCCCAACTGGGCTCCACTACTGATCATCAGGAAAAGACACATAGTAACGACCACGTTCCTCGTCGAACTCCCACTTGAGATCGACCCCATCATCTGCACTGGCATCGTCGGCACCTGCAACTGTTTTGGTAAAATCTGTGAGTCACGGGGACTCAGCAATCTCACACCCGCGAGATCAAGACTATTTAA
The DNA here is from genome assembly GCF_018294505.1 of Triticum aestivum. NCBI lineage: Eukaryota > Viridiplantae > Streptophyta > Magnoliopsida > Poales > Poaceae > Triticum > Triticum aestivum. The sequence continues at coordinate 265,918,565 of NC_057814.1, read as the reverse complement.
GCTTATAGGAAAAGAAGGTGTAATGAGGTGGAGCTGCAGCGGCAATAAGCATATATGGTGGCTAACATACGCGAAAGAGAGCGAGAAGAGAAGCAACGGAACGGTCGTCAACTAGCAATGACCAAGAAGTGATCCTGAACTCCTACTTACGTCATACATAACTCAAACCGTGTTCACTTCCCGGACTCCGCCGAGAAGGGACCATCACGGCTACACACATAGTTGATGTATTTTAATTGGGTCAAGTGACAAGTTCTCTACAACCGGACATTAACAAATTCCCATCTGCCTCATAACCGCGGGCATGGCTTTCGAAAGATAATACCCTGCAGGGTGTCCCAACTTAGCCCATCATAAGCTCTCACGGTCAACGAAGGATAAACCTTCTCCCGGAAAAACCCGATCAGTCTCGGAATCCCGGTTTACAAGACATTTCGACAATGGTAAAACAAGACCAGCAAAACCTCCCGAATGTGCCGACAAATCCCGATAGGAGCTGCACATATCTCGTTCTCAGGGCACACCGGATGAACACTACGTACAGCTAAAACCAATCCTCGAGTTTCCCCAAGGTGGCGCTGCAAGTGGCTCTAGTTTGGATCAGCACTCAAAGGATCACTGGCCCGGGGGTTTAAATAAAGATGACCCTCGGGCTCGCGAAAACCCGGGGGAAAAGGCTTAGGCGGCAAATGTTAAAACCAAAGTTGGGCCTTGCTGGAGGAGTTTTATTCAAGGCGAACTGTCAAGGGGGTCCCATAAATCACCCGACCGCGTAAGGAACGCAAACTCAAGGAACATAATCCCGGTATATCAGTAAGTAGGGCGGCAAGAGTGGAACAAAACACCAGGCATAAGGCCGAGCCTTCCACCCTTTACCAAATATATAGATGCATTAATTAAATAAGAGATATTGTGATATCCCAACATATCCATGTTCCGACATGGAACAAACTTCAACTTCACCTGCAACTAGCAACGCTATAAGAAGGGCTGAGCAAAAGCGGTAACTTAGCCAAACAACGGTTTGCTAGGAAAGGATGGTTAGAGGCTGACATGGCAATATGGGAGGCATGATATAGCATGTGATAGGTAGCGGAGCATGGCAATAGAGCGAACAACTAGCAAACAAAGATAGAAGTGATTTCGAGGGTATGGTCATCTTGCCTGAGATCCCGCAAGGAAGAAGAACGAGTCCAAGGAGAAGACAAACGGATGTAGTCGAACGAATCCTCACAACTCCGGAACGAAACCGAAGCTAACGAGAGAAGCAATCCGGAAAGAAACAAACAACATAGTAAACAACCACCACATACACATGGCATGATGCAAAAACAAATATGATGCATGTCCGGTTAAAGAGGCATGGCATGGCAAAGTGCAACCAACAATTCTACAAATTAGGTGGAGCTCAATATGCCACGAGTTGCATATTGAAGAAACACCACATCAATTATTTAGTTCTCTCTTGTTTATGTGCCCAACAATATTAAATGTTATTAACCATGGCAAGAGGTGAAGCATATGGAAACTAACTATTTTAGGCAATTTAAATGAGGCCGGAAATAATAAACAACAATTTCGGAAAATCCTCATGTCCATATTTTAGATTTGGTACTGTTCTGCCATAAACACAATTTTAATGTTGTACAACAGCAAAATAAAGTGCACCATGTTAAACTAGGCATTTTTCTACCCCATTTACATATAAAGTTTATTTAAATCCGAGTTACGGTTAATTAGTTATGAATTAAACCATTTTAACATGGCATTTATGCAAATTTAAACAACCATCATTTTAAACAATTTTAAACATGGATGAGAGTGGGATATTGTGAAACTAGATGAAATTCTAAGCATGTTACATATATGACATGTTTTATTTGGATGCATGGTTAAATAGTTATTAGCAGTTTAAAACAGGGGCATTTCTATAATAAGCATGTCCAGGATTTAATGACAAAATCACAGCACAGGAAAAAAACAAGTCACGGGCCGAAACAGGACATGGGCACTGGGGGGGTTTCTCACCAGGCCTCATGGGCCGGCTGGAGGAGAGGGGCTGGCTGCTCACATCGGGCTCCAGGGAGCTGGGCCTTGGCGCCTTGGAGAGGAGGCCCAAGCGGGGCGCTGGATATGGCGAGGCTGGACGAGGCCCACGCGCGGGTCAAGGCGCGCAGGGACTTGGCGCTGCGTGCGTTCCAGGAAGACGAGCGGTGGCTGCGCCGGTGCTTCCGGCGATGGCAGACAGCGGAACGACCACCGGAGACGGGGGCGAGGTCGAGGGGAACCGATTCTCGACGGTGGGAGGCGGATCCGGCGAGGCCAAGGCCGTGGGGGTCGGGGACGCCCCGATCTGTGCGGCGACGACGGCGGAAGTCCATGGGCGGCGGCTGCTGCTGCTCCCTGGTGCAGCACAAGAGAGAGAGGGAGGGAGATGAGCACGGGCAGCAGGTGAAGGGAAGAAGAAGGAACAGGAGGGAGGAGGCGCGAGGTGAGGCAGGGGAGTGGGGCGGCCTGCTGGAGGTGGCGCCTGCTCGCCGGGGACGCGGGAACTGCTGCTGCTTGCGGGGGTGCTCGGGCGCAGGCACACGACGAAGGCGAGCGGGGCGACGCTGCGTTCATCCCAGGCGGGCGCTGGCAGGAGGATGGCGAGCTCGAGCAGATCTGGCCGACGGGGTCGCGCACGAGGCAGAGGACGAACAGAGGAGGCCGACCATGGCGTCCTGGTTGGGGACGAGGAGGTCCTCGAGGGAGAGGCGCACAAGGCTCGGGAGGAGCACGGCGCAGGGCTCCTTGGGCTCAGACGCGAGGAAGGAGGAGGCAGCTGCGGGCTGGTGATGGGCAGATGGCTCGGGCGCTGGTTTGGCCATTGGGGAAAACGAGGGAGGTAGGTGGGTGAGATCCCGAGGAAGGAGGAGGGAATGGACACGGGTGGTGGCGGTGAGATGGATGGGACAGGGGAGGATCCCTAGAAAATAGGGTTTGGTCTGATTATATAGCAGGTAGATTAGTTTAGGGGCTACTCGGGCCCTCCGATTATAATCGGACGGTCCGAGAATAAATAGGTTAGAGAGACCAAAAGATAAACCGGAGATGTTTTGTAGATGTTAGGGGATGATCCGGACCCAACGGTAACAACAAATCGGGTCGGGTACGGGACAACTTTCGGACGCGCGCGAGGGGGTCGGTGGTTGTGCAGAGAGGGTCAAACGGTCAGACAAGAGATAATCGAAAATCCGGTTAGACTCAGAACGGTCAACGAACGCAAGGGGGACGCGGAAACTACTAGCGGATGCAAGTTTTAAAACATGGCGGCAACGAAGTGCCGATGCAATGCAAATGATGCGATGATGAATGCAACAAAAAAACACACGACGGTCACACAAAACATGGCAGGCGTCTGGAGCGTCGGTCTCGGGGCGTTACATTTGATCCTTTATATACGGGGGCAGGGGGCATCCCATAGACACAACAATTGATCATTGATCTCTTAGCCGTGTGCGGTGCCCCCCTCCACCATATTACACCTCGATAATATCGTAGCGGTGCTTAGGCAAAGCCCTGCATCGGTAGAACATCATCATCGTCACCACGCCGTCGTGCTGACGAAACTCTCCCTCAACACTCGGCTGGATCGGAGTTCGAGGGACGTCATCGAGTTGAACGTGTGCTGAACTCAGAGGTGCCGTACGTTCGGTACTTGATTGGTCGGATCGTGAAGACGTACGACTACATCAACCGCGTTGTGTTAACGCTTCCGCTTTCGGTCTACGAGGGTACGTGGACAACACTCTCCCCTCTCGTTGCTATGCATCACCATGATCTTGCATGTGCGTAGGAAATTTTTTGAGATTACTACGTTCCCCAACAGTGGTATCAAAGCCAGGTTTTATGCGTAGATGTCATATGCACGAGTAGAACACAAGTGAGTTGTGGGCGATATAAGTCATACTGCTTATCAGCATGTCATACTTTGGTTCGGCAGTATTGTTGGATGAAGCGGCCCGGACCGACATTACGCGTACGCTTACGCGAGACTGGTTCTTCCGACGTGCTTTGCACAGAGGTGGCTGGCGGGTGTCAGTTTCTCCAACTTTAGTTGAACCGAGTGTGGCTACGCCCAGTCCTTGCGAAGGTTAAAACAGCACCAACTTGACAAACTATCTTTGTGGTTTTGATGCGTAGGTAAGAACGGTTCTTGCTAAGCCCACTAGCAGCCACGTAAAACTTGCAACAACAAAGTAGAGGACGTCTAACTTGTTTTTGCAGGGCATGTTGTGATGTGATATGGTCAAGACATGATGCTAAATTTTATTGTATGAGATGATCATGTTTTGTAACCGAGTTATCGGCAACTGGCAGGAGCCATATGGTTGTCGCTTTATTCTATGCAATGCAATCGCCATGTAATTGCTTTATTTTATCACTAAGCGGTAGCGATAGTCGTAGAAGCAATAGTTGGCGAGACGACAACGATGCTACGATGGAGATCAAGGTGTCGCGCCGGTGACGATGGGGATCATGACGGTGCTTCGGAGATGGAGATCACAAGCACAAGATGATGATGGCCATATCATATCACTTATATTGATTGCATGTGATGTTTATCTTTTTATGCATCTTATCTTGCTTTGATTGACGGTAGCATTATAAGATGATCCCTCACTAAATTATCAAAGTATAAGTGTTCTCCCTGAGTATGCACCGTTGCGAAAGTTCTTCGTGCTGAGACACCACGTGATGATCGGGTGTGATAGGCTCTACGTTCAAATACAACGGGTGCAAAACAGTTGCACACGCGGAATACTTAGGTTAAACTTGACGAGCCTAGCATATAACAGATATGGCCTCGGAACACAGAGACCGAAAGGTCGAGCGTGAATCATATAGTAGATATGATCAACATAGTGATGTTCACCGTTGAAACTACTCCATCTCACGTGATGATCGGACATGGTTTAGTTGATATGGATCACGTGATAACTTAGAGGATTAGAGGGATGTCTATCTAAGTGGGAGTTCTTAAGTAATATGATTAATTGAACTTGAATTTATCATGAACTTAGTACCTGATAGTATCTTGCTTGTCTATGTTGATTGTAGATAGATGGCCCGTGCTGTTGTTCCGTTGAATTTTAATGCGTTCCTTGAGAAAGCAAAGTTGAAAGATGATGGTAGCAATTACACGGACTGGGTCCGTAACTTGAGGATTATCCTCATTGCTGCACAGAAGAATTACGTCCTGGAAGCATCGCTGGGTGCGAGGCCTGCTGCAGGAGCAACACCAGATGTTGTGAACGTCTGGCAGAGCAAAGCTGATGACTACTCGATAGTTCAGTGTGCCATGCTTTACGGCTTAGAACCGGGTCTTCAACGACGTTTTGAACGTCATGGAGCATATGAGATGTTCCAGGAGTTGAAGTTGATATTTCAAGCAAATGCCCGGATTGAGAGATATGAAGTCTCCAATAAGTTCTACAGCTGCAAGATGGAAGAGAATAGTTCTGTCAGTGAGCATATACTCAAAATGTCTGGGTATAACAATCACTTGATTCAACTGGGAGTTAATCTTCCGGATGATAGCGTCATTGACAAAATTCTTCAATCACTGCCACCAAGCTACAAGAGCTTCGTGATGAAGTATAACATGCAAGGGATGGATAAGACGATTCCCGAGCTCTTCGCAATGCTAAAGGCTGCGGAGGTAGAAATCAAAAAGGAGCATCAAGTGTTGATGGTCAATAAGACCACTAGTTTCAAGAAAAAGGGCAAAGGGAAGAAGAAGGGGAACTTCAAGAAGAACAGCAAGCAAGTTGTTGTTTAGGAGAAGAAACCCAAGTCTGGACCTAAGCCTGAGACTGAGTGCTTCTACTGCAAGCAGACTGGTCACTGGAAGCGGAACTGCCCCAAGTATTTGGCGGATAAGAAGGATGGCAAGGTGAACAAAGGTATATGTGATATACATGTTATTGATGTGTACCTTACTAATGCTCGTAGTAGCACCCGGGTATTTGGTACTGGTTCTATTGCTAATATTTGCAACTCGAAACAGGGGCTACGGATTAAGCGAAGATTGGCTAAGGACGAGGTGACGATGCGCGTGGGAAATGGTTCCAAAGTCGATGTGATCGCGGTCGGCACGCTACCTCTACATCTACCTTCGGGATTAGTTTTAGACCTAAATAATTGTTATTTGGTGCCAGCGTTAAGCATGAACATTATATCTGGATCTTGTTTGATGCGAGACGGTTATTCATTTAAATCAGAGAATAATGGTTGTTCTATTTATATGAGTAATATCTTTTATGGTCATGCACCCTTGAAGAGTGGTCTATTTTTGTTGAATCTCGATAGTAGTGATACACATATTCATAATATTGAAGCCAAAAGATGCAGAGTTGATAATGATAGTGCAACTTATTTGTGGCACTGCCGTTTAGGTCATATCGGTGTAAAGCGCATGAAGAAACTCCATACTGATGGACTTTTGGAACCACTTGATTATGAATCACTTGGTACTTGCGAACCGTGCCTCATGGGCAAGATGACTAAAACACCGTTCTCTGGAACTATGGAGAGAGCAACAGATTTGTTGGAAATCATACATACAGATGTATGTGGTCCGATGAATATTGAGGCTCGTGGCGGATATCGTTATTTTCTCACCTTCACAGATGATTTGAGCAGATATGGGTATATCTACTTAATGAAACATAAGTATGAAACATTTGAAAAGTTCAAAGAATTTTAGAGTGAAGTTGAAAATCATCGTAACAAGAAAATAAAATTTCTACGATCTGATCGTGGAGGAGAATATTTAAGTTATGAGTTTGGTATTCATTTGAAACAATGCGGAATAGTTTCGCAACTCACGCCACCCGGAACACCACAGCGTAATGGTGTGTCCGAACGTCGTAATCGTACTTTACTAGATATGGTGCGATCTATGATGTCTCTTACTGATTTACCGCTATCGTTTTGGGGTTATGCTTTAGAGACGGCTGCATTCACGTTAAATAGGGCACCATCGAAATCCGTTGAGATGACGCCTTATGAACTGTGGTTTGGCAAGAAACCAAAGTTGTCGTTTCTTAAAGTTTGGGGCTGCGATGCTTATGTGAAAAAACTTCAACCTGATAAGCTCGAACCCAAATCGGAGAAATGTGTCTTCATAGGATACCCAAAGGAGACTGTTGGGTACACTTTCTATCACAGATCCGAAGGCAAAACTTTTGTTGCTAAATTCGGAATTTTTCTGGAGAAGGAGTTTCTCTCGAAAGAAGTGAGTGGGAGGAAAGTAGAAATTGATGAGGTAACTGTACCTGCTCCCTTATTGGAAAATAGTTCATCACAGAAATCGGTTCCTGTGACGCCTACACCAATTAGTGAGGAAGTTAATGGTGATGATCATGAAACTTCAGATCAAGTTGTTACTGAACCTCGTAGGTCAACCAGAGTAAGATCCGCACCAGAGTGGTATGGTAATCCTGTTCTGGAGGTTATGTTACTAGACCATGACGAACCTACGAACTATGAAGAAGCGATGGTGAGCCCAGATTCCGCAAAATGGCTTGAGGCCATGAAATCCGAGATGGGATCCATGTATGAGAACAAAGTATGGACTTTGGTTGACTTGCCCGATGATCGGCAAGCCATTGAAAATAAATGGATCTTCAAGAAGAAGACTGACGCTGACGGTAATGTTACTGTCTATAAAGCTCGACTTGTTGCGAAATGTTTTTGACAAGTTCAAGGGATTGACTACGATGAGACCTTCTCACCCGTAGCGATGCTTAAGTCTGTCCGAATCATGTTAGCAATTGCCGCATTTTATGATTATGAAATTTGGTAAATGGATGTCAAAACTGCATTCCTGAATGGATTTCTGGAAGAAGAATTGTATATGATGCAACCGGAAGGTTTTGTCGATCCAAAGGGAGCTAACAAAGTGTGCAAGCTCCAGCGATCCATTTATGGACTGGTGCAAGCCTCTCGGAGTTGGAATAAACGCTTTGATAGTGTGATCAAAGCATTTGGTTTTGTACGGACTTTTGGAGAAGCCTGTATTTACAAGAAAGTGGGTGGGAGCTCTGTAGCATTTGACATATTGCTGACTGGAAATGATATAGAATTTCTGGATAGCATAAAGGGATACTTGAATAAGAGTTTTTCAATGAAAGACCTCGGTGAAGCTGCGTATATATTGGGCATAAAGATCTATAGAGATAGATCAAAACGCTTAATTGGACTTTCACAAAGCACATACCTTGACAAAGTTTTGAAAAAGTTCAAAATGGATCAAGCAAAGAAAGGGTTCTTGCCTGTGTTACAAGGTGTGAAGTTGAGTAAGACTCAATGCCCGACCACTTCAGAAGATAGAGAGAAGATGAAAGATGTTCCCTATGCTTCAGCCATAGGATCTATCGTGTATGCAATGCTGTGTACCAGACCTGATGTGTGCCTTGCTATAAGTCTAGCAGGAAGGTACGAAAGTAATCCAGGAGTGGATCACTGGACTGTTGGAAATATGCCCTAGAGGCAATAATAAATGGTTATTATTATATTTCTTTGTTCATGGTAATTGTCTATTGTTCATGCTATAATTGTATTGTCCGAAAATCGTAATACATGTGTGAATACATAGACCACAATGTGTCCCTAGTAAGCCTCTAGTTGACTAGCTCGTTGATCAACAGATAGTCATGGTTTCCTGACTATGGACATGGGATGTCGTTGATAACGGGATCACATCATTAGGAGAATGATGTGATGGACAAGACCCAATCCTAAGCATAGCATAAAAGATCGTGTAGTTTCGTTTGCTAGAGCTTTTCCAATGTCAAGTATCTTTTCCTTAGACCATGAGATCGTGCAACTCCCGGATACTGTAGGAGTGCTTTGGGTGTGCCAAACGTCACAACGTAACTGGGTGACTATAAAGGTGCACTACGGGTATCTCTGAAAGTGTCTGTTGGGTTGGCACGGATCGAGACTGGGATTTGTCACTCCGTATGACGGAGAGGTATCTCTGGGCCCACTCGGTAATGCATCATCATATTGAGCTCTATGTGACTAAGGCATTAATCACGGGATCATGCATTGCGGTACGAGTAAAGAGACTTGCCGGTAACGAGATTGAACAAGGTATTGGGATACCGACGATCGAATCTCGGGCAAGTAACATACCGATTGACAAAGGGAATTGCATACGGGATTGATTGAATCCTCGACACCGTGTTCATCCGATGAGATCATCGTGGAACATGTGGGAGCCAACATGGGTATCCAGATCCCGCTGTTGGTTATTGACCGGAGAGGCGTCTCGGTCATGTCTGCATGTCTCCCGAACCCGTAGGGTCTACACACTTAAGGTTCGGTGACGCTAGGGTTGTAGAGATATGTGTATGCGGAAACCCGAAAGTTGTTCGGAGTCCCGGATGAGATCCCGGACGTCACGAGGAGTTCCGGAATGGTCCGGAGGTAAAGAATTATATATAGGAAGTCAAGTTTCGGCCACCGGGAAAGTTTCGGGGGTTACCGGTATTGTACCGGGACCACCGGAAGGGTCCCGGGGGTCCACCGTGTGGGGCCACCTATCCCGGAGGGCCCCGTGGGCTGAAGTGGGAAGGGAACCAGCCCCTAGTGGGTTGGGCGCCCCCCCATGGGCCTCCCCCCATGCGCCTAGGGTTGGGAACCCTAGGGTGGGGGGGCTTCCCACTTGCCTTGGGGGGCAAGGCAACCCCTTCCCCCCTTTGGCCGCCCCCCCTTGAGATCCCATATCCAGGGCTGGCGCCCCCCTAGGGGGCCTATATAAAGGGGGAGGGGAGGGAGGGCAGCAACCTACAGCCTTGGGCGCCCCCCTCTCCCCCTTCAACACCTCTCTCTCTCGTATATGCTCGGCGAAGCCCTGCCGGCATCCCGCTACATCCACCACCACGCCGTCGTGCTGCTGGATCTCCATCAACCTCTCCTTCCCCCTTGCTGGATCAAGAAGGAGGAGACGTCGCTGCACCGTACGTGTGTTGAACGGGGAGGTGCCGTCCGTTCGGCACTCGGTCATCGGTGATTTGGATCACGGCGAGTACGACTCCGTCATCCACGTTCATTGGAACGCTTCCGCTCGCGATCTACAAGGGTATGTAGATGCACTCCTTTCCCCTCGTTGCTAGTATACTCCATAGATGCATCTTGGTGAGCGTAGGAAAATTTTAAAATTATGCTACGATTCCCAACAGTGGCATCATGAGCCAGGCCTATGCGTAGTTACTATGCACGAGTAGAACACAAAGCAGTTGTGGGCGTTGAGTTTGCCAATTCTTCTTGCCGCTACTAGTCTTTTCTTGTTTCGGCGGCATTGTAGGATGAAGCGGCCCGGACCGACCTTACACGTATGCTTACGTGAGACAGGTTCCACCGATTGACATGCACTAGTTGCATAAGGTGGCTAGCGGGTGTCTGTCTCTCCTACTTTAGTCGGAACGGATTCGATGAAAAGGGTCCTTATGAAGGGTAAATAGAAATTGGCAAATCACGTTGTGGTCATACGTAGGTAAGAAAACGTTCTTGCTAGAAACCTACAAACCACGTAAAAACTTGCAACAACAATTAGAGGACGTCTAACTTGTTTTTGCAGCATATGTTATGTGATGTGATATGGCCAGAAGATGTGATGAATGATATATGTGATGTATGAGATTGATCATATTCTTGTAATAGGAATCACGACTTGCATGTCGATGAGTATAACAACCGACAGGAGCCATAGGAGTTGTCTTTATTATTTTGCATGACCTGCGTGTCATTGAATAACGCCATGTAAATTACTTTACTTTGTTGCTAAACGCGTTAGCCATAGAAGTAGAAGTAATCGTTGGCGTGACGACTTCATGAAGACACGATGATGGAGAACATGATGATGGAGATCATGGTGTCATGCCGGTGACGAAGATGATCATGGTGCCCCGAAGATGGAGATCAAAGGAGCATAATGATATTGGCCATATCATGTCACTATTTGATTGCATGTGATGTTTATCATGTTTTTGCATCTTATTTGCTTAGAACGACGGTAGTAAGTAAGATGATCCCTTATAATAATTTCAAGAAAGTGTTCACCCTAACTGTGCACCGTTGCGAAGGTTCGTTGTTTCGAAGCACCACGTGATGATCGGGTGTGATAGATTCTAACGTTCGAATACAACGGGTGTTGACGAGCCTAGCATGTACAGACATGGCCTCGGAACACACGCAATACACTTAGGTTGACTTGACGAGCCTAGGTTGACTTGACATGTACAGACATGGCCTCGGAACACGGAGGACCGAAAGGTCGAGCATGAGTCGTATAGAAGATACGATCAACATGGAGATGTTCACCGATCTTGACTAGTCCGTCTCACGTGATGATCGGACACGGCCTAGTTAAACTCGGATCATGTTTCACTTAGATGACTAGAGGGATGTCTATCTGAGTGGGAGTTCATTAAATAATTTGATTATATGAACTTAATATCATGAACTTAGTCTAAAATCTTTACACTATGTCTTGTAGATCAAATGGCCAACGTAGTCCTCAATTTCAACGCGTTCCTAGAGAAAACCAAGCTGAAAGATGATGGCAGCAACTATACGGACTGGGTCCGGAACCTGAGGATCATCCTCATAGTAGCCAAGAAAGATTATGTCTTAGAAGCACCGCTAGGTGATGCACCAATCCCAGAGAACCAAGACGTTATGAACGCTTGGCAGCAGCGTGCTGATGATTACTCCCTCGTTCAGTGCGGCATGCTTTACAGCTTAGAACCGGGTCTCCAAAAGCGTTTTGAGAAACATGGAGCATATGAGATGTTCGAGGAGCTGAAATTAGTTTTCCAAGCTCATGCCCGGGTCGAGAGATATGATGTCTCCGACAAGTTCTTCAGCTGTAAAATGGAGGAGAACAGTTCTGTTAGTGAGCACATACTCAGAATGTCTGGGTTGCACAACCGCTTGTCTCAGCTGGGAGTTAATCTCCCGGATGACGCGGTCATTGACAGAATCCTCCAGTCATTTCCACCAAGCTACAAGAGCTTTGTGATGAACTACAATATGCAGGGGATGGAAAAGACCATTCCTGAGGTATATTCAATGCTGAAATCAGCGGAAGGGGAGATCAGAAAAGAACATCAAGTGTTGATGGTGAATAAAACCACTAAGTTCAAGAAGGGCAAGGGTAAGAAGAACTTCAAGAAGGACGGCAAGGGAGTTGCCGCGCCCGGTAAACCAGTTACTGGGAAGAAGTCAAAGAATGGACCCAAGCCCGAGACTGAGTGCTTTTATTGCAAGGGAAGTGGTCACTGGAAGCGGAACTGCCCCAAATACTTAGCGGACAAGAAGAAGGCCGGCAACACCAAAGGTATATGTGATATACATGTAATTGATGTGTACCTTACCAGTACTCGTAGTAGCTCCTGGGTATTTGATACCGGTGCGGTTGCTCATATTTGTAACTCAAAACAGGAACTACGGAATAAACGGAGTCTGGCGAAGGACGAGGTGACGATGCGCGTCAGGAATGGTTCCAAGGTCGATGTGATCGCCGTCGGCATGCTACCTCTGCATCTACCCACGGGATTAGTTTTAAAACCTCAATAATTGTTATTTAGTGCCAGCTTTGAGCATGAACATTGTATCTGGATCTCGTTTATTTCGAGATGGCTACTCATTTAAATCCGAGAATAATGGTTGTTCTATTTATTTGAGAGATATGTTTTATGGTCATGCCCCGCTAGTCAATGGTTTATTTTTGATGAATCTCGAACGTGATGTTACACATGTTCATAGTGTGAATACCAAAAGATGTAAAGTTGATAACGATAGTCCCACATACTTGTGGCACTGCCGCCTTGGTCACATTGGTGTCAAGCGCATGAAGAAGCTCCATGCAGATGGACTTTTGGAGTCTCTTGATTACGAATCATTTGACACGTGCGAACCATGCCTCATGGGTAAGATGACCAAGACTCCGTTCTCCGGAACAATGGAGCGAGCAACCAACTTATTGGAAATCATACATACTGATGTGTGCGGTCCAATGAGTGTTGAGGCTCGCGGAGGATATCGTTATGTTCTCACTCTCACTGATGATTTAAGTAGATATGGGTATGTCTACCTAATGAAACACAAGTCTGAAACCTTTGAAAAGTTCAAGGAATTTCAGAGTGAAGTTGAGAATCAACGTGACAGAAAAATAAAATTCTTACGATCAGATAGTGGTGGAGAATATTTAAGTCACGAGTTTGGTGCACACTTAAGGAAATGTGGAATAGTTTCACAACTCACGCCGCCTGGAACACCTCAGAGAAATGGTGTGTCCGAACGTCGTAATCGCACTCTATTGGATATGGTGCGATCTATGATGTCTCTTACCGATTTACCGCTCTCATTTTGGGGCTATGCTTTAGAGACTGCCGCATTCACTTTAAATAGGGCTCCGTCGAAATCCGTTGAGATGACACCATATGAATTATGGTTTGGGAAGAAACCTAAGCTGTCGTTTCTAAAAGTTTGGGGATGCGATGCTTATGTCAAGAAACTTCAACCTGAAAAGCTCGAACCCAAGTCGGAAAAATGCATCTTCATAGGATACCCTAAGGAAACTATTGGGTATACCTTCTACCTCAGATCCGAAGGCAAGATCTTCGTTGCAAAGAACGGGTCCTTTCTGGAGAAGGAGTTTCTCTCGAAAGAATTGAGTGGGAGGAAAGTGGAACTTGATGAGGTGATAGTCACCCCTTCCGAACCGGAAAGTAGGGCAGCGCAGGAAGATGTTCATGTGGTGCCTACACCGACTGGGGAGGAAGTTAATGATGATGATCATGAAGCTTCAGATCAAGTTGCCACTGAACTTCGTAGGTCCACAAGGACACGTTCCGCACCAGAGTGGTACGGCAACCCTGTCCTGGAAATCATGTTGTTAGACAATGGTGAACCTTCGAACTATGAAGAAGCGATGGCGGGCCCGGATTCCGACAAATGGCTAGAAGCCATGAAATCCGAGATAGGATCCATGTATGAAAACGAAGTATGGACTTTGACTGACTTGCCCGATGATCGGCGAGCCATAGAAAACAAATGGATCTTTAAGAAGAAGACGGACGCGGATGGTAATGTGACCATCTACAAAGCTCGACTTGTCGCTAAGGGTTATCGACAAGTTCAAGGGGTTGACTACGATGAGACTTTCTCACCCGTAGCGAAGCTGAAGTCCATCCGAATCATGTTAGCAATTGCCGCATACTATGATTATGAGATATGGCAGATGGACGTCAAAACGGCATTCCTTAATGGCTTCCTTAAGGAAGAGTTGTATATGATGCAGCCGGAAGGTTTTGTCGATCCTAAGAATGCTAACAAAGTATGCAAGCTCCAGCGCTCAATCTATGGGCTGGTGCAAGCATCTCGGAGTTGGAACATTCGGTTTGATGAGATGATCAAAGCGTTTGGGTTTACACAGACTTATGGAGAAGCCTGTGTTTACAAGAAAGTGAGTGGGAGCTCTGTAGCATTTCTCATATTATATGTGGATGGCATATTATTGATGGGAAATGATATAGAATTCTTGGAAAGTATAAAGGCCTATTTGAATAAGTGTTTTTCAATGAAGGACCTTGGAGAAGCTGCTTATATATTAGGCATCAAGATCTATAGAGATAGATCAAGACGCCTCATTGGTCTTTCACAGAGTACATACCTTGACAAGATATTGAAGAAGTTCAATATGGATCAGTCCAAGAAGGGGTTCTTGCCTGTATTGCAAGGTGTGCAATTGAGCACGGCTCAATGCCCGACCACGGCAGAAGATATAGAAAAGATGAGTATCATCCCCTATGCCTCGGCCATAGGGTCTATTATGTATGCCATGCTGTGTACCAGACCTGATGTAAACCTTGTCGTAAGTTTGGTAGGAAGGTACCAAAGTAATCCCGGCATGGAACACTGGACAGCGGTCAAGAATATCCTGAAGTACCTGAAAAGGACTAAGGATATGTTTCTCGTTTATGGAGGTGACGAAGAGCTCATCGTAAAGGGTTACGTCGACGCTAGCTTCGACACAGATCTGGATGACTCGAAGTCACAGACCGGATACGTGTATATTTTGAATGGAGGAGCAGTAAGCTGGTGCAGTTGCAAGCAAAGCATCGTGGCGGGATCTACATGTGAAGCGGAGTACATGGCAGCCTCGGAGGCAGCATAGGAAGCAGTCTGGATGAAGGAGTTCATTACCAACCTAGGGGTGATTCCCAATGCGTCGGGCCCGATGACTCTCTTCTGTGACAACACTGGAGCTTTTGCACTTGCGAAGGAGCCCAGGTTTCACAGGAAGACCAGGCATATCAAGCGTTGCTTCAACTCCATTCGTGAAAGTGTTCAAAATGGAGACATAGATATTTGTAAAGTACATACGGACCTGAATGTAGCAGATCCATTGACTAAACCTCTCCCTAGAGCAAAACATGATCAACACCAGGACGCAATGGGTGTTCGATTCATCACAATGTAACTAGATTATTGACTCTAGTGCAAGTGGGAGACTGTTGGAAATATGCCCTAGAGGCAATAATAAATGGTTATTATTATATTTCTTTGTTCATGGTAATTGTCTATTGTTCATGCTATAATTGTATTGTCCGGAAATCGTAATACATGTGTGAATACATAGACCAAAACGTGTCCCTAGTAAGCCTCTAGTTGACTAGCTCGTTGATCAACAGATAGTCATGGTTTCCTGACTATGGACATGGGATGTCGTTGATAACGGGATCACATCATTAGGAGAATGATGTGATGGACAAGACCCAATCCTAAGCATAGCATAAAAGATCGTGTAGTTTCGTTTGCTAGAGCTTTTCCAATGTCAAGTATCTTTTCCTTAGACCATGAGATCGTGCAACTCCCGGATACCGTAGGAGTGCTTTGGGTGTGCCAAACGTCACAACGTAACTGGGTGACTATAAAGGTGCACTACGGGTATCTCCGAAAGTGTCTGTTGGGTTGGCACGGATCGAGACTGGGATTTGTCACTCCGTATGACGGATAGGTATCTCTGGGCCCACTCAGTAATGCATCATCATATTGAGCTCTATGTGACTAAGGCGTTAGTCACGGGATCATGCATTGCGGTACGAGTAAAGAGACTTGCCGGTAACGAGATTGAACAAGGTATTGGGATACCGACGATCGAATCTCGGGCAAGTAACATACCGATTGACAAAGGGAATTGCATACGGGATTGATTGAATCCTCGACACCGTGGTTCATCCGATGAGATTATCGTGGAACATGTGGGAGCCAACATGGGTATCCAGATCCCGATGTTGTTCATTGACCGGAGAGGCGTCTCGGTCATGTCTGCATGTCTCCCGAACCCGTAGGGTCTACACACTTAAGGTTCGGTGACGCTAGGGTTGTAGAGATATGTGTATGCGGAAACCCGAAAGTTGTTCGGAGTCCCGGATGAGATCCCGGACGTCACGAGGAGTTCCGGAATGGTCCGGAGGTAAAGAATTATATATAGGAAGTCAAGTTTCGGCCACCGGGAAAGTTTCGGGGGTTACCGGTATTGTACCGGGACCACCGGAAGGGTCCCGAGGGTCCATCGGGTGGGGCCACCTATCCCGGAGGGCCCCGTGGGCTGAAGTGGGAAGGGAACCAGCCCCTAGTGGGCTGGGCGCCCCCATGGGCCTCCCCCCATGCGCCTAGGGTTGGGAACCCTAGGGTGGGGGGGCTTCCCACTTGCCTTGGGGGGCAAGGCAACCCCTTCCCCCCTTTGGCCGCCGCCCCCCTTGAGATCCCATCTCCAGGGCCGGCGCCCCCCCAGGGGGCCTATATAAAGGGGGAGGGGAGGGAGGGCAGCAACCTACAGCCTTGGGCGCCTCCCTCTCCCCCTGCAACACCTCTCTCTCTCGTATATGCTCGGCGAAGCCCTGCCGGCATCCCGCTACATCTACCACCACGCCGTCGTGCTGCTGGATCTCCATCAACCTCTCCTTCCCCCTTGCTGGATCAAGAAGGAGGAGACGTCGCTGCACCGTACGTGTGTTGAACGCGGAGGTGCCATCCGTTCGGCACTCGGTCATCGGTGATTTGGATCACGGCGAGTACGACTCCGTCATCCATGTTCATTGGAACGCTTCCGCTCGCGATCTACAAGGGTATGTAGATGCACTCCTTTCCCCTCATTGCTAGTATACTCTATAGATGCATCTTGGTGAGCGTAGGAAAATTTTAAAATTATGCTACGATTCCCAACATGGACAGCGGTCAAGAACATCCTGAAATAACTGAAAAGGACTAAGGATATGTTTTTCGTTTATGGAGGTGACAAAGAGCTCATCGTAAATGGTTACGTCGATGCAAGCTTTGACACTGATCCGGACGATTCTAAATCGTAAACCGGATACGTGTTTACATTGAACGGTGGAGCTGTCAGTTGGTGCAGTTCTAAACAAAGCGTCGTGGTGAGATCTACGTGTGAAGCGGAGTACATAGCTGCTTCGGAAGCAGCAAATGAAGGAGTCTGGATGAAGGAGTTCATATCCGATCTAGGTGTCATACCTAGTCCATCGGGTCCAATGAAAATCTTTTGTGACAATACTGGTGCAATTGCCTTAGCAAAGGAATCCATATTTCACAAGAGAACCAAACACATCAAGAGACGCTTCAATTCCATCCGGGATTTAGTCCAGGTGGGAGACATAGAAATTTGCAAGATACATACGGATCTGAATATTGCAGACCCGTTGACTAAGCCTCTTCCACGAGCAAAACATGATCAGCACCAATGCTCCATGGGTGTAAGAATCATTACTGTGTAATCTAGATTATTGACTCTAGTGCAAGTGGGAGACTGAAGGAAATATGCCCTAGAGGCAATAATAAAGTTATTATTTATTTCCTTATATCATGATAAATGTTTATTATTCATTCTAGAATTGTATTAACCGGAAACATAATACTTGTGTGAATACATAGACAAACAAAGTGTCACTAGTATGCCTCTACTTGACTAGCTCGTTGATCAAAGATGGTTATGTTTCCTAGCCATTGACATGAGTTGTCATTTGATTAACGGGATCACGTCATTAGGAGAATGATGTGATTGACTTGACCCATTTCGTTAGCTTAGCACTCGATCGTTTAGTATGTTGCTATTGCTTTCTTCATGACTTATACGTGTTCCTATGACTATGAGATTATGCAACTCCCGTTTACCGGAGGAACATTTTGTGTGCTACCAAGCGTCACAACGTAACTGGGTGATTATAAAGGTGCTCTACAGATGTCTCCGAAGGTACTTGTTGGGTTGGCGTATTTCGAGATTAGGATTTGTCACTCCGATTGTCGAAGAGGTATCTCTGGGCCCTCCCGGTAATGCACATCACTTAAGCCTTGCAAGCATTGCAACTAATGAGTTTGTTGCGAGATGGTGTATTACGGAACGAGTAAAGAGACTTGCCGGAAACTAGATCTAACTAGGTATTGGGATACTGACGATTGAATCTCGGGCAAGTAACATACCGATGACAAAGGGAACAACGTATGTTGTTATGCGGTCTGACCGATAAAGATCTTCGTAGAATATGTGGGAGCCAATATGAGCATCCAGGTTCCGCTATTGGTTATTGACCGGAGACGTGTCTCGGTCATGTCTACATATTTCTCGAACCCGTAGGGTCCGCACGCTTAACGTTTCGATGACAGTTATATTATGAGTTTATATGTTTTGATGTACCGAAGGTTGTTCGGAGTCCCGGATGTGATCACGGACATGACGAGGAGTCTCGAAATGGTCGAGACATAAAGATTGATATATTGGAAGCCTATGTTTGGATATCGGAAGTGTTCCGGGTGAAATCGGGATTTTACCGGAGTACCGGGAGGTTACCGGACCCCCCCCCCCCCGGGCAACATAATGGGCCTTAGTGGGCCTAGGTGGAAGAGAGGAGAGGCGGCTAGGGCTGGGCCGCGCGCCCCTCCCCCTAGTCCGAATAGGACAAGGAGAAGGGGGCGGCGCCCCCCTTCCTTCTTCTCCCTCTCCTCTTTCCCCCCTCCCAAGTCCTAATCCAACTAGGAAAAGGGGGGGAGTCCTACTCTCATTGATCTCTTAGCCGTGTGCGGTGCCCCCCTCCACCATATTACACCTCGATAATATTGTAGCGGTGCTTAGGCAAAGCCCTGCGTCGGTAGAACATCATCATCGTCACCACGCCGTCGTGCTGACGAAACTCTCCCTCAACACTCGGCTGGATCGGAGTTCAAGGGACGTCATCGAGCTGAACGTGTGCTGAACTCGGAGGTGCCGTACGTTCGGTACTTGATCGGTCGGATCGTGAAGACGTACGACTACATCAACCGCATTGTGTTAACGCTTCCGCTTTCGGTCTATGAGGGTACGTGGACAACACTCTCCCCTCTCGTTGCTATGCATCACCATGATCTTGTGTGTGCGTAGGAATTTTTTTGAAATTACTACGTTCCCCAACAGCGTTCGTGCCACGGTTCAGCGGAGATGGCGGTGAGGGCATGGTGCGTCGACGGAGGAGAGACGGGGTAGAGGTCGCCGTCGTCATCACATTGGAGGATCACCCTCTTCGTTCTTCGATCCTTGACAGAGAAGCCAATGTCGTCAAATTCAACATTAACGGGATTATCACGGGCTAGTTTCTTGACGGAAAGAAGATTTTTGACTAGGATTGGAGAAATAAGAACGTTTGTGAGAGAGAGAGAGAGAGGAGAGCCAGAGGTAGGAAGAAAGGTGTGTCCTTTGTGCGTGATCGCAAACGAGGTACCATTGCCAACTACTATACGGGTAGAAGTACAGGGTTGGGCGGAGGACAACATACCGGACGAGGACGCCATGTGTGATGAAGCACCCGTATCCAGGTACCAGGTCGGGTTGGGCGGTTGCTGCTGTTGCACCCCGAGGTTGTTCAAGGCCTGCACCAGACCGGCCTGATCCCAGGCAGGTTGTCCGGAGGGCGCCGCACCGGCGGGTGGCGCGCTGTAGAGAGGATGGGGTGGTACAGCTCCGGGCGTCCAAACGACGGGCGGGGCGTCGTAGGGGATCGGGTGTGGTGCAGCAGATGGCGTAGCAGTGTAGTGCGACGCGATCCCGACGAATGGCGCAGTACAGCCGGGCCGCGGACCGAGCACGCCGGCCCGGGCGCATGCGGGCGCCACGGCATGGGCCAGGCATGCACCATGCCAGTCCAGGGCGCGGGCGCAGGAGCAGTTGGTGCAGGGGGACAGGACGAGGACGCACCGCTGTGATCGACGGCCTTACCTTTCCCCTTGTTGCGGCCGCCACCAGAGCGACGGTTGCCGCCACCTTGGTGGCCACCACCCGAGGATGCCCCGCTAGAGTTGGAGCTGGGGGCGCGGGCGGCGTACAGAGCCATCTCCGTGGAGGGCTCGGGCGCCAGCCGGCTCTCCTCAAGCAGCAGAAACGCGCGGCAACGGAGGAAGGTGGGAAACGGCGTCTGCATAGTGAGGATCGGGATGGCATAGCACAGGCAAGGGTGAAGGCCTCAGAACATGTTAAGAACTTGATCACGATCGGTCACGTGCTCACCGAGGTCTGCGAGGCGATCCGCGCACTCCTTGAGGCGCGAGAAGTAGGAGATGACCGATCCCGAGCCATGCTCGATGCGGCGGAACTCGGTGGCGAGGAAGACAGCCTGGTGCTCGCGGTTTTCAAGAAACAACGAGGTGATCGACTCCCAGAGCTGCGCGACCGTGGCACCGCGCTAGTGGATCAGCCCGAAGATCTCAGGGCTCACACGGGTGTAGAGCCAGGAGACGACGTAGGCGTCATCTTGCGCCCAGACCGGATTGGTGGGGCGCGGCGGGCCGGTGAGGTGAGAAGTGACGCCGCTCTTCTGGAAGGTGACCTCAAACAGGGTCCTCCACTGCGAGAAGTTGGGTGGGTTCAGGGAGAGGATGATGGGTACGTGCTGGTTGATATAGATCGCAGCCGGGGGGGAAGTGGGCGGCGACAAGGCCGCAACCGGGGCCGCGGCAGGCGCGGCAAGAGCGCCGACGCGACTGGCAGCGGCAAGGGCAGCAGGAGTCAGGAGCGGAGACCGCCCGGACGAGGGAGTGGCCACGACGTCAAAGGTGCCGGAGAGGCCATGGCCAAAACGAGGAGGGGGTGGTGGTGGGGGAGGCGGCGGCGGAGTAGCCATCGCCGGAGAGGAGCTAAAGGGGCAGCGGAAGGCGGTTTACAGGCGCGGGACGGTGCCGGCGTCTGATACCATGTGGATTGGAGAGAAGTGAATGGAATGCATCTTGCGGTAATCTCTGTATTACACTCATGTATATAGTACAACAGGGGGGCGCCGTAGCGCAGTTTACAGGAGTGACGTGCGCTGGGAGGTGGTGATCGTGCAGCTGTACGTGGGCACGACGAGGGCACAGAGGAGACCAACTATTTCTGCTAACACCCGCGTCCTGCAGCCTAAGTGCAAGACGCACTAACCAACCGGGGCTGACAACACGTTGGGATAATCCATTTCCAATTCTTCTTTAATATTGGATTTTTTATTTTTTATTCGTTTGTGAGTTTTCCTGAACTGGTTTTTGTTCTTTTCTTTCTTCCTTTTTATGTTTCTTTTCTTTCATATTTTTTCCTTTTTTCTTTACTTTTTTTCAAAATGCAATTTTCGTAATTCGATGAACTTTTTTCAAATAGATGCAAATTGTCTAAAAATCAATGAATATTTTTTCAAAATTTGTGGAAAACTTTCAAATCGATAAACTTTTTTTCAAAATCATTGATTTTTTTTTAAATGGTGATTTTTTTTCAAATCCAGTGTACTTTTTTTAAGAACCCATGAACCTTTTTCAGCTATGAATTTTTTCAAATTCGACGAACCTTTTCCAATTTTGATGATCTTTTTTCAAAAATGGATGAACCTTTTTAAAAATTTATGACTTTTTTCATAATTGATGAACTTTTTCAAAATTGCTGATCATTTTTTTATAAATTCATGAACTTTTTTTTAAAATGTTTTCCCACTTGGTTTCAAATAACACAAAAATTTAAGCGATATAGTAAATGACTGAGTAATTCGCGTTAGTTCTAAAGCAATTCGCGTTGATATCAGTGACTAGCATTTAGAAGCTCTAGTGGTTAGCTAAGCAATTTCAGAGAAGAGATGTAGTCGTGCGAGTTCGATCCTACATATGGTCATATTTTTCGCGTGGTTTTATCGCGCTATAATTCAGTGGCACGTTGATGAGTCGGCCCACCAGGAGTTGCAGTGGGCGCCAGTTGGCTTTTGCGGCACTGAACGCGCCAAATAGCGAAATCATTAATTAAGGAGTACTCGTTGTAAAGAACACTCCACTTTCCCAGGTCGTGACAAGTGGCGCACATACAGCGCGCCAATTGTCGCAACCTGTGAGTTTTCTTTTTTTTAGATCCGTTTATTTAAAACGTTTTATCTCTTAAACCGTGCGTCCACATTTCAAACCGTTTTCGTCATTGGATTCTTCGCGTTGAGATCTTCAAACTAGATCCCATGTTGATAGGTTTTAACGAACTTTTTTTTCACGAAAAAATCCGAACGAAAAAAACTGGGCGAAAAAACCGAACCGGGAGCACGGTATTTTCCCTTTTCAAAAGAGGCACGCCCGTGCCTCTCGCAAAATCACAACCGTGCCTCTCGTGGAAGCAAAACCGTGACTCTCGTGAAAGGGAAAAAAAAACAGAAAACGCGTTTTTTTTCCGTTTCCGAGAGGCACGGCCGTGACTCTCGCGAAAGCACAACCGTGCCTCTCGCGAAATCAAAACCGCGACTCTCGCGAAAGGAAAAAAAACAGAAAACGCATATTTTTTCCTTTTCCGAAAGGCACGGCCGTGACTCTCGCGAAAGCACAACCGTGCCTCTCGCGGAAGCAAAACCGTGACTCTCGCGAAAGCACAACCGTGCCTCTCACGGAAGCAAAACCGTGACTCTCGCGAAAGAAAAAAAAAATAGAAAACGCGTTTTATTTTTTCCTTTCCGAGAGGCACGGCCGTGACTCTCGCGAAAGCACAACCGTGCCTCTCGCGGAAATAAACCGTGACTCTCGCGAAAGAAAAAAAAACGTTTTTTTCGTTTCCGAAAGGCACGGCTGTGAGTCTCGGTAAAGCACAACCGTGCCTCTCGCGGAAGAAACCGTGACTTTCGCGAAAGGAAAAAAAAAGAAAACACGTTTTTTCGCGTAATTTTTTTTTGATTTTTTTATCAAAAAGCTAAAAAAGACCGGAGGAAAACCAAAACGTCAAAAAACCCCAAAAAAACCGTTTAAAAAGCTGAAAACGCGTGCGGAAAAATAATAAAAAAATAAAATCTGGAGGAAGCGTCTAGAGCGCGACACATGGCGAATGGCTGAGAGCACGCCAAATGACGCTGATTGTTATGAGGCTTCCGAAGAAGCGCTCGTTAACTAGTTGCTCTCATCAAATAGGAGCACTGATCTCGCTTACTATATTACTCGGAGCTCTCACCTAAAGGATTTCCCTGCGTGCTATATTACTAGACCAGCCCATTCGTTCGCTCCCTTGTGGTCGCTTTGCTTCCGATTTCTTTCGCTTTTCTGTTTTCAATCATTTTTTCTTTGATTTTCTTTATTTATTCATCGGTTTCGTTTGAGTATTTCCTGCGGTATACTTCAGTCCTCTTTCATTTTTTCTTAGTTTTCTTTCTATCTTTTCAATGGTTATTTTATTTATTGTATTTTCTTTTTACATTTTTTGTTTTCTTTGGAGGTTTTAAACTCAAGTTTGCATTTTTGTATAGATTTCTATACAAGTTTAATATTTTAATATATAAGATTATACATGTTTAACATTTTCAAAATAAATATTAATATTTAAAAAAATACATGTTTTGATGTCTATCTTTTTCATACACATTATACGTTTTTTATATACATAATAAACATTTACTATACATGTTTAACATTTTTCTAAATATCATTTTTTTGACTGAACACTGTAGGGAAAGCCCCCATAGCCTTTTATTGAAATATAAACAGAATTACAAGGGTTACAAGGGCTACCGGTGGTAACCAAAGAAAGCAGTATCTAATAATGTACAACTAGAAAAAGGAAAGAAAAATACATCTATGGAGGGAGAAAGGAGACCCATCTAACCAAGTCCTCCTTAAATCTCACCTTGATCCTATGTGATAGTAAAAGCATATCATTTACAAAAGCCCCTCTTCATCTGTTGAAACTGGGTCTTTCCTGCCTAAAGACTTTCCCATTCCTGATGATCCAGATATTCCAGCAAGCAGTGAAGACCACCTCAGCAAAGAAAGGGTGTGCAAAGTTTCTCTTAGCATTGAGGACAATCTGACCCATGTCATTACCAGCCTCCGAGTCAATCTGTAATAAATTCCAAACCCTCTGGCTGAAGTTGCAATTAAAGAAGAGATGATCCCTATCTTCCCTGGTGTGTGTGGGGCAGAGCACACAGTTAACTCCATCATCAATATGCCAATGCCTTCTTTCAACCATATCCTTGGTGTTTAGTCGATCCATGATGAGCATCTAGGCAAAGACCTTGATCTTCATGGTGCAGCAGCTCTTCCAAATCCAAGTCAAAAGAGGGTTGAATGTATGGTTAATGAACCTGGATACATAGAACTGCTTAGGAGTATAGGGTTTGTCAGATCCATGCCAAGACCAAACATCCCTCAGCTCAGGGTTCCTCTCATGACTCTTAGCAGAGTTTGCAGAATCTGAAGCTCATTGTGAGCCTGCTCAGAAAGGGGCAAATGAAACCAAGACAGCGGGTTTGGGGCAGAGAAGCCATCCCTCACTAAGACCAGAGCATCTTTGACATAAGAGAACAACCTTGGGAACCTATGCTGCAAAGGCAAAACAGAATTACCAAGCTGCCATTTATCCTGCCACAAAATTGCAGTATCACCCTCATTGACCTTAACCCAAGTGGCTTCTCTGAATTGATCCAGTAGTTCAAGGATATCCTTCCACCAAAATGACCCACATGGAGAGGTTCCTTGAGGAACTAGCTCATGATAATAAGAATCCCAAATGAGTTGGACCCATGGGATATCAGCTCTGTTGAGGAACTTGTTGACATGTTTCAGTAACAGAGCCACATTTTGAAAACCAAGATCAAGAATGCCAAGCCCTCCTTTGTTCTTGGGCCTACAAATCAGATCCGAAGCAGCCAGAGAGGGAGCAGGTTCCTGCCTGTTTTTCCTCCACAAGCACTGCCTTTGAATTCTCTACAGCTGCTTAAAAATACCAGGGGCAATAAACAAACTGCAAAGGAAGAAGATTGGCAATGAGGATAAAGCAGAATTAAGGTATTGCAGTCTGCCACCCTGAGCTAGAAAAGATGAACTAGCAGACATTCTCCTCTCCATGGAAGTTACCAGAGACAGCAAATCAGACATTGTAGGTCTGGTAGTTCCTACAGGTAAACCCAGGTAAGTGAAGGCATCTTTCCCACTTGACAACCAAAAATGGAGGCTAATCTCTGAGTTTCCTCCTGGGAAACATTGATTGGGACCATAGAAGATTTTTGGTAGTTAACATCCAGCCCAGTTGACTGAGAAAAAACAATCAACATTTTCTTAAGAGCCAACAGTTGTTTTTCATCAGCAGGGACAACAATCAGGGTGTCATTAGCATATTGCATAATTGGGTAGTCCTTGTCATGACAAGGAATTGGAAGCTGAAGCTCTCCTCTGAGATGCATATCATTAACCACAGATTGCAAAAGATCAGCAACAAGAACAAAAAGGAGAGGTGAGACAGGATCTCCTTGCCTGACACCTTTTTTACAGACGAAATTCTTGCCAGGCACACCATTCAGCAAAACAGAAGAAGTCCCAGATGTCAAGAGTGCTTTCACCCAGCTAATCCATTTGGCATTGAATCCTTTGTGCTTCATAATCTGAAAGATAGCTTCATGCTCAATGGAGTCAAAAGCCTTCTCAAAATCAAGCTTGAGAATCAAAATGGGCCTTTTAGACTGATGACATTGGTGCAAATACTCTAAAGTCCATCCAATACAATCTTGAATGGCCCTGGACTTAATAAAACCATATTGATTTTTATGAATGCACATCATTATCAATTCTTGAAATCTATTAGCAGCCATTTTGGACAGGAACTTCACACCCATACTAGTCAAAGAAATTGGCCTGTAATCCCCAACCACTTAAGGTGAGAGCTTCTTAGGAATGACAGTGATGAATGACCCATTAATATTTTCCAAATTAACTGTACCATCATAAAAGTCCTGAGCCAAGGCATAGAATTCATGTTTTCCAAATATCATTAACATTTTTCAGAACATATTTCTCATGTCTACTTTTTTCATACACCTTGTACACTTTTATATACATCAGACTATTTTGTTATGCACATTTAATATTTTTCAAGTGCATGATTAACATTTTCCATATACATGTTTTAATATATAATTATCTTCATACACATTATATATTTTTCGTATACATTGAGTTTTTTTACATACGTCTAACTTTTTTTAATAAATGATTAACATTATTTTTCAAATTACACGTTTTAATGTCTATCTTTTTCATACGCATTGTATATTTTTATATATATCCAAAAAAATTATACACTTTTTAGTCTCAGTGGTAGATTCAAACATCAACACATATATCCTCACCCCACGTACGCAGGCACGCACGCCCTACCATCTATGAGCATCTCCGAGATATTAAGTCAGCACAACATGTTTAGATTGCCGAAGTCACCACAGACGCCTTGTAGTCGACGGGAACGTCTCCTACCTCTGAAAGACCATCGCCAAAAAGTATGAAGTAAATCTAGGAAAATGTGAGCACCAATACCAAGTCTACGAGTTGAACTCTGTTGGGCTAGTTCCACCACAATGAACCTAACCATCTGAGCTAAGCTCAGTGCACCTTGGGATTATCTTTTTGAGAGTTGATGTAGTAGTTCTCTTGGGAGTTATTTTCCTTGGAGAGGTTGTATGCGTCGAAGATTGACCATCTTTGTCAGAAATTACCAAAGCAAGCAAGCTACAATTTATCAGTTCAACTTTAGGTGAGAATACAAATAGTGAAAAAGTGAAATATTGCAAATAAGCAAGTTATCAATTCACCTTCTCATGACTGGCCTAGGACTATTTTCCAAGCTTGGTGGAATGGTTGTGAACATTCTCCTGGGATTTGTTGGGGTGACAATTGTAGGAGCATCATTTGTTTGATCATCACATACATCGATCAAGGTAGCCTTCACCTTCTTTCTACTCCTTCCTGGCATGCATCACATGCATACATTGTCTATTGGGGAACGTAGCAGAAATTCAAAATTTTCTACGCATCACCAAGATCAATCTATGGAGTTTACTAGCAACGAGAGGGAAGGAGTGCATCTATATACCCTTGTAGATCGCGAGCGGAAGCGTTCAAGAGAACGGGGTTGATGGAGTCGTACTCGTCGTGATCCAAATCACCGATGATCCTAGCGCCGAACGGACGGCCCCTCCGCGTTCAACACACGTACGGAGCAGCGACGTCTCCTCCTTCTTGATCCAGCAAGGGGGGAGGAGAGGTCGATGGAGATCCAGCAGCACGACGGCGTGGTGGTGGAAGTAGCGGGATTCCAACAGGGCTTCGCCAAGCGCTGCGGGAGGAGGGAGATGTGTCACGGGAGGGAGAGGGAGGCGCCAGGGCTTAGGTTTTGCTGCCCTCCCTCCCCCCCACTATATATAGGGCCAAGGGAGAGGGGGGCGCAGCCTTGGCCCTTCCTCCAAGGAAGGGTGCGGCCAGGGAGGAGTCCATCCTCCCCAAGGCACCTAGGAGGTGCCTTCCCCCTTTAGGACTCTCCATTTATCTTATCTCTTGGCGCATGGGCCTCTTGGGGCTGGTTCCCTTGGCCCATATAGGCCAAGGCGCACACCCCACAGCCCATGTGCCCCCCGGGGCATGTGGACCCCCTGGTGGACCCCCGGACCCCTTTCGGCACTCCCGGTACAATACCGATAATGCGCGAAACTTTTCCGGCGACCAAAATAAGACTTCCCATATATAAATCTTTACCTCCGGACCATTCCGGAACTCCTCGCGACGTCCGGGATCTCATCCGGGACTCTGAACAACTTTCGGGTTACCGCATACTAATATCTCTACAACCCTAGCGTCACCGAACCTTAAGTGTGTAGACCCTACGGGTTCGGGGACCATGCAGACATGACCGAGACGTTCTCCGGCCAATAACCAACAGCAGGATCTGGATACCCATGTTGGCTCCCACATGCTCCTCGATGATCTCATCGGATGAACCACGATGTCGAGGATTCAATCAATCCCGTATACAATTCCCTTTGTCAATCGGTATGTTACTTGCCCGAGATTCAATCGTCGGTATCCCGATACCTTGTTCAATCTCGTTACCGGCAAGTCTCTTTACTCGTTCCGTAACACATCATCCCGTGATCAACTCCTTGGTCACATTGTGCACATTATGATGATGTCCTACCGAGTGGGCCCAGAGATACCTCTCCGTTTACATGGAGTGACAAATCCCAGTCTCGATTCGTGCCAACCCAACAGACACTTTCGGAGATACCTGTAGTGCACCTTTATAGCCACCCAGTTACGTTGTGACGTTTGGTACACCCAAAGCATTCCTACGGTATCCGGGAGTTGCACAATCTCATGGTCTAAGGAAATGATACTTGACATTAGAAAAGCTCTTAGCAAACGAACTACACGATCTTGTGCTAGGCTTAGGATTGGGTCTTGTCCATCACATCATTCTCCTAATGATGTGATCCCGTTATCAACGACATCCAATGTCCATGGTCAGGAAACCGTAACCATCTATTGATCAACGAGCTAGTCAACTAGAGGCTTACTAGGGACATTGTGTTGTCTATGTATCCACACATGTATCTGAGTTTCCTATAAATACAATTCTAGCATGGATAATAAACGATTATCATGAACAAGGAAATATAATAATAACCAATTTATTATTGCCTCTAGGGCATATTTCCAACAGTCTCCCACTTGCACTAGAGTCAATAATCTAGTTCACATCACCATGTGATTAACACTCACAGGTCACATCACCATGTGACCAACATCCAAAGAGTTTACTAGAGTCAACAATCTAGTTCACATCACTATGTGATTAACACTCAATGAGTTCTGGTTTGATCATGTTATGCTTGTGAGAGAGGTTATTAGTCAATGGGTCTGAACCTTTCAGATCCGTGTGTGCTTTACGAATATCTATGTCATCTTATGGATGCTACCACGCGCTACTTGGAGCCATTTCAAATGACTACTCTACTATACGAATCCCGTTTACTACTCAGAGTCATCCGGATTAGTGTCAAAGTTCGCATCGACGTAACCCTTTATGACGAACTCCTTTTCACCTCCATAATCGAGAAAATTCCTTAGTCCACTAGATACTAAGGATAAGTTTGACCGCTGTCATGCGATCCATTCCCGGATCACTATTGTACCCCTTGACCAACTCATGGCAAGGCACACTTCATGTGTGGTACACAGCATAGCATACTGTAGAGCCTACGTCTAAAGCATAGGGGACGACCTTCGTCCTTTCTCTCTCTTCTGCTGTGGTCAGGTCTTGAGTCTTACTCAATACTCACACCTTGTAACACAGCCAAGAACTCCTTCTTTGCTGATCTATTTTGAACTCTTTCAAAATCATGTCAAGGTGTGCGTTCTTTGAAAGTATCATCAGGCGTCTTGATCTATCTCTATAGATCTTGATGCCCAATATGTAAGCAGCTTTATCCAGGCCTTCCTTTGAAAAACTCCTTTCAAACAACCCTTTATGCTTTCCAGAAATTTTACATCATTTCGGATCAACAATATGCCATTCACATATACTTATCAGAAATGTTGTAGCGCTCCCACTCACTTTATTGTAAATAAAAGTTTCTAACAAACTTTGTATAAACCCAAAAACTTTGATCATCTCATCAAAGCGTTCATGCCAACTCCGAGATGCTTACTCCAATCCTTAGAAGGATTGCTGGAGCTTTGCATACTTGTTAGCATCTTTCAGGATTGACAAAACCTTCTGGTTGTATCACATACAACCTTTCCTCAAGAAAATCGTCGAGGAAACAATGTTTTGACATCCTATCTGCAAGATTTCATAAATAATGCAGTAACTGCTAATACAATTCCAACAGACTCTTAGCATCGCTACGAGTGAGAAAGTCTCATCGCAGTCAACTCCTTGAACTTGCCGGAAAACATCATAACGACAAGTCGAGCTTTCTTAATGGTGACACTTACCATTATTGTCTGTCTTCCTTTTAAAATCCATCTGCACCCAACAGCCTTACGACCATCAAGTAGTTCTTCAAAAGTCTATACTTTGTTTTATACATGGATCCTCTCTCGGATTTTATGGCCTCGAGCCATTCGTCGGAATCCGGGCCCACCATCGCTTCTCCATAGCTCGTAGGTTCATTGTTGTCAAGCAACATGACTTCCAAGACAGGATTACGTACCACTCTGAAGTAGTACGCATCCTTGTCGACCTACGAGGTTTGGTAGTGACTTGATCCGAAGTTTCATGATCACTATCATAAGCTTCCACTTCAATTGGTGTAGGTGCCACAGGAACAACTTCCTGTGCCCTGCTACACACTAGTTGAAGTGACGGTTCAATAACCTCATCAAGTCTCCACCATCCTCCCACTCAATTCTTTCGAGAGAAACTTTTCCTCGAGAAAGGACCTGTTTCTAGAAACAATCACCTTGCTTCCGGATCTGAAATAGGAGGTATACCCAACTGTTTTGGGTATTCTATGAAGATGCATTTATCCGCTTTGGGTTCGAGCTTATCAGCCTGAAACATTTTCACATAAGCGTCGCAACCCCAAACTTTTAAGAAATGATAGCTTAGGTTTCTCGAAACGGTGTCGTCTCAACGGAATTGTGTGGTGCCCCTTTTAAAGTGAATGCGGTTGTCTCTAATGCCTAACCCATAAACGATAGTGGTAATTCGATAAGAGACATCATGGTATGCACCATATCCAATAGGGTGTAGTTATGATGTTCGGACACACCATCACACTGTGGTGTTCCAGGCGGTATTAATTGTGAAACACTTTCCACAATGTCTTAATTGTGTGCCAAACTCGTAACTCAGATACTCATCTCTATGATCATATCACAGACATTTTATCCTCTTGTCACGACGATCTTCAACTTCACTCTGAAATTACTTAAACCTTTCAATAATTCAGACTTGTGTTTCATCAAGTAAATACACTCAGCATCTACTCAAATCCTCTGTGAAGTAAGAACATAACGATATCCACTGCATGCCTCAGCACTCATTAGACTGCACACATCAAAATGTATTACTTCCAACAAGTTGCTTTCTTGTTCCATCTAACTGAAAACGAGGCCTTTCAGTCATCTTGCCCATGTGGTATGATTTGCATGTCTCAAGTGATTCAAAATCAAGTGAGTCCAAACGATCCATCTGTATGGACTTTCTTCATGCATATATACTAATAGACATGGTTCGCATGTCTCAATCTTTTCAAAAACGAGTGAGTCCAAATATCCATCAACATGGAGCTTCTTCATGCGTTTTATACCAATATGACTCAAGTGGCAGTGCCACAAGTATGTGGTACTATCATTACTATCTCATATCTTTTGGCATGAACATGTGTATCACTACGATCGAGATTCAACAAACCATTCATTTTAAGTGCAAGACCATTGAAGGTATTATTCAAATAGACAGAGTAACCATTATTCTCTTTAAATGAATAACCGTATTGCGATAAACATAATCCAATCATGTCTATGCTCAACGCAAACACCAAATAACAATTATTTAGGTTTAATACCAATCCCGATGGTAGAGGGAGCGTACGATGTTTGATTACATCAACCTTGGAAACACTTCCAACACATATCGTCATCTCACCTTTAGCTAGTCTCCGTTTATTCCGTAGCCTTTTATTTCGAGTTACCAACACTTAGCAACTGAACCGGTATCTAATACCCCGGTGCTACTAGGAGTACTAGTAAAGTACACATTAATATAATGTATATCCAATATACTTCTGTCGACCTTGCCTGCCTTCTCATCTACTAAGTATCTAGGGTAGTTCTGCTTCAGTGGCCGTTCCCCTCATTACAGAAGCACTTAGTCTCGGGTTTGGGTTCAACCTTGGGTTTCTTCACTAGAGCAGCAACTGATTTGCTGTGTCATGAAGTATCCCTTCTTTCCCTTGCCCTTCTTGAAACTAGTGGTTTTACTAACCATCAATAATTGATGCTCCTACTTGATATCTACTTTCACGGTGTCAAACATCGCGAGTTGCTCAAGGATCATCATGTCTATCCCTGATATGTTATAGTTCATCATGAAGCTCTAATAGCTTGGTGTCAATGACTATGGAGAACCATCACTATCTCATCTGGAAGATTAACTCCCACTCGATTCAAGCGATTGTAGTACTCAGACAATCTGAGCACATGCTCAACGGCTGAGCTTTTCTCCCTTAGTTTGCAGGCTTAAGAAACTTGTCAGAGGTCTCATACCTCTTGACGTGGGCACGAGCCTAAAATCCCAATTTCAGCTCTTGGAACATCTCATATGTTCCGTGACGTTTCAAAATGTCTTCGGTGCCTCAATTCTAAACCGTTCAACATTACGCACTGAACTATCACGTAGTCATCAAAACGTGTATGTCAGATGTTCGCAACATCCACAAACGACGCTCGAGGTTCAGCACACCGAGCGGTGCATTAAGGACATAAGCCTTCTGTGCAGCAATGAGGACAATCCTCAGTTTACGGACCCAGTCCGCATAATTGCTACTATCAACTTTCAACTAAATTTTCTCTAGGAACATATCTTAAATAGTAGAACTAAAGCGTAAGCTACGACATAATTTGCAAAGACCTTTTGACTATGTTCATGATAATTAAGTTCATCTAATTATTTAATGAACTCCCACTCAGATAGACATCCCTCTAGTCATCTAAATGATACATGATCCGAGTCAACTAGGCCGTGTCCGATCATCACGTGAGACGGACTAGTCATCATCGGTGAACATCTCCATGTTGATCGTATCTACTATACGACTCATGTTCGACCTTTCGGTCTCTTGTGTTCCGAGGCCATGTCTGTACATGCTAGGCTCGTCAACACCCGTTGTATTCGAACGTTAGAATCTATCAGACCCGATCATCACGTGGTGCTTCGAAACAATGAATCTTCGCAACGGTACACAGTTAGGGGGAACACGTCTCTTGAAATTTTAGTGAGGGATCATCTTATTTACGCTACCGTCGTTCTAAGCAAATAAGATGTAAACATGATAAACATCACATGCAAATCATAAAGTGACGTGATATGGCCAATATCATCTTGCGCCTTTTGATCTCCATCTTCGAGGCGCGGCATGATCACCTTCGTCACCGGCATGACACCATGATCTCCATCATTATGTCTTCATGAAGTTGTCTCGCCAACTATTACTTCTACTACTATGGCTAACAGTTAGCAATAAAGTAAAGTAATTACATGGTGTTTTCATTGACACGCAGGTCATTCAATAAATTACGACAACTCCTATGGCTCCTGCCGGTTGTCATACTCATCGACATGCAAGTCGTGATTCCTATTACAAGAACATGATCAATCTCATACATCACATATATCATTCATCACATCCTTTTGGCCATATCACATCACATAGCATACCCTGCAAAAACAAGTTAGACGTCCTCTAATTGTTGTTGCATGTTTTACGTGGCTGCTATGGGATTCTAGCAAGAACGTTTCTTACCTACGCAAAAGCCACAACGTGATACGCCAATTTCTATTTACCCTTCATAAGGACCCTTTTCATCGAATCCGATCCGACTAAAGTGGGAGAGACAGACACCCGCTAGCCACCTTATGCAACTAGTGCATGCCAGTCTGTGGAACCTGTCTCACGTAAGTGTACGTGTAAGGTCGGTCCGGGCCGCTTCATCCCACGATGCTGCCGAATCAAGATAAGACTAGTAACGGCAAGTAAATTGACAAAATTGACGCCCACAACTACTTTGTGTTCTACTCGTGCATAGAAACTACGCATAGACCTAGCTCTGATACCACTGTTGGGGAACGTAGCAGAAATTAAAAAATTTCTACGCATCACCAAGATCAATCTATGGAGTTTACTAGCAACGAGAGGGAAGGAGTGCATCTACATACCCTTGTAGATCGCGAGCGGAAGCGTTCAAGAGAACGGGGTTGATGGAGTCGTACTCGTCGTGATCCAAATCACCGATGATCCTAGCGCCGAACGGACGGCCCCTCCGCGTTCAACACACGTACGGAGCAGCGACGTCTCCTACTTCTTGATCCAGTAAGGGGGGAGGAGAGGTTGATGGAGATCCAGCAGCACGACGGCGTGGTGGTGGAAGTAGCGGGATTCCAACAGGGCTTCGCCAAGCGCTGCGGGAGGAGGGAGATGTGTCACGGGAGGGAGAGGGAGGCGCCAGGGCTTAGGTTTTGCTGCCCTCCCTCCCCCCCACTATATATAGGGCCAAGGGAGAGGGGGGGGCGCAGCCTTGGCCCTTCCTCCAAGGAAGGGTGCGGCCAGGGAGGAGTCCATCCTCCCCAAGGCACCTAGGAGGTGCCTTCCCCTTTAGGACTCTCCATTTATCTTATCTCTTGGCGCATGGGCCTCTTGGGGCTGGTTCCCTTGGCCCATATAGGCCAAGGCGCACACCCCACAGCCCATGTGGCCCCCCCGGGGCATGTGGACCCCTTGGTGGACCCCCCGGACCCCTTTCGGCACTCCCGGTACAATACCGATAATGCGCGAAACTTTTCCGGCGACCAAAATAAGACTTCCCATATATAAATCTTTACCTCCGGACCATTCTGGAACTCCTCGTGACGTCTGGGATCTCATCCAAGACTCCGAACAACTTTCGGGTTACCGCATACTAATATCTCTACAACCCTAGCGTCACCGAACCTTAAGTGTGTAGACCCTACGGGTTCGGGAACCATGCAGACATGACCGAGACGTTCTCCGGCCAATAACCAACAGCGGGATCTGGATACCCATGTTGGCTCCCACATTCTCCTCGATGATCTCATCGGATGAACCACGATGTCAAGGATTCAATCAATCCCGTATACAATTCCCTTTGTCAATCGGTATGTTACTTGCCCGAGATTCGATCGTCGGTATCCCGATACCTTGTTCAATCTCGTTACCGGCAAGTCTGTTTACTCGTTCCGTAACACATCATCCCGTGATCAACTCCTTGGTCACATTGTGCACATTATGATGATGTCCTACCGAGTGGGCCCAGAGATACCTCTCCATTTACGCGGAGTGACAAATCCCAGTCTCGATTCGTGCCAACCCAACAGACACTTTCGGAGATACCTGTAGTGCACCTTTATAGCCACCCAGTTACGTTGTGACGTTTGGTACACCCAAAGCATTCCTACGGTATCCGGGAGTTGCACAATCTCATGGTCTAAGGAAATGATACTTGACATTAGAAAAGCTCTTAGCAAACGAACTACACAATCTTGTGCTAGGCTTAGGATTGGGTCTTGTCCATCACATCATTCTCCTAATGATGTGATCCCGTTATCAACGACATCCAATGTCCATGGTCAGGAAACCGTAACCATCTATTGATCAACGAGCTAGTCAACTAGAGGCTTACTAGGGACATTGTGTTGTCTATGTATCCACACATGTATCTGAGTTTCCTATCAATACAATTCTAGCATGGATAATAAACGATTATCATGAACAAGGAAATATAATAATAACCAATTTATTATTGCCTCTAGGGCATATTTCCAACATTGTCAAGTGTAAGTTAATTCATAGAATATCAATTGACAAAGAAGAAGACATGTTACCCTTTTTGGGTGTCATTCAGTGGGCACTTTGCTTGCCTATGTCCCAACTCATAGCACATTTTGCATCTATTTTTGCTACCTAGTTGTTTTTCTTATCTTTTTTCATTCTCTTTGACCTAGTACCACCTTTCAATCAACTTTTCATCTATTCACTCTAGGCTTCTCGGAACCCCTCTTGAATGTAGGTGCAAACAGCTTGAAGTCAAGGTCAACTTTTAGCCATTGAGACTCATTTGTGATGGGTTCTACAGCAGGCTTTGTAAGTAGCCCTAAATCTGTCTACAGAGAGATACTCATGCACATGGTTGTCCAACTTCAAGTTCCTCCTTTCCATTAAAAAAACTAGCGCATACTCACATGGTTGTCATGTGTGTTGCCAGTCAAGACAAGCTAAGCCATGTTCCTCAAGTTTGACGACATGCCTAAGATTCTTTGTCTAGAGGCAGAACAAAGATGAAGCATTTTATAAATTGCAATGTAATGATGGGGCATATTGACCCTGCAGACTAAACCTAGGGCAAATGGTCATTTTGCCCTGCAACCACTCTCTCGTCATTAGCAGCCTAGTTAAAAAATGTCAAGTTCAGGAAAAAAATTAAGATTTGATTTTTAGTAGTACATTCGCCTATTTTAGAAAAAGTTCATGAATTTTAAAAAAGTTTGCGAATGCGAAAATATTCTTTAATTTAAAACAATCATAAATTTAAATAAAATCATGAACTCAAAAATGTTTAAAAATTAAAAAAAATCATGATTGCCACCTCGCCAAAGTAATAATATGGAGCACAAACAAAGAAGTGGTTGTGCTTTTTATGCTACACTATCCGAAGATTATGAAGAAGATTATTGTAAGAAGCTCGAGATCTCCTGACTAGAAAAGGAAGCACCAACCAACGACGTCCAACTATCATCTTGTAATTTCAGAAACTAAAATTTAGCTACCATTGTGGTTAGTATATCGTGCGATGTGTTTCTATAGATATTGGTCAAATTGAGTCAGTTCAATTTGGTGTCAGCCAGATCCTATACATGCCATGTAGTGGGCTTGTTGTTGAGCAAGATTGTGATACCGATTGGCTGTAGAACAATCCCACTTACCAACGACAAATGAGAGATGTTTGAGACGTATTTGACATGTCATTAACTGAAGTCATGCACAGACAAACAAGCTTTCTGCCCGGAAGTTTGGAAGTATCTCAGGGAGCTCTATTGAAATGGAAGGTATCCTGGCCATAACATTATTGACTAATTGTAGCAAATTTTATGATTCTTTTCCCTTTGTGTTTGTCTATAAGGTATTCCTAACTATGTATCAATGTCAGATGCTTCTTCGGATCAGAAAACAACATCATATGAGAGAACAATATGCAAGAATGGGAGCGAAAGATAAATAAATGCTACTACAAAGGAAACATGCGTAGAATACGACATAATGTACCATCATCCAACCAATCTACCGTGACTAATGTGGCAGGTGCATCCACACTCCCTTCACCAAGTACACACACCATACATGTTATCCCATCAGGACAATATAACCCTACAAGTACTTCTTTTATTTACCCTATGAAACACACATTTTATTCAAACTCATGCATTTGAACAAAATACCTCATGGGATGGTTTTGATTTAGATCAATACAATGGTGCTGGAGATGGAGATGTAGGTGGAATATTAGAGCCAATCGACCCACCTGCTGAAATGGAGAGTATATTGTATTTCACTATTCATGTGCCATTACACCATAGTAGCATAATAAAGCCAACATCCATTCAGCTCATTCCATGTTAGTTTCTCTACTAGGATGCTTCCACACCAAACAGAATGGGCAAACAATGGATGACGACGACGACGATGAGGAATGCAAGATATTTTCTGGATAATGTGATCTATACCATGATATCATGCAGACTATGAATTTCTTTGACCCTAATATTATTTCAGGTAATGAGTTTGAATCACACAAAGCGACAACTCATGGTTTTCATACTTTCGAGACTCATGATCCTTATGACCACGTCTATAGAAATCTACCCTCGGATACGATAGAGGATCTATAGTTGGTAAGCTCCGCCGCTAATCATTTCTTTCATGCTTCCACTACTTCTTTTTTACCTTATTTTACACCATGTAATTTGTTTTGATGTTGTGATGCACACTACATTTGTTTTCCATCATTTTCCATGTTGACTCTGTTGAGACCTATTCTTGGAGCATTCATTTTATCGAGATTCTATAGCTAAGTTGGAACTGTTATAAGTATGAGATTTAGGACTTACTTAAGTTGATTAGAGTGTGATTACTGGTTTCATCTGTTCTTTTTTCCATTATAAAAGTGATTGTGGCCTGCAAGACTCACAAGCATTGAATATATAAATCAACTACATTTCTTGTTGGTCTACTTGATGCTTTTTATGCCTCTGATTCTTGTAGACACGGTTCAAAACCGTGACTTATATCAGGTCAAATATGGTGTACGAGGTGACTCCGGGCCAGGCTGCAATTTGGTTGGCATGATCAACCACAAAATCTTAGGCATCTAGCATCTCTATGGTCGACTGGTTTATGTGCGAGCCCATGTTCTAATAAAATGCATCAGGTCCTCGTGCTCCTCCAGGTTTGCCACCTCATT
Source organism: Triticum aestivum (assembly GCF_018294505.1). NCBI lineage: Eukaryota > Viridiplantae > Streptophyta > Magnoliopsida > Poales > Poaceae > Triticum > Triticum aestivum. The sequence continues at coordinate 265,879,961 of NC_057814.1, read as the reverse complement.
CTGTAGTCTTAAGTTCCTCAGAGCAATGATAGTATAAAGGAGAAGACATGAGTGAGTTCAAGAGAAAGTGCATGAAGAAGCATATGAAATCTTTTGGAGTTGCTACCTACTCTTTTGTTGTAATTCTGGCTTACATTTTAGGTCACTACTAGTTCATATCAAAATGTGTGGTCTTGGTCACTCGACTTCGTCTGTACCATGGAATGTTACTATCAGTTATTTTTAGCAGGTCAACAGCAAGTTCAGTCTTGCTTTCCCTTTTCTAAGGAAAATATGCCATTCTTTGGAAGACTGTGAAGAAAGTGCAAGCATGTTGACATTCTATCAAAGTATGAGTAATAGCTCATGTTATATTTTGTTTTCCAAAAATATATATAATAATTTGTAGATACCTGAAGTTTCTGCGTTCTAAGTTATAACATTTTGCAATAAAACCTTATATGAGTTGTTGTTAATTGTTACATCCTCAATTTCACAGTTTTTTTCTTTCTTCTGAAGAATTGAAAGAAGTATTGGAAGCACATGGCAAAGTTTCCCAACTTGACTCTTAAAAAAATGGAGAAAATTGGGGCCTAATCTTAGATGTTTCTTATGTACGAAAATGGACCATGGTTCATAAATTCACCAAAAATCTCCAAATAGCAGTGTTGTGATTAAAGTAAGATAAAGATGTATGTGAAAAAGTTAAATACTCATGAAAGAAAAATTTATAAACTAAATATATTACATAGGCATTACGTCAATAAATCATGTGACTTGGCTCATATTTCTATATATTTTTCCTTGTCCAAAAACTTCACCCATATTTCTATATAATTTTTTCCTATGATGGAGATGTTGTTTTTCCTAAAACAAAGACATTGAAAAACATATACTAACATTGGATACGATCCGCACCAAGAAGGCAACGATCTACACAACACTGACGATGGCTTTGTTCGGGAAACTTGGGAGGCAATGTTTGAGGCTTTTCTCCGGCAACACGATAGGATGTGAGGGTCAAATCAGGGAATCTCGAAAAACGCACCATTAGTGAATGTGCGGAACCTGCTCATTAGTCTCGTCAACCCTAGCACTCATGACATGCCTACTTGATTGTGGAAACTGGCTGTGCTATTGTTTTCCGAAACTTAATCTCAAGAACCAGAGCGGATCGATCATAAGAAACATCTCTCAAGATGTCCCACGTATCCTTGACCAACTCCGAGGTTTCAAGCTGACTAAAATTATAAGTTTACTCATAGTGGGGAGCATCAATAGGGTGGCTCATTAGTTGGCTAGTTTTGGTAGGCAGATGGCGTGTGTGGGGTGTCTTCACAATGGTGTGCCGGACAATCTCACACGTGATTGCAAGCAACATTGTGTGACTTGATTTAATATACCTCACTTTAAAAGTAAAACAAACTATGATGAGTAACAATTTCACATGGATGATTTCACATATCACGATTACCAAGTCACATATCACACTTAATTAAATGCTAAGAAATATGAAATGATAGTCAACACACGGTGTGGTATATGATACACGTAATATATTTGTATCTTGTGATCACATTTATGGTAGCCACATGTAGTCAACATTTTCATGATCTTCCTCTCTATAGAAACTAGATGATGCCCCTTGTATTGCCGCAGGAATCATGTTAAAAAATTCCATAAAAATAGGTACTTACAATGAACTAAAATAAATACAAAAATTGTAAGAGTATTCTCAGTTTACACTGAAAGATAATAAACCTATGAAATATGTGACAAAAGTATGTATGAAAAAACTTTTGAATTGAACTTAACATGACACCATCTTTTAGCAAAAATAATATAGCATGACCTATATATTTTTGCTCCAAGAACCCAACACATGTACCGTCAATGACATCCAAAATTTAACTTGTGACTGACGTGCATGATCCCCCCCCCCCCCCCCACACACACACACACAAAAATGGGACATGCATGACTTTATGAGGCGACTATTTTTGCATCGAAGGATTAATGCAAATTAGTAAATTACCAGTACATACATGACTTGCTGATGTCAGACAATTTCAGTCGGCGGCTATCAATAATTGAGGTTATGTGAAACCACGCATGTGCATAGAAATCTAGTACTAGTGGGGGCTAGCTATTTAGATATAAAAGATGGATTTCTCTTATTTGATTAAGAGCGCAATAAGGGCTTATTATTTTTCCTAGATATTCCCTGCTAACATGTGAACAAATCCGCAGCATTTCAAGGGCATTTTAATATTTGCATACATAACCATAACTGCTAAAATAAACTTATAACTTACTCGTGGTAGGTAGTCCACGATGGACTACCAAAGGCTTCTTTTCAAAGTCAGAGATCAATCAGGCGCCCCTCAATTAAAACAATTACAATGTAATAAAGCATGGCAATCTTAGATCTAAGGATCTCACACATAATATATGTAAGGCCAAAAAATAGGGAGATGATTTCTACCGCTCTCGGGGCATACAATCCATCAAAAAAGTTCTTCACAATTTGTTCACACGCTTTGTTGGAGATATATATATATATATATACTACTCATGGGCTAACGACTTAGTAAATGTGACCATAAATCAAAGACGTTTTCGTCCAGTAAAAAAATGCACACATATATGCTTTGGTAAACAAATTGGATGTGTCAGACCAAATAAAAGACCATGTTACTTCCTTATGCATATTGCATCATTCATATGTTCACAAACACAAAACTAATACAATTAAGATATCTATGCCTTGTAGTACAAAGTAATGTAATTTGTGAAAAGTAGTACAGTCCCAACGAGCTTTTCTTATTCTAGTGTGCAAATATGCAATGTAATAAATTCATACGCTAAGAGGAATATATCTGAACATACATCACAAGATAGATACCATGTTGTTTGCATCACTTCGACAGTATATCTTTGACGCCCACCCGTGTAATAGCTCTGAGCTGCAGGTCATATCTTCGTCTTATTGTCAACCCAAATTTCTCAGACATGTCAAATGAAGTCAGACAAGCCCCTTCAGGAAGCATCCAATTGAAGTGATACAACATGTTTGCCAATGTGATGTGCACTGTCGACATGCCAAAAAACATCCCAGGGCACTGCCGTCGCCCAGCCCCAAAGGGAATAAATTCAAAATACGTCACATTGTAATCCATATTGTTGTTCTCAAATCTCTTGGGCTTAAACTCTTCAGGATTTTCCCAATATCTTGAATCTCTGGAAATTGCGAAGACATTAACTAATACATTGGTGCCTTTAAGCATGTCATAACCCATAATTGTGCAATCATCTCTAGCCATGCGAGGGACTAGAGGAATGGGTGGATGCAACCTCAGAACCTCCTTGATGACCATCCTCATGTAGGGGAGTTTAGCAATGTCACAGTTGGTAATGATAACTCGGTCTTCACCAAGCACCTCTCGGACCTCTAGTTGTGCTTTAGTCATGGCTTCGGGATTGTTCACGAGTTCCGACATAGCCCACTCCAAAACGGTTGCGGTGGTATCCGTGCCACCAGCAAACATGTCCTAAAATGATGATCATGACATGCACAATTATAAATTATACATATTGAAGTGGAATTTAAAGCCAATAGCGCCCACATATGTTATATTATTAATACTATGTTTTATAGTATATTTGCCAAGGGCCAAGGCAAGGATAACTTCCACATAACTTGTTTAAGAGCTAGGTATGTATTCCTTTCTATATATTTATGTGTCGTGTTGGATCATGATTTATATTGACTTTCATGTTGTAGGGCGCGCAGTGCTTGTGCTCATTGAACCAAACATGCACGTGTTACCAAAATACTGCGGCATTTTGCTTCATGCCTTAAAACTCCACACTCATGGCCAACCACGTCTCACAGAACAATTTATCCTCCTTCATCGAGTATGTTGTCATCGTGTTTGTTTCAAAGTAAACAATGATAAAAAATGGCAATGGCATTTGGCCGGACACTTGTCAGGCATGGTGTCCTCCCTGGATGGCGTCGGCAGGGAGCGGAGAATACCTGGATTGAGGCCGGATCCAGGGTGGACTGGCATCATAGTCCAAAGAGAGCGGTGCAGTCGACGACGGAGGTCCGGCAAGGTCTGGGCGGAGGCCCGGGTGGTACATCGGTGGCAGCGCCCTCCAAGGATGCGAATACAGAGCACAGGGGGAGGTGCAGAGTGGGAGGGAGGGGTGGCTCCGGGTGGGGTATTTTGGTGGGCCTAGGGTGTCGGAGTGAGACGTCCAGACTCCCCCAAACCTCTCCCAGGTTTGGTTCCGGTTTGTGGGATTTTGGACATCCATAATGGGTCTGGAAAATTTTGATGACCACCGCTGGATAATGAAAATATTGGGTCTGGAAAATTTTGATGACCACCGCTGGATAACGAAAGTATTTGAACTGTCCAGTTCAAACATTTGAGGTGAACTGATGATCAACGTCGAAGTTGCCCTAAGGGAAGACCAAAGAAAGGAATAGACGGCATAACCTTATCTTTATGTATTTTTAGTGATCTAAACGCTTTTATATTTATTTACAAAGGAAGTATATAATAGAAAAATAAACAAAAATGAAGAAAGTTATATGCTGGTCTAGAGATGGTCAGTAAATCGGCAATCTAACACTTCTGTGTTTCCTTGGAGTTTCAAGAGCATATTTTCATTTCTGTTGTATTGTATTAATTGTGTTTTAGTTGAGTGCGGCCGTCCTGGATGCAGCGGCATCTGGACGCAGATATCCAGCTACCTGCTGCGTCGAGGTGATGCGTGCATGGAATAAGTGGAAAAGTCAGGACGAATGCATACATGACCATATACACCCCAATACCGTGGCCACGTGTGCTTTGTCGCTCGCACGGTGCGGTACGCATCTGACGCAAAGGACCAACCGTGCAGAGCGCGGTGAGATTTTTTACATGGGACCCGGCTACCCTTTTCGGGCAGAGTGTCCTGGACCACGCAGGCTTGGTTGCGTGTGCCTGCGACCCACCTCTCCCACTCGACAGACCAAGAACGAGGCGCTCGAGTTCCATCTGAATCTACTCATGGCGATTCTCGGGGCGACGACGCCGGCGTTGGGCGATAGGTTAGTAAAACTCTACGGCTCTGTTCTTGCCGGTTGACCGCGCTGGTCTGTGCTATCTCCCTTCCTCCATGGCCCCGTCGCCTTTTGCGGACCGATTTTTGCAAATCGGCCGGCACGGGGAGCACTCCAGATGTGGTCGGGGGTGCACGCGCGGGGTGCGGCGTCGAGCCGCCGGTCCCTGAAGCGCAGGTGTTGGGGGCACACTGGCGCCAGATGTGGAGTCATCGGGGGCGTCCTGCACGCCATTGAGCTCTGGCGGCGGCGCTTGGCCATCGGCGGACGCAGGTGTTGGCGCACATTCGTGGGCGTGCCGGCGCTGAGCCGCGGCTACCTGCAACGGTGGTGTCGCTAGGCGCAAGAAAACAAGTCGCTTTAACCTGGTTCTGTGGTTCTGTCTTCTGTATCTCCGGTTTTAGTCATCTGTCTTGTGTCTTTGTATCCCTATTTGATCCTGAAGGCCTGTATTTGCACTGGTCTATTTGCTTTCGATTGGGATTCGAAAGACTTATGTTCTGGTTCATTAATAAAAGCCATTTTTTTCTGCGAATTATGTTTGTATTTCCTTGGTAGTTTGAGCTTACCAGACTAGATGGGAGTGTTACGGGTGGAGTTTTTCATCCAATAATTGAATTACTAGATGCTAACTGCTAGCCTTCTCCATTCCAAGTCGTGGTGTCATTATCAGCAAAAGAATCGCTTTGTGGCAGTGATTTTTTTTATTTTTTGCGAAGGGCTGTGAAATTTATTAACGGCTGGACACGGGGATGAAACTGACGATGGCCGTGCTCCGCACGTACCATGGCCATGCTGCGCAGAACAGTGTGTCAGTAAGTACTGTCAGCCCGGTCCCTTCCTAAATACGCATATACGTTGCAAAACGGCATCCGCCGCACGACTATACTCTAGAAAGCATGCCAGCTTGGTGCGAATCCCGATGATCCTCGCGCCGTTGATGCCGCGCGTGCAGCTGCCGCTGCGTGCAGCGCTGCACTTCTCGTTATTGGTACTACTATATAATAGGGGGAAAATAGATACGATACTAAATCTTAACCAATCAGTGATGGGGCCCGCCTCACTTAACCAAATCTTAACCAATCAACTCTAACCAGCCCGTTAATCCCCCGTAATCTGTCCGTGAGTCTAGCATTGCCGAGAAACTTCCTATATAAGAAAGTAAAAACCATAAGTGAGTTTATGGGTGTAGCATTACTCAGAAAGTAAAGTACTTACAAACATGACGGCGCCTATAATCTCTGTGGTTAGAGGGAATTCCAACGAGTCCTCGGCCTGCAGCCTGAGCAGCACTTCCAGCAGGTCCTCATCGTCGGTGCTGCAGGAGCCATCGCCGGCAGCTCGTGCGGCCTTGCGCTCGTCGAGGATGTCAGCGATGATGCTCTGCATACGGCCGTAGCTCCTCCTCATACGCCTCTCGACGCTGCTAAGCCACCGCACCAGCCGCGACGAGGGGAAGATGTCGACGAGGCAGAAGCCGGTCACGAGCTCCATGGCCTCGCCCAACTCGCGGATGTACTCGTCCCGCTGCGCGACCTTCCCGCCGAAAACCGCCCGCGAAACGACGTCGTTGCTAAGCATCGCCACCTTCTCGCTGACGTTAACCGTAGCGCCGGCGCCGCCGACGGCCGAGGCGCTGACGATGGAGCGAAGGAGGCTGCCGACCTCCTCAGTCCTGATGCGCTCCGTGCGCCTCGCCTGCTTGGAGCCGAGGATCTCCATGACGCACACCTTGCGCATCTGGCGCCACGCGGCGCCGTAGGGGGCAAAGGCGATGTCCTTGCCGCCACTGCCGAAGATGTTCTGCGTCACAGTGCGAGGCCGGTCCGCGAACGTAAGGTCGTTGGTCTTCAAGACCAGCGCCGCCACCTCGGCGCTGGAGACCACCATGGTGGCGACTTCGCCTAGCCTGAGGTGCATCAGCGGCCCGTGCCGGCGAGACAGTTCTGCAATGGTGCGGTGCGGGAAGGCGCCAACGACGTGGAGGAGGCTGCCGACGATGGGGAGAGTCCATGGCCCTGGAGGCAGCTTCTTATTGGGGTTGCGACGGGAGAGCTCGAGAAACCAAATTGCCAGTAGCGTGGATCCGGCTATGAAACACAAGCTTAACCACCCCTCCATGGCAGGCAGCTTGTTGGCTTGCAGCTTGCAGAGACGTGATATGTTTATATGTACTGTATGTACTAGTAGTAAGTGACGGCCTCGAAGTTTGGTTGGGATATATGCAACTCTGGAGCATGCATCATATCGTCAAGCCAAACTAGTAAAATATGATAGCTGTTGAGTAGAAACAAATACAGTAGGGATGGACTTTGATGGTCACCTCTGTCGTGGTCCGTGGGAATTAAAAGGGAATATATATGATATAACGTCCGGCTATATATAGCCTGGCATCAGCTGCTTTGATGCAAAATAATCACCCCCGTGCAGAGACAGTGAGGGAGGAAGATCGCTGGAGAAAACAAAAGACAATCATGCAAGACAATGGCGATCATAGCCAGTACTTGGTTCAATAATCATCAATCAAGTGTATACAATTAAATGCCTGCTACTACTTTGCTCTCCCAAGCTGCAGCATGAGAATGGTATGGTATAGCCGTATAGGCATTTCATCAATGGTTCAACTGTTGTCATGCATGAATGAACTATATAAAGCAGAGTGGCCAATCACAATCAGAACAAACCTTTGAGGCCCTGTGTGGCTCGGTTAATTAAGGAGCACCCGCGGAGGCCTGAGCGCTACATCCGTATGCGGATGAATCTTTCTCCAACTATGGAGGGCACATAGATGATGGAAAGTGACCAAGGACGCGAAGAGCACCCCGTCATTTGAGATGGGTGGGGCTGGGCCTAGCAAAATATAGAGCCGGCCAGCCTGTCGCCTGCGCTTCCTTTTTCAATCTACTCTAATTGCTCTGAGGATGGGAAGCAAATCAGTAGGGACTAGGCACTAGGGTTGGTAAAGATGCAAGGGAATGGGTACGGTACGGTATGGGTAGGGGTGGTCACTACGAGCACAACAATACATACGCATGTTTTTCAATGCCACAAAATCCTACCTATACCCTGCCCATCTAGGGTAAAATCATGCACATGCCCATACTCTACCCATCAGCGAGATCAACATAATAATGAAGGGGGGTGGCGTAGTTGCCTCGCCGGCGATGGCCTCGGTGTTCACACAAAACAACGAAAAACTTGTTTGAATATGGTTAATCCTAAGGCATCTCTCTCCCTCTCTCCTCCCTCTCCCTCTCTCTCTCTCTCACTCACTCTCACGATGAGAAATCTGTTGTTTTCCCCTGCGACATTTTTCAGAGGTATGCATGTGTAGTTATCGATGTTTTCTTTTCCCTATATGGTCATACTGGGGTGTTTATTTGCAATCCGGATCGCCGCCGGTATGAAAGAAAAACGGATCTTGCGTTATAAATTATAAGTTTGCTTCCAAAACAATATTTTAAAAATATTTAACAGGTAAAATTAACATCATATTTAGATTCCACACATTTTTCTAATAAAATTTCATATATAATATGTTAAAATCGAAGTTACGGTTTAAGAGATACAGATAATTTAGTAAATCATTTGTTTGACTTAAATATATTCTAAAATAATATTTAAAAATACTTAACAGGTAAAAATAATCTCATATTCATATTCTACATATTTTTCTAATCAAATTTCATATATAACATGTTTAAATCGGAGTTACAGTTTAAAAGATATGGATGATTTTAAAAAAGTATTTGTGTGACTTAAATATGATCCGCGGATGAATTACCTAAAACATCAGGGGGGCTTTCAAAAAATGTAAAATAACGGTTCGGATGTGACTTAAATCCGGCCGACGGGTTGATTTCAGGAAAACACAGGGATTTTTGTGTAAAATACGAAAAAAACGATTCATTTTAACTTAAAGCAGGACTGCAGGTTGAATTCTCTGAAATAGAGGGACTTTTCTGAAAAATGCCATGACAGACGACCAGAAACCCGATTTGCTTTATTATTAGGTAAAGATAAAGATATGGCCACCTATAAGATAGTCGGATAAGGTTTCATGCATATCCAAGAGCACAAAATTGTGGAATCTCATACATTTTTCGCTCGCTGCGAAGAATAGTTTCATGCATATCATGAATCACACATAGTGGGGGATTGGCGGCGACCGCATGGGCCGGCCCATCTACACACTAGTGATACAACGGGTTTCTTCATCTTCTCTAAGTGTATTTCTTCTTATTGGTTTTTGGTGTTTTTTCCATTCTTTTGTTGTCCTGTTTTTTCTTTATTTATTTTATTATTTAAAATTCATGAAAATATTAAAATTTGTGAATATTTTTTTATCTGTGAACTATTTTAAAGTTTTATCTTAAACCTTTATTTATTTTTTTAAACATTTTTTTAAATTTGTAAGCATTTTAGAAATCATGGATATTTTATAGTCTATGATTATTTTTCAAATTTCATGAAGATTTTTTTAACTCGTGAATATTTTTTCGAAGTCCACAAACATTTGTATAACACATGAGCACTTTATTGAATATACTAAAATAATGATACACTTTTAACTAGTTTTTGACAAGATTTTGTAAATAACGTTAAAAAGGGCAAAAAAACGAGCAACCGACTTTTCCACCTTTTTTCCTTCAAAGCAAAGAACGGATGAGTAAACCGCGGCCAAGTGAACACCATCCATAGTAAACTACTAGTTTTTAATCGTGAAGGATAGGAGGACCCCAAAATTGTACTAATGCTCAACCACCTAGTTAGGTGGGGTTCCCGCTTCCCTAAAAAGGGTAGGTTCCCTCACTGTCCATGGGCACAAAAATCTATCCATGACCCACCCATGCAAACGGAATATGCATGCTCATGGATAAATTGCCATCCTTAATAAGATACAGCGGCCGGAGACATCACAAGAGTAATGATTTGTACCGAAATAGCAAAACTGAATTGATATGTTCATATATATGCATGTTTCAAACACATAACAGAAAACCACAAGAAAAAACTTAATACGAGGCTAATTAGATGAGTCCGACGAATAATGCTCATGCTATATCATATTTTCTGTTTTTTGTCGGACTTGAAAGCGGGTTGAATGCGGTGCAGATACAGATTGGAATACCAGATTATGGCGGATTTGAACGTGGTATGGTAACAGGCGAGACTCTGACCTGGGAGTGTAACATATGCATATATACATGCTCTCAACTAAAATCATATATAAACAATGAACGATTATTGGTACTTATAAACTTTAAGCACACATAGAACCTTAAAAGGACCAAAATAATCTAAACTAACAACTAGCAAGCATGTCTGATAAGAAAAACAACATTCACATACTGCTAGTTAATACTTAAAGTTTTATCAATAAATTGGATAATCATATTTAAAACATCAGATTATCCGGCTAAAATGGATTATCTTACATAATTGTATATTACCACTCCATCGGTTTCTTCCTACTTCACATATTAGCTTTGTTGTAAGTCAAACTTTTATGAAATCTTACCAAATTATAGTATATACTAAGAAAATCGACATCTAAAATAATAAATAAAAGAATATGCAATGTATATTCCATGGTGAATCTAATAATATTGATTTGATATTGTCAATGTCGATCTTTTTACAATAAACTTGGTCAAACTTCAGAAATTTTGACTTAAAACAAAACTAATATGCGAAATAAAAACAAACATATGAAGTAGTACCTTATCTATACCATATCATATCAATCTAAGTCAGATTCGGACTGGATTGTGGATGGATGTCATAATCTCTTAACATTTTGTACTTTGGGATTCAAAAATAGTTTTGTTCATAAGTTATCCTAACCACTTTCACCCTTAGCATAAGAAGCTAAGGTTTTGAGCAGAAGTTGGAGATCGCCGCCATTGCAGCCGGTTGGCAGGCCGACATGCAGACGGAGGCCAGCGTTGCGAACACGCCAATGGAAGAGGCGGTCGACATGAGCCGGTGCCTTCGTCCTCGTTGGCCCATGCCGGCATCACCATGGGCGGGGGTTCTGCGCACTACACTGAGATGGTGTTGGAAGAGCGGTTGGCCGTGTTCCGACAGATGCAGGTGGACCAGGAGTACAACCTCCGCCTCCTCAACGAGCAGAGTAGCACTGCCGCCACGGCCGTCGCGCCAGACGTGGACGTGCCTGAGCAGGAGGCGCTTATCGACTCCTGTCGCACCGCCCGCGACATCCGCCACGACCGCTGGCGTTATCGCTTCGGAGTTGGAAACCGCCTCCATCAGGCGGAGATTGACGATGCGGGTGACGAAATGTATGGCAAGAGTGAGCACAAGGACGAGGACGCCATCACCACCATGGTCGCACCCCGCTGTCTGTCACGACCATGAAGCCAGCATGTCCGCGGGCACCAGCGACAGCTAGGAAGGGTAGAGTATGTGATGCCGCCGGTGCATGGGTCCCAGGAAGGCCACCACTCCTCCCCTCCCGTTGAAGTTAAGCTTGGTGGGCTCATCACTGTTGACTGATTAGCTGCAAGCAGGATGCGGAGGCGGAGTTTGATTTTTCGGGGCTCATGGCCGGGCGGACATGGGGAATGGGCGTCGGCGGTTATTTTAGGCTACGTTTAGAGTCCAGCCTAGTTCAAGTATGTCGAAATCATCCGGTTTTATGTAAAAGTTATCCAAATATGAATGAATATCGTCCAGCTGTTCAAATGTGCATTGTTCAATTTCATTAGATTTCGACAGAAATGCAACTGGACGCATGTGGCTAGCTTTGGAAGTCCGGCTGTGCATCAGTGTCCGTGGACTGGTCCCTCGGTCCGCGGACGGAAAAGGTGTCCAGTTTGCGGGTCGGTGTTGGAGATGCCCCTAACAATATCATTTCCGTTCCCTTTAAGAAACAATATCAATTTTGTACTCCCTTCGTTTGAAATACTCCCTTGCTTTGAAAGTATTCATTTGTGCAATAAGTAATTTCTGCAAGAGAGCTGCTATACTTACAATCAAATTATGTATGATTTCTGTACGACAAGACTCATCGGTGTGGTGGGCTCAAATCTCGGAAAACGGGCCTGTCTCTTGTCGTACGTTAATCTTACGAAATTGATTATACGTAAGGCAGTTTCGTTTCTGCAACAAGTAATTCGGGAGGGAGAAGTAGTATGTAGGGCAATGCGTTTAGTCTTGAAAGAGTGTAAAAGTTGTACCCCTACGTAAAGAAATATAAAAGCGTTATGAAGTATATTCTTTACATTAAGTTCATGACGTCATGTCTTATTGATAGGTAGTAGATGTAAAATTGGGTAATTGAAGTGCGGTAATGTTGTTTCTGGGAGGTGGATCGATCGAGGTCTGAGGAGCCCATGCTTTGGCACGTGACTCCTTTGTACGTATATATTCCGATTCCGGTGGAATGTTATCGGCACCGAAGACCGAACAAACACTAACAGGTTCTGGGCCGGGGACCGAATGGGCGCGGGAGGTCTATCGACCTGGAGCATTTTAGCTTTTGTGTACTGCAGGACGAATATGCCATACCGCGCGGTGCCTGGATTGCCGCCATAGGAGGTCCAGGTCCAGGTCCAGGTCGCCTCAGCCTTGAGACGCGTGGGGCTGTACGTGTCGCCCCATGTTTAGGTCTTGCGAACTAGGAAGGGGCTTCTTCACAAGATTGGTGGTAGGGGAGCCGTGGTGCGAACCTCGCCTTAGAGCATTTTCAGCCGCGTCCCCAACAGGTTTCCTAGAGCGCTTTTTTAGCACCGGCAACGAAGAATCGATCCAGTCGTGCTTTCAGGTCTTTATTTGTCACCGGTTTGGGCTGAAATAACAGCCGGCGAACTCGAACCGAACCCTGTGGGCGCCGGCCGAAGTGAAAAGGCGCGTGGACCCACTCTGTCGACGACAGACAGGCCTTTTCCTGTCGTTTTCTCATTGCTTCCCCCTTCTGCGCTGCCACTTCTCCCATTCTCCTCCCAGTCCCCGCCATCCGGCCGTCATCCCGCCATCCGGCCGCCATCCCGCGGAAGAAGTATTCGGCCCCTCGCTCTGCTGCCGCTGCCGATTCCACCCAGTCGAAAAAGTGGAAGCCGAGGGCGCCGATGGCAAAACCACCGGGCGTGTCCAACGCCGAGTGGAGGGCGGCGGTTCAGCGCCGGGAGGCTGTCACCACAGACCAGCGGAACAGGCTCAACGCCAAGAAGGCCAGGGACGCGGGCACGTTGGCGGCAGCGGCGGCGGCTGCGGAGCAGGCAGAGACGTCTCGCACGGGGATGATGAATCCACCCTGCCCGCAAGCTACGTGGAGCCAACAGAGTGTCGCGTCGCCAGCCAACTTCTCGTCGCCGCCGCCCTGGGGGTACGCACCCTCGCCTGGCTACTCCGACGGCGACGCGCACGGTGGATTCAACCCCAACATCACCTTCCTACATGGTGCTCCACCACGTGCCTCACCCTCTGGCCTGAACACCGACTAGCGCACTTCCTCGCCCGCGTTCGCCGACCTCCACACCCAGTACAACTACCCGCCGCCGGCGTACTCAGCATCGCCGACGTCGCCTCTGCGCCGAGACGCCCTACCCTTCTCACAAGCCTCGGAGCCACATTTCGGGAACCCCGATGCGACCGCCACCGACATGGACGAGATCATCACGAGCAGCTCGGTCGCCGCCGCCTCCTACCCCGGGTCCACGCGCAAGACGACACAATGGAAACCGTCGTTGACATGGACGGCGAGCTCGACGGCTCCGAGGAGGGGGAGGAGGAGGAAGGGGAGGAGATGGAGCTAGCGCCGGCGAGGAAAGGGACAAAGAAGAAGCGGGGGGCAATGCCAGGCCGGACGAGCCGCGTAACAAGTGGACGTCCGAAGAAGACGAGTGCCTCACCGAAGCATGGAAGACCGTCAGCATTGACCCGATAACCGGCGCGAACCAAAACGCCGACACGTACTGGAGACGGATCAAGTCGACATTCGATGAGCGCAAGCTGGTCGACCCCTACTTCGCCACCACCCACATGCAGCGCGGCGAAAAGGCCATATCGAACCATTGGGCAATCATCCAGGCAGCCTGCAACAAATGACATGGGATCGTCGAGCAGATCGTGGCTCGCCCGAAAAGCAGCGCCAAGGCCGAGGGTCAGGTATGTCCAGCCGCCGGCTCACTTCTTTCGCCGTGTACGTCGTCGGCACTTGTTCTTCGGTTGCGCAGATGGTTCGAATGTTCAACATGTACTGCCAGGAAAACAGCGACCAAGAGTTCAAGTTCCTTTACGTGTTCTCCCGGATCGAGTCGTGCTAGAAGTGGAGCGAGGTCCGGCTCACCCTCGCCAAGGCCAAGGAGACGTACAAGCCGGGCGCGCCCGCCCCGGGGACGGCGGATGGGCGCCCTGATGGCAACAAAAGAGCCAACACCGTCAAGGACGCGACACCGGCTGTCGAGCGGCTGCAATCATCGATCGAGCAGTGCATCACCGACGCCAAGAACAACGCCGCACGGAGGAAGGAGAAATCCGACGCGCGGTGGTCGGCGTTGATGACGACCAGCGCCGTCAAGCTCGACCTACTCCGGACCAACGTCGCCGCGAAGAAGAGGAACACCGACCTGGCGTTCCTGATGGGGGCGGACATGTCGACGATGGACGAGCAGGTCAAGGCGTGGTACTTGGCGGAGCGCGGCCTCATCTTGAACCAGATGCCTTCAACCACCGCGCCTACGCCCACGCCGACCCCAACGCCGATGCCCAGCCCGAGCGATGAAGTCACACCGACGTCGAGCACAGAAGCCATGCCGACGCCGACCAGCCCGAGCACTGAAGCCACGCCGACGCCGAGCACGCCGATGGCAGCCAGTCCCACGCCGGAGGAGCCCGTCGTTTGATGCATTCCTTTGTCTACGCGTCCTTCCTTCTGAACGCCAAACTTTCGTGTATGTTTGATCGCCAAACTGTGGCATGGTGATCGCCGAATTGTGACAGATCGCCGATGATCTCCGAACGGTGTTTTTTTGGCAGCGGGAAAGACAATTTTGAATTTATGTGCATCTTGGGGCCGAAACCTGGGGGTGCGGCTGGGAACTGGATCGCCCCCAAGGCGAAAAAACCGCTGGCACATAGGCCACAATGCAATTGCCGGGTGCACTAGGGGGCCGAACGAGTAGAGATGCTCTTATACAGATGATGTCCCACTCTTTATGGCTATGTAACTAAGAGGCTTTGGAGAGGTCACGAGCCTATGCACAAATGTCTATGAGAGCTCGATGGTTCTCATTCGATGCAACAATATTCACCTTGACCACATCTTGCCAAGTTTGCCGGCTTCCAACGTTTTTTTCTCAATGCGCTACTTGGGGATCCCTTTATCCATTTGGTGTCTAAAAAGATGGATCTTCAATACCTTGTGGATAAGTTTGCCGGAAAGCTTGTCGTTTGGGAGGGTCAAAACATAACATTCATTGGTCGCACGGCCCTGGTCAAGTCTGTGCTCACCTTCCAAGCTATCTACTTCATCATGTTGTTCATAGTGCCATCTGGTATTCTGCAGTACATTAGTAAAATTGAACGGGCTTTTATTTGGTCTGCATCGGAGAACACAACTGGGGCCAAATGCAAGATTATTTAGGAAACGGTGTGTAGGCCAACTAAGTATGGTGGGCTTGGTGTGCTCAATACCAACGCGTGCTCTTAGGCTTTGTTGGCCTTGGTTTGAGTACAAAGAGCCCAACAAGTTGTGCGTGTGTAGGGGAAACTCATGCGACGAGGAAGACCTCAAATTTTTCTTATGCCTCTGTTGGGGAACGTAGTAATTTAAAAAAAAAATCCTACGCACACGCAAGATCATGGTGATGCATAGCAACGAGAGGGGAGAGTGTTGTCTACGTACCCTCGTAGACCGAAAGCGGAAGCGTTAGCACAACGCGGTTGATGTAGTCGTACGTCTTCATGATCCGACCGATCAAGTACCGAACGCACAACACCTCCGAGTTCAGCACAAATTCAGCCCGATGACGTCCCTCGAACTCCGATCCAGCCGAGTGTTGAGGGAGAGTTTCGTCAGCACGACGGCGTGGTGACGACGATGATGTTCTACCGACGGAGGGCTTCGCCTAAGCACCTCTACAGTATTATCGAGGTGGACTATGGTGGAGGGGGGCACTGCACACAGCTAAAAGATCAAGAGATCAATTGTTGTGTCTCGAGGGTGCCCCTGCCCCCGTATATAAAGGAGCAAGGGGGGAGAGGTGGCCGGCCAGGAGGGGCGCGCCAGGAGGAGTCCTACTCCCACCGGGAGTAGGACTCCCTCCCTTTTCCTTGTTGGATTAGGAGAGGAGAGGGAAGGAGAGAGAGGGGGAAAGGAAGGGGGGCGCCGCCCCCCTCCTTGTCCAATTCGGACTTTGGGGGGGAGGGGCGCGCGGCTGCCCCTTGGCCGCCTCTCCTCTTCCACCAATTGGGCCCATGAGGCCCAATAACCTCCGGCGGGTTCCGGTAACCTCCCGGTACTCCGGTATATATCCGATAACCCCCGGAACCATTCCGGTGTCCGAATATAGTCGTGCAATATATCAATATTCATGTCTCGACCATTTCGAGACTCCTCGTCATGTCCGTGATCACATCCGGGACTCCTAACAACCTTCGGTACATCAAAACATATAAACTCATAATATAACTGTC
Organism: Triticum aestivum; assembly: GCF_018294505.1. Lineage (NCBI taxonomy): Eukaryota > Viridiplantae > Streptophyta > Magnoliopsida > Poales > Poaceae > Triticum > Triticum aestivum. The sequence continues at coordinate 265,863,205 of NC_057814.1, read as the reverse complement.
ATCGAAACTTTAAGCGTGCGGACCCTACGGGTTCGAGAACTATGTAGACATGACCGAGACACGTTTCCGGTCAATAACCAATAGCGGAACCTGGATGCTCATATTGGCTCCCACATATTCTACGAAGATCTTTATCGGTCAGACCGCATAACAACATACGTTGTTCCCTTTGTCATCGGTATGTTACTTGCCCGAGATTCGATCGTCGGTATCTCAATACCTAGTTCAGTCTCGTTACCGGAAAGTCTCTTTACTCGTTCTGTAATACATCATCCCGCAACTAACTCATTAGTTGCAATGCTTGCAAGGCTTAAGTGATGTGCATTACCGAGTGGGCCCAGAGATACCCCTCCGACAATCGGAGTGACAAATCCTAATCTCGAAATACGCCAACCCAACAAGTACCTTCGGAGACACCTGTAGAGCACCTTTATAATCACCCAGTTACGTTGTGACGTTTGGTAGCACACAAAGTGTTCCTCCGGTAAACGGGAGTTGCATAATCTCATAGTCATTGGAACATGTATAAGTCATGAAGAAAGCAATAGCAGAATACTAAACGACCGCGTGCTAAGCTAACGGAATGGGTCAAGTCAATCACATCATTCTCCTAATGATGTTATCCCGTTAATCAAATGACAACTCATGTCAATGGCTAGGAAACATAACCATCTTTGATCAACGAGCCAGTCAAGTAGAGGCATACTAGTGACACTCTGTTTGTCTATGTATTCACACAAGTATTATGTTTCCGGTTAATACAATTCTAGCATGAATAATAAACATTTATCATGATATAAGGAAATAAATAATAACTTTATTATTGCCTCTAGGGCATATTTCCTTGAGCCTCCACCACCATCACTGCTGGGGACGGTGCTAGAATATTGTTTTGGAGCTCCCCTTGGCTGCTTGGTCTTGGTCGGAAACCCAGGAACATTGCGCTGCTTATCTACGAGGCATCCTTAAGAAAGAACTGAATAGTCAGAGAGGCTCTATCCGAAAATGCTTGACTGCGAAAATCAAGCCACCAGTCACTGTGTCCATACAGCTCGTTATCGAATATTGATGGACATGTTTATTTGTGTGATGAGGCTGCTAGAATTGCTAAAACTGTCAGAAATGAATGAGATAAGTTAGATAAAAATAAGAAAGTTGTTGGCAATGACTGTTATTTCTGTTAAGATTGGAGATCATTGCTATCATGGTGTATGTGATATGGGTGCTAGTATAAGTGTATTTCTTTCTCTCTATCAAGAAGTTATGCATGACATTTCACCTCTAGAACTAGAAGAGATTGATGTTACTATTAAGCTTGCAAATAGGGATATCATTTCACCGCTTGGGATTGTGAGAGATGTTGAAGTCTTGTGTGGTAAGATCAAATACCCTACTTATTTTCTAGTACTTGGATTTCAACAAGATAATTTTTGTCCCATAATGTTTGGTAGGATGTATCACGGACGTAATGCTTATATGAAATTATACCATGAATGATCATATTCATAAATATAAGTATTGCAATTTAATCGCTGTGCAACTGTAATTTGTTCGCCAAATCACACTTGTCTGCTTGGATAGATGCCACTAGTGGCCCCAGGGGATTATCTTCCTTTACTGTAAACATCATGAGAAATACTTTACATTGTTGTATCGTACTATTTGTTTTACCTATCTATCAATTCCTATCATACCATGTAATCTAATCTGGTAACTAGTAGGAGAAGAAGCTTGGCAACCTTCTTGAAGTGTTGGGGCAAGTATGTATTATGTTTTGCGTGTAGGTGCCCGCAAGAGCTCCTTCTGAATCGATAAACCTTTTTTCTCTACTAAGTGAAATACCTATTGCTAGGTTACTTCACCCATATACTTTGGGGTTTCCCAACCACTCTGACGAGAGAGCAAGCAGGGCCCTCACCGCTGCGTCCATGCTCCTCATGATGCGCGCAGTGGAGGAACAGGGCCCCGCCGTTGATGCTCCGGCCGCGCTCGACACACCTTGCCCTGGAGCAAGGGGAGAAAATGCTCATACGGGGGTAAAAAAACCTACCGGACACGACCCCCGTCGTCATAGCCGATGGGGTTCTCTCCCAAATGATTACCTCTGGAGCAAGAGTCAGACCGCATTGACCGGTGGGTCAATGGCCGCTGCCCACGGCCTGCTGCAGATGGGGGACTATGCCCGAATTGGCGACATCAGGTTATTGCTGGATCTGGCAAGTCCGACCACCCACTGGTCTTGGATGGTGTTGCTATCGGCAAGGATGGGGGTGGGGGCGTGGCTTTGGGTCTACCATCGGAGAGCACAAAGGGGTGGCGAGAGAGAGAGAGAGAGGGGTGTGGTTTGAATGAGAGGGGGGAGTAATGAGTGGCCCCACAGTCTCCCACGATTCCCATCACGTACTGGTGAGGGGCACATGTGGCTCACGTGAGCCTGGCTCACAAAAAACAGTCGATTCGACCATTCCCCCTCAGCCAGGCTCGGGATTGCTTTAAGTTCCGTGCGGGCCGAGAAACAAATGCAACCAGCCAACCAAACACCTAATTTTTGCACTATGTGGGTTCGGTTGGGCTGGGTGCGGCCGGGCACGGCTATGTGACGCTCCGAGTGTTTCTTGTCACATCATCGGGTGCAGAGAGCCACTGTTGGCTGGCACAGTGACCGCGCCTTCTTACGTCACTTGTGGTTTTGTTTTATCTTCACATTTTTTTTTCATTTTTTGATTTAATTTTTACTTTTTTCTGAAATATTCTATATATGTCATGCATATTTATGTATCACATAAAATACTCTACATTTTTTTTGAAAAATAAACATGTATATAAAAGTATTAGTCATGAGTATGAAAAATATTTGTGACATTCAAAAAAGTCCACGTGTTTTAAAAAATATGGGTCATTTTCAATAATGTTTATATAATATACAAAAAAATATCCATGTAATTCAAAAAATGATTCGGAGAGTCAATATAATATATGTTACATTAAAGAAAATGTTCATGATTTTTGAAAAAATAAAAAATTCTCAAAATAATTGTATACAATGTAAAAAAAACATGTTTTCATAATGTAAGGAATGTTTTCGTACCATTAAAAAATGTACGTGGCATTTTAAAGAAAAACTCCGGTGATTGAAAAAACTATTCATGACATTTGAAAAAACGGTACACAATGTAAAACAAATGTTCCTGTATGTTAAAAAAACCATTCCCATTAGAAAATGTGCATGTCATTTTAAAGAAATATTCATGGAGTTTAAAATGCTTATACAATGTAAAGCAAATGGGTCGTGTTGAGTATTGTCCTCGGGCGTGTAATCATGTTGCTCACTGGTTAGCAGTTAAGGGTGCAGGGGAAACAAGGCTTGCTAGCTAGGTAGGGCTCCTGCGCCGCTGGTCACTCCGGCCACGGCGGCCACCCTCGCGGCCGTTGGTCACTCCGGCCGCTCAACCTGCGCCGTTGGTCACTCCGGCCGCGGCGGCTACCCTCGCAGCCGTTGGTCACTCCGGCCGCGGCGGCCTCCCTCGCAGCCGCCGCTGCCCAACCTTGCGCCGCTGGTTTTCTTGCCGGCAGTGGCCTCCTTGCATTGGCGGTCTTCTTGGTCATCGCCGCACCACTCCCTACGACACTACTTCGTCAGACAGGCCGTGCCCGTAGCTCTGGTCCATGCGACAGCTGCACGTTGGCCCTCGCCGGTAAGGTCCACAAGACTACAGGTTGGTTTCTTCTTTAGAGTGAGCTTTGTGCTGCAACCCGATCCCCCTGCTTTCCTCGCCCTTTGTTGCACCCCTCGCCTGGCTTCCTGTCGTTCAGCTCGCTTCCTTAGCTCTAGCCCTAGTTTCCCTCCCAGCTTCATTTCCTGGCTTGGTCTATGGATGGTTCCGAGTTCGAAGATGCTATGTTGGCCAAGTATGGGTGTGGTACGGTTGAGGTTGTCGCCGGACGCTGCCGGCATGCCGGCGTGCTCGCTACAGTCCTCACCGACGGCGTGCTGCTCTCTCCTAAGGCTTTCGCTTTGCTCTTGGTCAGTTGGTTTGGGGGATGGGCCAACGGCTATCGCGTTCAAACGCGCCAGCGTGGCACCTTCCTCTTCCAGGTCCCACATGAGTACATCGCCAAGGAGATCGTGCTCCGCGAAACCTGGAGCTCTGGCTTCCTTTCTGTTAGTATGTCGCTTTTCGCCCTGGAGCCTTCTGCGTGTCGTGGTGTCTTGTCTAGCCGCCTTGGCGCGCGCGGTCGGACCTGGCAGGCTAACGCTCTCTTGCCTTCTATCCTTGGGTCACGCCCCTCGTGCTCGTCTCATCTGTGCCAGGTTGGCAGTCAATCGATAGCGCACGCCCCGCATGGCCAGATTTCTGGGGATCCCGCCGTCGCTTTGCACGGGTAGTGCCCTCGCGCATGCAGCTGCGTGCTAATACGTCTCCAACGTATCTATAATTTTTGATTGTTCCATGCTATTATATTATCTGTTTTGGATGTTTAATGGGCTCTAATATGCTCTTTTATATTATTTTTGGGACTAACCTATTAACCGGAGGCCCAGTGCCAGTTTCTGTTTTTTTTGCCTATTTCAGTGTTTTGCAGAAAAGGAATACCAAACGGAATGAAACCTTCGCGATGATCTTTCTTGGAACGAAAGCAATTCAGAAGACTTGGAGTTGAAGTCTGGAACTCCGCGAGGCGGCCACGAGGCAGGAGGGCGCGCCCAGGGGTGTAGGCCCGCCCCCACCCTCGTGGGCCCCACGGAGCTCCATCGACATACTTCTTTCGCCTATATATACTCTTATACCCTAAAAACATCAGGGGGAGCCATGAAACCACTTTTCCACCGCCGCAACCTTCTGTACCCATGAGATCCCATCTTGGGGCCTTTTCCGGCGCTCTGCCGGAAGGGGAATCGATCACGGAGGGCTTCTACATCAACACCATAGCCTCTCCGATGATGTGTGAGTAGTTTACCACAGACCTTCGGGTCCATAGTTATTAGCTAGATGGCTTCTTCTCTCTCTTTGGTTCTCAATACAAAGTTCTCCTCGATGTTCTTGGAGATCTATTCGATGTAATACTCTTTTGCGGTGTGTTTGCCGAGATCCGATGAATTGTGGATTTATGATCAAGTTTATCTATGAATAATATTTGGTTCTTCTCTGAATTCTTATATGCATGATTTGATATCTTTGCAAGTCTCTTCGAATTATCGGTTTAGTTTGGCCTACTAGATTGATATTTCTTGCAATGGGAGAAGTGCTTAGCTTTGGGTTCAATCTTGCGGTGTCCTTTCCCAGTGACAGTAGGGGCAGCAAGGCACGTATTGTATTGTTGCCATCGAGGATAAAAATATGGGGTTTATATCATATTGCTTGAGTTTATCCCTCTACATCATGTCATCTTGCTTAATGCGTTACTCTGTTCTTATGAACTTAATACTCTAGATGCATGCTGGATAGCGGTCGATGTGTGGAGTAATAGTAGTAGATGCAGAATCGTTTCGGTCTACTTGACACGGACGTGATGCCTATATTCATGATCATTGCCCAGTTATTCTCATAACTGTGCGCTTTTCTATCAATTGCTCGGCAGTAATTTGTTCACCCACTGTAATACATGCTATCTTGAGAGAAGCCACTAGTGAAACCTATGCCCCCAGGGGTCTATTTTACATCATATAAGTTTCTGATCTACAATTCTAGTTTCCTATTTATTTTATTTTGCAAATCTTTACTTTCCAATCTATACAACAAAAATACCAAAAATATTTATCTTACTATCTTTATTAGATCTCACTTTTGCGAGTGACCGTGAAGGGATTGACAACCCCTTTATCGCATTGGTTGCAAGGTTCTTGATTGTTTGTGCAGGTACTAGGTGACTTGCGTGTTATCTCCTACTGGATTGATACCTTGGTTCTCAAAAACTGAGGGAAATACTTACGCTACTTTGTTGTGTCACCCTTTCCTCTTCAAGAGAAAACCAACACATGCTCAAGAGGTAGCACGCGCCTGCATGCAATCAATTGCATCCTAGCCCTTTCTCCCCTAATCCTGGCCTTTTGCTGGAACCACCTCCTGGTGGCCAACCCGTTGCTGTTCAATGCTCGAATTCCTCCGTGGCTGTTGGCAATGCTTCGGCTGCCGCCCCCGGCTCCCCTTCCTCTCCTCTAACTGCGCCTGGCGTCCCCGGCTACAGAGAGGTGTTGCTATCTAACACGGATTCACTGTATCCACCTCCTGCAACCTTGGCTACTGCACCAAATCGCCTTTTTCGTTTTGCAAGGCCTAAAGACATGTCCCGACGCTGTAATCGAGTTAGTTTTGTTAGGGCTTGATCCCTAGTATCCACTATGTTATGAGATTGATGTTGCTATGACTTTGCCATGCTTAATGCTTGTCACTTTCGGCCCGGTGCCATGATTTCAGATCTGAACCGTTTATTTTATCACCATTATATCCATGTTCTAGATCCGATCTTGCAAGTTATAGTCACCTACTACGTGTTACGATCCGGCTACCCCGGAGTGACAATAGTCGGGACCACTCCCGGTGATGATCGTAGTTTGAGGAGTTCATGTATTCACCGTGTGTTAATGCTTTGTTTCGGTTCTCTATTAAAAGGAGGCCTTAATATCCCTTAGTTTCCAATAGGACCCCGCTGCCACGGGAGGGTAGGACAAAAGATGTCATGTAAGTTCTTTCCATAAGCACGTATGACTATATATTTACGGAATACATGCCTACATTATATTTATGAACTGGAGCTAGTGCCGTGTTGCCCTAGGTTATGACTGTCACATGATGAATATCATCCAACAAATTACCGATCCAATGCCTATGAATTTATCTTATATTGTTTCTGCTAAGTTAATACTGTTATTGTTACTGTTGCACTTGCTACAAAATCACTGCTATCACTGTTATTTTTACTATTGCTACTGCTACTATTATCAAAACTATCATACTACTTTGCTACTAATCACTTTGCTACAGATAATTAATCTCCAGGTGTGGTTGAATTGACAACTCAGCTGCTAATATTTACAAATATTCTTTGGCTCCCCTTGTGTCGAATCCATAAATTTGGGTTGAATACTCTACCCTCGAAAACTGTTGCGATCCCCTATACTTGTGGGTTATCAAGACCTATATCTGGCGCCGTTGCCGAGGAGTATAGCTATATTTGTTGAGTCACTTGGGATTATTATCAATTATTCACTATGAGGAATCTGAAGGATGCTAAGACTACTATTTTTTCCTCTAAGATGAGGGGAGGTAAGGAACTGCCATCTAGCTCTGCTTTAGATTCACCTTCTGTTATAAATAAACTTGCAACACCACCACATGCTATCAATCCTGATATGTCGCAAGTTATTGATGATGCTACTTTTGCTATGAATGATGCTTATGATGATGCTAGTACCTTGCTTGATGATAATGTGCCACTACGTGAATTTCTTGATGAACAAATTGCTAGAGTAAGACAACATGATGTTGTTGAATCTCATGATGAGCTTGAAACACCCGCTAGAACTAGCCTTCCTAGATATGAAATGCCTAAGGTACCGAAAGGTTATGTTATGAATGAGGAGACAACTAGAGATATTCTTGCTTGTAAGCATAGAGATGATCTAGAGAAATTATTATGCAAGTATAAAGAAAAATCTCTGAATGCTAGAATGCAATATGATCCTAAGTTTGCTACCTCACCTATCTTTATTGATGATAAGGATTATGAATTCTCTGTCGACCCAGAGTTAATTACTTTGGTTGAATCAGATCGTTTCCATGGTTATGAAACTGAAACTGTTGTGGCACATCTTACTAAGTTGAATGACATAGCCACCCTTTTTACTCATGATGAGAAAACTCGCTATTACTATATTCTCAAATTGTTTCCGTTCTCATTAAAGGGTGATGCTAAAGCTTGGTACAATACTCTTGCTCCTGGTTGTGTGCGTAGTCCCTAGGATATGATTTATTACTTCTCTGAAAAATATTTTCCTGCTCATAAGAAACAAGCTGCCTTGCAGGAGATATTTAATTTTGTGCAAATTGAAGAAGAGAGTCTCCCACAAGCTTGGGGGAGGCTTTTCCAATTGCTTAATGCTTTGCCTGATCATCCTCTTAAGAAAAATGAAATACTTGATATCTTCTATAATGGACTAATCGATGCTTCTAGGGACTTCCTAGATAGTTGTGCTGGTTGTTTTTCAGGGAACGAACTATTGGGCAAGCTGAAGAATTATTGAATAACATATTGAAAAATTATGATGATTGGACTCTCCCTGAACCACCTCCTAAACCCACTCCAAAGAAGAGGGGTATATTATATCTCATTCCTGAAGATATGCAAGAGGCAAAGAAATATATGAAGGAAAAAGGTATTAAAGCTAAGGATGTCAAAAATTTACCTCCTATTGAAGAAATACATGGGCTTGATACACCACCACTGCCTAAGGTGGTAGAGGTAAGTTCTCTAATGAAATTCAATGATAATGATAATCCTCATAATATGCACCCTAGCCAATGCCTTTATGAGTTTGAGAATTATATTAGAAAGCAAGATCACTTCAATGCAAATGTTATGAAACAATTGAAATATAATTCTGATATGATTGCTCGCTTGAGTGACTTGTTATTTAGAATCTCAAATGATGTTAGAGGTGTGGGAACGCATGCTTCTATGGTACAAACCCAGTTAAAACAAGTTGCTAAATCTCAAAGAGAATTGCTAGATGAAATGAATAATAACATACATGACTTTGCTATTAGAGTTGCAACTAGAGGAGGTAACATGACTCAGGAACCACTTCATCCTGAGGGACACCCAAAAAAATTGAACAGGATTCACAAAGGAACAACACCATTGCACCTAGTCCTTCTAAAAAGAAGAAGAAAAAGAAAAATGATAGGACTTTGCATGCCACTAGTGAACCTGAAATAGAAAAACTCGTGATAATGATAATGATAATGATGTTTCTATTTCTGATGCTGAAACTCAATCTGGTAATGAACATTCACCTAGTGATAATGAAAAATATAATGCTTATGTTCATGAAGATGCTCAACCAAATAATGAAAAAGAACCAGATAATGATGTTGAAATAGAACCAGCTGTTGATCTTGATAACCCACAACCCAAAAATACACGATATGATAAAAGAGACTTTGTTGCTAGAAAACAGGGCAAAGAAGAGAACCGTGGGTTTAAAAACCTATGCCTTTTCCACCCAAGTCAACTAAAAATAAAGATGATGAAGAATTTGAACACTTTGCTGAAATGCTGAGGCCAGTCTTTTTGCGTACTCGCTTGACTGATATCTTGAAAATGCCTCCTTATGCAAAGTACATGAAAGACATCATCACTAATAAAAGGAAAATACCGAAAGCTGAAATCTCCACCATGCTTGCTAATTATACTTTTAAAGATGGAGTACCTAAAAAACTTGGAGATCCAGGAATACTAACTATACCTTGCTTCATCAAAAGAAATTATGTGAAAACTGCTTTATGTGACTTAGGAGCTGGTGTTAGTGTTATGCCTTTGTCTTTATATAAAAGACTTAATTTGAATAAACTCACACCTACTGAAATATATTTGCAAATGGTTGACAAATCAACTGCCATACCTATCGGTATCTGTGAGGATGTGCCCGTTGTTGTTGCTAATGTTACAATTTTGACTGACTTTGTTATACTTGAGATGCCCGAGGACGACAACATGTCGATTATCCTTGGTAGACCCTTCTTGAATACTGCAGGGGCTGTTATTGATTGGAATAAAAGCAAGGTCACTTCTCATATCAATGGTAATGAGCATACGGTGCACTTTCCGAAGAAACTATTCCAAGTGAATGGTATTAATGTTATTGAAAAATCTCTGACAATCACTATTGGAAGTTTTCAACTACCTCTACCTACTGTTAAAAAGAAATATGAAATGCTTATTGCTGGGGACATTCATATCCCCGTTGAGGTAACTTAGTGATTTACGAAAGTTCTTCGGTTTCATGCTAATCGAAAGTGGTTGTTAATAAGACCTGATCAACCTTATTAATGGCTCATTTTTTAGAGGTATGAAGTTGATGAATTTAGTGAGCACTACCTTCTCTCCCTAGCTTTTATTTTCTGTTCTTATTAGTTAAATAAAATAAAATGCTATGTTTTGTCTGTTTTCTGAATTTCCCTTTAATAAAAAAATGACCCAAAAATAAAAGTTCTCAGAATGCTCTGAAAATTTAATACGATTTTTCTGAATATTTAAGAATTTTTGCTGCAAATAATATCAGTGGGAGGTGCACCAGGTGGGCAAAACCCACCTGGGCACGCCAGGACCCCTAGGCGCGCCCTGGTAGGTTGTGGTCCCCACGTGGGCCCCCTCACTTATCCCTTCACACCACATCATCACCTACCTCCAGAAAAAAATTCATCATTGCTCTCTCTCTCTCTCTCTCGTGTTCTTGCTCTCAAACCCGCGGATTTCGATCTCTTTGCTCGAAGCTCCGTTTCCGAAACTGTTTCGGGGGATTGTTGCTTGGTATGTGACTCCTCCGTTTGTCCAATTAGTTTTTGCTTTAGTAGTTTATATTTTGAATAATTAGCTACTCTTGGTACTGCTGTAGATGAGCTTGCATGTTGAATTCTTAGAGTTCTAAGTAGTTTGAATGCTTGATATGGCCTCTATATATCCCTCTGGGTAGATGCTATCAATCTTATAAAGTTTTGTTGATAAATTTTTGTCACCCAAAATTTTTCAGAAAATTGTACGCGAATATGATGAACCTTTTTGGAAGGAGTTCTTCGAGGAGGAGATCCTCGGGGGCATCTTCTAGTGACAGCTCCGCTTGTCGGTCTTGTGTTGAACCAAGTGAAAATTCCATACGAGATGCCGCCACCAAAACATGCTTGTGGCCGTCTGACGACTATATGGTGCGTGCGGGCATTAAGGAGGAATTTGAACAATATGTTCACAATGGCGGCCTCGGTCCCTACATTTCAGATAAGTGCAATCAACATCACACTCTCACTGAATCATTTGTCAAAGGATTTAAATTCCACCACCGTGAGTCTAGAGTGTCTTTTAAACTTTATGAAAATCCATTTACCATATCACTAGAGAGTTTTGCTCACCACTGCAAAATCCCATTCCGGGGTTCGCTTGACGAACCGCCAAGGCCTGAGTATCAATCATTTTTTACTAGTCTTTGGTACGGTGAGACGAGGGGAGTGATGCAAGGTAGAATAAAGAGCATTCATTTTCCCGCAATTCAGTACTTTTGCTTTATTTAATGGGAAATATATTGTAGGGAAACAAGATTGTAGTACACTTTGTGCTCCAGATTTGAGCCTCATACGCGCCGCTCTAACCGGTGATAGGAGTTATAATCTTGGAGCGATTGTCGCACGCAGGTTGCAACACAACGCTAATAGTGGCTATTTCTATGGTGGAATTTATGCCACGCATTTAACAAGAGAGCTGGGTGTTTCACCATGCCTCATGACCCTATTCTACCCACGCAGTATTTAGACTTTGATGCTAGGAAACATCATAATATCCTTAAAGGAGATATTCATAATTTCACCTATAAATTGTTGTTTAACCAAGAATCTGTGGTGTACACATATTTGCCTGCAACTGCTCTCTTTGATTATCACAGCAAGGGAAGGTATTTTGTTCTTGAGAGCGAGGCTCGAGCCCACAACGCAGCAGTTGAGGCTGCACGGCAGGCCGAGGCATCCGCACCGAGAGCCTCCGTGAGCTACCACTCCGACTACTATCCATGCTACTGAATGTTTACCAAGTTAGGCCAAAAGCCTAAGCTTGGGGGAGTACGTGTTTCTCACCGACTTTACATTCATGTTCACACATTTCAGTTGTCGGTGTTCACACTTTTTCATTGTATTATCCATGTTAAATTTATTTTCTTGCTTTCTTTTTGTGTGTTTGAATAACTTTGAGAAAATACAAAAATATTTCCTGCTTCTTTTTTATTTTGTTTCTAGAGTAGTTAGCCGTAGCACTAAAAGAAAACCCAAAAAGATTTCGTTGTTCTTCTTTTGCTTGTTGGGAGCTTTACCGTGTAAATAGTTTTTCTCGTTTTTGCTTTTCCCTTTTATTTGCTTGTTCTAGAAAATAAAAAACTCCAAAAATATTTCAGTGTGTTTCTCTGAATTTCTTTTCTTTTTTTTGAGTCGTACAAAGGAGAAGACCATGATGAAAATGTTGAGTGGCTCTCATATGCATAATTGTTGATCTAACAAAGAGCCCATTTTACTTTGTCTTCTCCTGTTGAATAAAATGTTTGCAGATTCTAGCTTAGTCCATGGCACTCTTGCACTATTATTATTTTCTTATCGTTCGGTCATGCAAGTGAAAGGCAATAATGACGACATTCAATGAACTGGCCGTGGCAGAGAGAAACGGGTATGAACTCGACTTGTTCTGTTTTTGTAAATATGTTTAACCTAGTATCCATGATTCAGCCCATTATGATTAAACATGTTTGCAATGACAATTAGAGATTATAGTTTCTCATGCCATGCATAAGTAGCTAGGAGTGGATAATGATTTATCTTGGATGTCAACATTGCATTAAAATGATTGTGATGTAGTATGATGATATGGTATCCTCCTCTGAATGTTCGAGTGGCTTGACTTGGCACATGTTCATGCATGTAGTTGAATCAAAACCAACATAGCCTCTATGATATTTATGTTCATGGTGTTCATATCCTGCTCATGCTAGTGTCCAATGTTACTTATGCATAATGCATGTTCATGACCGTTGTTGCTCTCTAGCTGGCCGCTTCTTAACCTATTTGATGGCCTTCACCTGTACCAAGTGGGAATTCTGCTTGTACATCAAAAACCTTGAACCCAAGTTATTCCAGATGAGTCCACCATATCTACCTATATGCGGTATTACCCTGCCGTCCTAAGTAAATTTGCATGTGCCATCTCTAAAAACTTCAAGCAATTATCCATTTTGTGTGCCTGGATCGTTCATGGAATGACAGGGGGTAGTCGGTATCTTCCATGCTAAGCGGGTTATTCTCAGGTCGAGTGTTTATTCACTCGCCATCACACGAGAAAAGGGCGGTGAGGGAGTCCTGGATTAGGGGGTCCTCGGACAGCCGGACTATATACTTTGGCCGGACTGTTGGACTATGAAAATACAAGATTGAAGACCTCGTCCCGTGTCCGGGTGGGACTCTCCTTTGCGTGGAAGGCAAGCTTGGCAATTCGGATATGTAGATCTCCTCCCTTGTAACCGACTCTGTGTAACCCTGGCCCCCTCCGATGTCTATATAAACCGGAGGGTTTAGTCCGTAGGACAACAACAATCATAATCATAGGCTAGCTTCTAGGGTTTAGCCTCTACGATCTCGTGGTAGATCAACTCTTGTAATACTCATATCATCAAGATCAATCAAGCAGGAAGTAGGGTATTACCTCCATCGAGAGGGCCCGAACATGGGTAAACATTGTGTCCCCCGCCTCCTGTTACCATCCGCCTTAGACGCACAGTTTGGGACCCCCTACCCGAGATCCGCCGGTTTTGACACCGACATTGGTGCTTTCATTGAGAGTTCCACTGTGCCGTCACGATAAGGCTTGATGGCTCGTCTTGTTGTCAAGGACAACATTACCTCTGGGGGAGCCTGGGCTGTAGGCCAAACTCTCCGACTAGGCGACTTCGTCATGACCGCCCGTTCGGCCGTCGCGCCGACGATGACTTCTCGGGTCATCAAAAACAGCCTCCACGTCGGCTCGGGATTCGCCGAGCAGATGGATCCAATGGACCTCTCTTCCTTGAACGAGATCTTGGATCGCATCGCCGCCCTGGGAGTCGCTATGGACTATGATCGGATCGGGCTTAAACCCGACCAAAGGGAGATTAACTCTCCGCCGGTCACCCATCAGATAGCGGTGGTGGAGGAGCAATGTAGCGATTCTTCCTCTATTTTGAGGACAAACTATGTCCGGATTCCCGAGCTCTCCGAGCCGGATACCTGTCTACGGGAGGACATGGCCCAAGCTTCGAACCTAGAATCAGACAGCGGGCCAGGAGTATTGGGCAACATCCCGGAGCCCAAACTGCCAAGCTCGGAAACTCCTCCGCCCCTGGGTCTCAGATCGGGTCAGGGTTTGGACCTAAATCTACCCACCCACCCAGACATAAGTGATCTTTCCCACATTAGACAAGAGCCCCAAGAGACATTACATCACTATTGGGCCAGATTCCTCCTTGTAATGAGCAAGGTCAAGGACTGTCGCGAGGAAGACGCAATTTCATTCTTTTGCAAAAATTGCACGGACAAGGGAATCCTCAACACCATAAGTCGCCTTGACATAGCACACTTCGCTGACTTGGCGGCCATAGTACAGAAGTACTGTGCGATGGAAAGCGCCTGGAAAACCCAAACAAAATTCTGGGATCCCCCGGCTCTCACTAGACCCCCCGTCCGAACTAAAAGGGTGTACTCTCGTAAGTCACCTGATCCAATTACAAAGAAACCAAAGCCCACTATAGGGCGTGGAACTATATTGGAGGGATGGCTCAATGGGCCATGCAAAATTCATAGTACACCAGATACCATGCCAACACACAGCCTTAGAGCATGTTGGATACTCCGGCAGGTGGCCAAGAGCGGCGAGGATCTCCTCATCAACAATACCACAGAGCACCATCCCATGGAAAATAACAGTACAGTATTGACAGTCTTCGAGACCTTCACCTCAAATAATAGGTGCAAGCGAGCACTCCGCAGCCTTGCCGAAGTCTGCCACGTTGCAGCAATAAATCCATGGAACGACATGGCTATAACCTTCAATGCCAGTGACGAACCTCAATTCCGAACAACCCGAGCACCAGCTGCTTTGGTCCTTAGTCCAATTGTGGATGGCTTCCGGCTTACTAAAGTGCTCATGGACGGTGGCAGCGGATTAAACCTCATCTATGAGGAGACTCTTAAAAATGGAAATAGACAAGAGCCGCATTAAGCAAAGCAGCACGACCTTCAGAGGAATCATCCCTAGTCGGGAGGCACGATGTGCGGGAAAAATCACACTAGATGTGGTATTCGGCATGCCGGAAAATAATAGGTCTGAAGAAATCACATTCCAAGTGGCCCCGTTCAGTAGCGGATACCACGCCCTTTTAGGGCGGGAGGCATTCACGATCTTCCAAGCTATACCCCATTACAGGTACATGAAGCTCAAAATGCCCGGGCCCAATGGAATCATCACTCTAGCTAGTGATCCGGACATAGCACTCCACGCCGAAAATAAAACCGCCGCACTAGCCCTCGAGGCGTTATCCGAAGCCCTTGCGGCCGAAGAACTAACTGCGCTGTGCTCCACAGTGGACAGGGACGACGTGATACTCGACAAAAGGCCCAAGTCCACCTCTTTTAAACCAGCGGACGAAATAGTCAAATTCCAAGTCCACCCAACGGACCCTACAAAAACAGCATCCATCGGGGCACAGCTGAACCCCACAACAGACGCCGCACTGCGGGAGTTCTTGCGCGAGAATTGGGACATCTTCGCCTGGCACCCTTCAGACATGCCAGGAATCCCACGCAGGCTGGCCGAGCATAGCCTAAACATTCTAAAGGGATACAAGCCGGTCAAGCAGACCCTTCGGCGTTTCTCAGAGCTTAAGCGACAAGCCATGGGAGAGGAGCTAGCCAAGTTACTCGAGGCCGGATTCATTCGAGAAATAAAACATCCGGACTGGCTAGCAAACCTGGTAATGGTACCAAAGAAGGACAAATCCTGGCGCCTATGTGTCGATTTCAAGGACCTTAACAAGGCTTGCCCCAAGGATCCCTTCCCCCTCCCCCGCATCGATCAAATTATCGATGCTACCGCAGGTCATGACTCATTGTGTTTCCTCGACGCATACTCCGGATACCATCAAATTAAGACGGCGGAGTCCGATCAAGCCGCAACGGCATTCATCACTTCATACGGCCCCTTCTATTTTAACACCATGCCTTTCGGGCTCAAAAACGCTGGTGCAACCTATCAACGCATGATTCAGACATGCCTGGAAACACAAATCCGCAAAACAGTGGAGGCATACGTAGACGATGTGGTCATTAAAACCAGACACGTCGAATCCTTAATAGACGACTTGAGGCTCATGTTCGACAATCTCCGAACATATGACATCAAGCTCAATCCGGAAAAATGCGTTTTCAGCGTGCCCGCCGGTAAGATCTTGGGCCTCATTGTTTCCAATGGAGGAATTGAAGCAAATCCGGCCAAAATCCAAGCTCTGTCATAGTTGGCTATCCCAACAGACCTCAACCAAATCCAGAAATTAACTGGATGCGTGGCTGCCTTAAGCCGCTTTATCTCTCGATTGGGAGAAAAAGCACTACCTCTTTATCGCCTTCTTCGACGCACCGAACACTTCGAGTGGACGGATGCGGCCACGGCCGGATTGGAAGAAATAAAAGCCGTCTTGGCCAGCAACCCAATCTTGGCCGTGCCAAATATCGGCGAACCAATGCTGTTATATATAGCGGCAACACACCAAGTTGTAAGCGCAGTGCTCGTCGTCGAACGAGAGACGAACGAACATAAGTTCCCGCTTCAAAAGCCGGTATACTACGTATCTACTGTCATCACTCCATGCAAATCACGGTACCCACATTATCAAAAGATAGCATACGCGGTCTTCATGGCATCCCGGAAACTACGACACTACTTTCAAGAGTGTTCAATTACGGTGGCCTCTGAAGTACCACTCAACAACATAATAAATAACCGTGATGCCACGGGCCGGATTGCTAAATGGGCTATTGAGCTCCTCCCGTTCGACATAACGTACAAACCACGGCGAGCCATTAGGTCACAAGTACTGGCTGATTTCGTCGCCGAATGGACAGAAGCCGAACTCCCTAAGGAGTACGGCGCGTACTCCAATTGGATCATGCATTTTGACGGCTCTAAGATGCTGGCTGGTCTGGGGGCAGGCGTCGTCCTGACATCCCCCACCGGAGACACAGTCCAATACGTACTGCAAATATTATACACAGACTCCAACAATGTAGCAGAATATGAGGCCCGGTTGCATGGTCTCCGGATGGCAGTCTCCATGGGCATTCAACGCCTAGAGGTGTGTGGGGATTCGAACCTCGCAAAATCTCAAATAAATGGAGACTTTGACGCTAAGGACCCAAAAATGGTGGCTTATCGCAACGCCGTCCTCAAAATGTCAGCTCGGTTCGAGGGACTCGAATTCCACCATGTGGTCCGAGAAAACAAACAAGCGGCGGATATCCCCGCCCGCATCGGCGCTAAGCGCGACCCTGTCCCACCTAATATCTTCTTGGAAAGGTTGTTTAAGCCATCAGTGGTGTGGGAGGGGGAGACCGGCAAAAACAGTCCGGATCCGGCCACAACGCCAGACCCCAAACACTCTGACGTAATCGGAGGCTCTGTCACCGAAATAACACCTTTGGCCCACGTGATTATGGCTGTCATCGCCCCGTGGGCAGAACCGTTATTGGCTTACCTAACTAGGCAAGAACACCCTGAGGACCCAAACGAGGCACGTTGCATTGTGCGACGGTCTAAAGCCTACAAGGTACACGAGGGAGAGCTTTATAAGAAAAGCGCTACCGGAGTACTTCAAAGGTGCATCTCCGAAGATGAAGGACGACAACTTTTGGTAGAAATTCATGCTGGACTCGGCGGCCACCACACCGCAGCTCGGGCCCTTGTAAGCAAGGCCTTCCGTACAGGTTTTTACTGGCCGACGGCCCGAGCAGACGCGCAGGACCTCGTTCAACGTTGTGTCGGTTGCCAGCTTTTTGCAAACCAAAGCCATATGCCACCTACGCTCTCCAAACAATCCCCATTACTTGGCCCTTTGCAGTCTGGGGGCTTGATATGGTCGGACCCCTTAAAGGAGGAAGCCATAAGAAAAAGTACCTATTGGTCATGGTGGATAAATTCACCAAATGGATAGAAGCCAAACCAGTTAAAACGGCCGAATCCGGACCAGTGATAGACTTCCTATCCGGGGTTGTACACTGTTACGGTGTCCCCCACAGCATCATCACCGATAACGGCTCGAACTTTACAGCCGACGAGGTAAAAACTTGGTGCGGCAACATGGGCATTAATCTCGATTATGCCTCCGTCTATCACCCTCAAACTAACGGTCAAGTTGAGCGAGCAAATGGTCTTATCATGAGCGGCATTAAACCCAGATTAGTGCGATCCTTGAAGGAATCAGATACGCACTAGGTCGAGGAGCTCGACTCCGTACTATGGGGGCTGCGGACCACGCCAAATCGCACTACCGCATACACACTGTTTTTTATGGTGTACAGCGCAGAGGCGGTACTGCCCTGCGACATCATTCATGACTCACCTCGAGTGCGCATGTATGAAGAGAAAGAAGCAGAGCTTGATCGGCAGGATAGTTTGGACGCCCTGGAGGAGGAGCATGACGTGGCAAAAGCCCGCTCTGCATTCTATCAGCAACAGGCTCGACAGTATCAAAGCAGAGAAGTACGGGCCAAAACTTATAACGTTGGCGAACTCGTTCTACGCCTACCAGATAAGAAAAAGGACAAGCTCAAGCCCAAATGGGTAGGTCCCTTCGTTATTGACAAAGTTCTGACCGGTGGAGCGTACCGTCTGCGGGATGCATCAGACAATCGACTCGAGCCAAACCCATGGAACGCGGCCAGACTCCGAAGGTTCTACGCCTAGTGCCGGACTCTGTGTTCGTCTCCTTACCTCCGTCAATTTTTTATATATATCCGTTATCTTTCTTTTCTTTCTTTCTTTCTTTTTCTTCACGGCCTTAAAAGGTTAAAATGTGTCTTGACTACACAATCTTGATGCGCTAGGCGTGCTCACTATACCCGGGGGCTTCTTATACAGAAGCTTAATATAACTATGTTCCGGGCTCTATGCCCCCCGCACATGTGTTACTTTTACACATGTACCTTTTCTTCGCCATTATATGCATCGATATGACTTAAGTTTTGGCCAAGCTGGGTTGCCTGGCTCTTGTGTTTATGCCCTACATTCCCGTTAATTCGGCTAGGGCATAAGGGGAGCACCTCTGCGATTGTTACTGCCGGGTCAGCCGGATGTGTACCTCAGACTGGGTGAAGCCGAAAGCTAGCGTTCTTAAGTGAATATTCGGTCGGTGAACAAAAGATGACTTTTACTTATTGCAATACATGCCCCCAGATGTTTATATCCTGCGTCTCTTTTCGCAGTTCGGACATACACATTAATACATGCGTACCTAGGGAAAGAAACCCTTAACGGAACTATTCTCCCTGGAAGATGTTTCTTACTATCCATGTAATATAACATAGCTAGTTGGGTACTTGTCTGTTCAAGCACTTATGACCCCTACGCCTGGTTTCCATGCATACCCCGGTTTGTACATAACTGAGCGGGTATTCGGATACACTCGGACTGTCGGGTCCGGAGGTCGAAGCGAAAAGGTCCGCCATGACAAATGATTTACAATCCGGCTAGGGACAATATATGTCACTTGAAGTACAAAGTCACTTAGACTGACTAAATTCTTCTTCTATACCATCCAACAGGCTGTCTAGCCTACAATCCTGTTGGGAATACTTTGCGGCTAATTTCACCTGGTCATACACCAAACTGACGGGGATCTCTTTCCCATCAGACCCCACAGGTCCGACCTCGGCCATGTGGTTCGGGTCAGCCTTGGTATATCGAGTCTTCACCATGGCCCAGGCTTCCCTCGCACCTTGTCGGCAGGCAGATATCTTCCATAATCGGAAGCGCCGCCGCGCTCCCTTGAGCATTTCTACAAGCTCCCCCATGCCTCCTGGCAGGGAGGCGGATGGCCACAAGACCTGGGCAATGCCCTGCATCACCTACCAAACTTGTTCGTGCAGTTGTGAGAGCTCTGGCAGAAGATCCCGCAGACCCGGGCATCTCCTCTGCGGGATGACCCGTCAGCATACCTACAAATATAACTCTGTTAGCCGGTTTCTTCGCCGAACTATATAAAAGTTCATTCAAGCACTTACTAAAAATGCCGCGTCGAAGCCTCTTATTCTCCTTTACGGAGTCAGCAAGCTGGGCCCGAACATCTTTCAGTTCAACACTCAGCCGGGTAATGGCATCTTGGAGATCTTTTTCTCCCGCCTAACCTGCGTAAGCACGCGCTCGCCAGCCTTTAGCTGTCGTTGAGCATGTTGCTCATCCCCTCGCACGACCTCCGGAATCACTCCGGGATCATCTGCAGAATCTATTGTTAGATTTGCATGCGTGCAGAATACTAACTGGTATATGTCGTTCTTTTCGATAGGAACAAGTGTTACCAGATGGGTCTTCTTGGACTCCTTCATTGTGGCAACTGCGGCCCGTAGCTGGGCTTTGCACTCCTCCAGCTCTTGAGACAACTGGGTATTCTTCTCTGTAAGAACCTACGCAAATAATGATCCTTAAATCAGTTGTGCCAACTGTTTCCAGTCTCAGGGGCTACTGATATACATAATTATCAGATTTTCTTACCCGTATATCCTTTACATATTGGTCGGTGGCTCTGGCAAGACCATTTTGAGCAGCTCGGATGTACGCGTCCCCTGAGTTGAAGGCATCGAATGCCTCTTCAGAGAAACCAGGGTCGCGGAGTACGGCCCGGCGACGCCTGTGATTCATGGCACTCTCCACTTCGGAATTCGTAGCGGACAGCCTATCCGCATCCTCTGTAGGAGGAACATCCGGCATTGTCCCCACGTTAGCATCTGCCTCTGAGTCCGGCTCTGGAGCCCGGCTGGTGGAGGCGTGGTCGGCAGGCGAGCGTTTTTCCTGCCGGGAACCATGGACGTTATTATATTTTAAAGACGATAACCACGGAGCAGGGTTCTTTTTCATACCTCCGCGACGGCGTCTCAGTCCCGACCGCCTTCCTTTTAAGCCTACCCGGTTTCGGTGTCCCTTGTTGGTGAGTCACTGCGGGTTCGGCATGGCGTCCCAAGGGCCTTCCCTGTAAGACACCATATGTGTGCGGTGGGTGAAGTGCAAAAAAGGGATCCTTCTCGGAAGTTCGGACTACGGTTTTACTTACATGCGATGCAGGATAATCGGCTATGATGGCCACCAAGTCACCGTTGCAGCTTAACTGATAGAATGTCCTGTCGATGAGCTCCACAAATGTGTCCGGATCTTCTTCGAGTCTGGGGTCGAGGGCCCGGTCAGGATCCTTTGGCTGTGGAGACGGGCTGTGGACCTCCCTCACAGCTTTTCGCAGTTCCTGCTATGAAATAGCAAGGTAAATATTTATGACGAAGAATGCGGGAAGGTCTGGAGTAAAAAGTAGCAGCTCACCCAGTTTGGGGGGTTGTACATGGAGAATCCATCCCATGGCTTAATGCGGATGAACTCCTCTTCCTCTCATTTATATAAATCGGACAGTATTTTCGCTAGAGCAGCGGCGGAGTCCGGACCTTTACGGCCGCAACGGGTGGCATCGTCTTCTCCATTGAAGTGCCACACGGGTTGTCCCCGATATTGAAGTGGCTGCACCCCCCGCATTATACATATTGACATAACCTCGATTATTGTCAGTCCTGATTTGGCCAGCGTTTTTATCCGGCCCATCAGGTAAAGGACCTCTTTGTTATCTTCCTCCTGGGGGCTCGAAGGGCGCCATCTGCGGCGTTTCTCCAAAGGGGCGTTATTGAACTCAGGAAGGCCCATCCGAATAGGGTCCGAAAGGGGGACGTCCTCCATATAAAACCACTCCGAAGGCCAGTCTTCGGATGTATTCTTCGGAGTACCAGACAGATATCCGGTCCCGGCGATGCGCCATATTTCGGCTCCGCCCACTTGATATATTGACCCCTCCTGTGTACGGGGCACGAGGCAGAATAGCCTCTGCCATAGCTCGAAATGAGCTTCGCAGCCTAGAAACAGCTCGCAAAGGGCGACGTAGCCAGCGATGTGTAATATGGAGGCGGGAGTAAAGTTATGCAGCTGGAGGCCGTAGAACTCCAGGAGCCCGCGGAGGAACGGATGGATTGGAAATCCAAGTCCCCTTAATAAGTAAGGGACAAGGCATACCCGCTCCCCCATGGATGGGTTGGGAAAGCTCTTCGCTTGCTCCCCGCCATTGTAAGTGGCTAGTCCGGCTCGGACGGGGACCATATACGCAGGAGGGAGAAACCCATGGGTCTGTAACTCTACTAATTGGCTGTGGGGGACGGAACACTTCTTCCAATTTCCTGGCTTAGGGCTACGGGAGCGAGAGGAGGAGCTGCAATGCCCGACCATGATGGGATGGACTTTTTCGGGTGTGCTCCGATGGATACTCGTTGTGGGAGGATGGTGTGATCTGGATCTGAGGATCCCCGGCTCTTTAAATAGACGATTTACTTACATGGTTAGGGTGGCAAGTGTAAAAATGCCCCGACTTCTCGCATTCGCTCGACACGTGGAAGATAGCCATTATTAGGCGCAGAAGCCAAGGAGTGCAACATTCATGGGAAGCCGGACACTACTCGACAGGTACTCGGAATTGGGAGAAGAACCCGCCTTGCAATGCCGAAGACAATCTGCGCGCCGGACTCATCATCATTGAAGTCTGGTTCAGGGGCTACTGAGGGAGTCCTGGATTAGGGGGTCCTCGGACAGCCGGACTATATACTTTGGCCGGATTGTTGGACTATGAAGATACAAGATTGAAGACTTCGTCCCGTGTCCGGGTGGGACTCTCCTTTGCGTGGAAGGCAAGCTTGGCAATTCAGATATGTAGATCTCCTCCCTTGTAACCAACTCTGTGTAACCCTAGCCCCTCCGGTGTCTATATAAACCGGAGGGTTTAGTCCGTAGGACAACAACAATCATAATCATAGGCTAGCTTCTAGGGTTTAGCCTCTACGATCTCGTGGTAGATCAACTCTTGTAATACTCATATCATCAAGATCAATCAAGCAGGAAGTAGGGTAATACCTCCATCGAGAGGGCCCGAACCTGGGTAAACATTGTGTCCCCCGCCTCCTGTTACCATCCGCCTTAGACGCACAGTTCAGGACCCCTACCCGAGATCCGCCGGTTTTGACACCGACAGGCGGTAATAGGGATGCCCAGTCCCAAACTGCAAAAAGAGTTGATCTCTCAAATAATCAAACAAAAACTCCCAATGGAGTCATAACCTTTACTTTATCACTTGGGAATCACCACTAGCGTGTTTAGCATGGAAGATATTGATAATTGATAGTTGTGAAGTAAATGAGAAGGGTGCATGTCTCAAAATATCATTTACCTCTATTTTAAAACTTGAGCTCTGGCACCTCTGCAAATCACTGCTTCCCTTTGCGAAGGGACTATCTATTTACTTTTATGTTGTGTCATCACCTTCTAAAATAAGCGCCTAAACCTGAGAGCACTGCTGTCATGCTGATGCATTGTGTGTAGCTAATGTTGGGTGCATCATGATTGGATCGTTTCTACAATGAATTACAATGTTTAGTCGCTGCTCGGACTTTGGAGGTGGTCTACATTTATGTTTTGTGGTCTCACAAAGGGCTAGCGAGATACCACTATTGTCATATTATATCATGGTTGTTTTGATAACATGTTGCCGTTTGAGATACCTTATTATTGCTCGCTAGCTGATTATGTCATTGATATGAGCTAATATAATTTTTAAGAGTTATTAGCGACATGGTTAGTTATAATATTGGCTGAAAACATGGGTGTTGTTTAAGCTTATTTATGCAAACAAGAGCAAAAGAGTTCGTAAAAGTTTTTCTTTTTCACTTTCAGTTTATCAACTGAATTGCTTGAGGACAAGCAAAGGTTTAAGCTTGGGGGAGTTGATACGTCTCCAACGTATCTACTTTTTCTAACGCTTTTCCTCTTGTTTTGGACTCTAATTTGCATGATTTGAATGAAACTAACCCCGGACTGACGATGTTTTTAGCAGAACTACCACGGTATTGTTTTTGTGCAGAAATAAAGGTTCTCTGAATGGAACGAAACTTTGCGAGGAATTTTTATACAATAAAAGAGAATTTCTGAAGCCAAGAGCCACCTGATGGGGGCACCTGGGTGGGCACAACCCACCAGGGCGCGCCTGCCCCCAGGCGCGCCCAGGTGGGTTGTCCCCACCTGGTAGCCCCACTGACCCTGAAACCGATGCTATAAAATCACATCTTTCAAGAAAAAATCGGGGAGAAAGAATTATCACGTTCCACGAGACGGAGCCGCCGTGACCTCCTGTTCCTCATCGGGAGGCTAGATCTGGAGTCCGTTTGGGGCTCCGGAGAGGGGGATCTTCGTTCTTCGTCATCACCAACCCTTCTCCATTGCCAATTCCATGATGCTCCCCACCGGGAGTGAGTAGTTCCTTCGTAGGCTCGCTGGTCGGTGAGGAGTTGGATGAGATTCATCATGTAATCAAGTTAGTTTTGTTAGGGCTTGATCGCTAGTATCCACTATGTTCTGAGATTGATGTTGCTATGACTTTGCCATGCTTAATGCTTGTCACTTTGGGCTCGGGTGCCATGATTTTAGATCTGAGCCATTATGTTATCACCATTATATCCATGTTCTAGATCCGATCTTGCAAGTTATAGTCACCTACTACGTGTTATGATCCGGTAACCCCGGAGTGACAATAGTTGGGACCACTCCCGGTGATGACCGTAGTTTGAGGAGTTCATGTATTCACCGTGTGTTAATGCTTTGTCCCGGTTCTCTATTAAAAGGAGGCCTTAATATCCCTTAGTTTCCAATAGGACCCCGCTGCCACGGGATGGTAGGACAAAAGAAGTCATGCAAGTTCTTTCCATAAGCACGTATGACTATATATTTACGGAATACATGCCTACATTATATTTATGAACTAGAGCTAGTGTCGTATTGCCCTAGGTTATGACTGTCACATGATGAATATAATCCAACAAATTACCGATCCAATGCCTACGAATTTATCTTATATTGTTTCTGCTAAGTTAATACTGCTATTGTTACTGTTGCACTTGCTACAAAATCACTGCTATCATTGTTATCATTACTATTGCTACTACTACTATTATCAAAACTATCATACTACTTTGCTACTGATCACTTTGCTGCAGATAATTAATCTCTAGGTGTGGTTGAATTGACAACTCAGCTGCTAATACTTACAAATATTCTTTGGCTCCCCTTGTGTCGAATCTATACATTTGGGTTGAATACTCCACCCTTGAAAACTGTTGCGATCCCCTATACTTGTGGATTATCACTGTTTTCTGCTTGTTTTTTACATAGCAGGAAATCAATACCAAACGGAGACCAAACACAGCGAAACTTTTTGTAGATTTTTTCTGGACCAGAAGACACAAGATGGTTCGAAGAAGTGCCAGAGGGGTGCCTCGAGGAGGCACAACCCACGAGGGCGCGCCTGGGGGCCCAGGCGCACCCAGGTGGGTTATGCCCACCTCGGTGGCCTCCCGTACCGCCTCTTTGCTCTATAAATACCCCAATATTCCAGAAACCCTAGGGGAGTCGACGAAAATCAATTCCAGCCGCCGCAAGTTCCAGAAACCACAGATCCAATATAGACACCATCACGGAGGGGTTCATCATCCTCATTGGTGCCTCTCTGATGATGCGTGAGTAGTTCATTGTAGACCTACGGGTCCGTAGTTAGTAGCTAGATGGCTTCCTCTCTCTCATTTGATTCTCAATACAATGGTGTCTTGGAGATCTATTTGATGTAACTCTTTTTGCGGTGTGTTTGATGGGATCCGATGAACTTTGAGTTTATGATCAGATCTATGTTTTTATCTATGAAAGTTATTTGAGTCTTTTGATATCTTATATGTATGATTACTTATAGCCTCGTATTTCTTTTCCGATATTTGGGTTTTGTTTGGCCAACTCGATCTATTTATCTTGCTGTGGGAAGAGGTGCTTTCTGATGGGTTCGATCTTATGGTGCTTGATCCTAGTGACAGAAGGGGAACCGACACGTATGTATCGTTGCCATTAAGGATAACAAGATGGGGTCTATTTCTACATAAATAGATCTTGTCTACATCATGTCATCGTTCTTATTGCATTACTCCGTTTTTTCATGAAATTAATGAAGGAAATATGCCCTAGAGGCAATAATAAAGTTGTTATTTATATTTCCTTATATCATGATAAATGTTTATTATTCATGCTAGAATTGTATTAACCGGAAACTTAGTACATGTGTGATACATAGACAAACAGAGTGTCACTAGTATGCCTCTACTTGACTAGCTCGTTATTCAAAGATGGTTAAGTTTCCTGGCCATAGACATGAGTTGACATTTGATTAACAGGATCACATCATTAGAGAATGATGTGATTGACAAGACCCATCCGTTAGCTTAGCACGATGATCGTTTAGTTTGTTGCTATTGCTTTCTTCATGACTTATACATGTTCCTATGACTATGAGGTTATGCAACTCCCGAATACCGGATGAACACTTAGTGTGCTATCAAACGTCACAACGTAACTGGGTTATTATAAAGATGCTCTACAGGTGTCTCCGATGGTGTTTGTTGAGTTGGCATAGATCGAGATTAGGATTTGTCACTCCGATTGTCGGAGAGGTATCTCTGGGCCCTCTCGGTAATGGACATCACTATAAGCCTTGCAATCAATGTGACTAATGAGTTAGTTGCGGGATGATGCATTACGGAACGAGTAAAGAGACTTGCCGGTAACAAGATTGAACTAGGTATTGAGATACCGACGATCGAATCTCGGGCAAGTAACATACCAATGACAAAGGGAACAACGTATGTTGTTATGCGGTTTGACCGATAAAGATCTTCGTAGAATATGTGGGAGCTAATATGAGCATCCAGGTTCCGCTATTGGTTATTGACTAGAGATGAGTCTCGGTCATGTCTACATAGTTCTCGAACCCGTATGGTCTGCACGCTTAAAGTTTGATGACGATCGGTATTATGAGTTTATGTTTTTGATGTACTAAAGATTGTTCGGAGTCCCGGATGTGATCACGGACATGATGAGGAGTCTCCAAATGGTCGAGACATAAAGATTGATATATTGGACGATGTTATTCGGACACCGGATGAGTTCCGGGGGTCATCGAATAAATATTGAAGTGCCGGAAGGGTTATCGGAACCACCAGAGAAGTAATGGGCCTTATTGGGCCTAGGGGAGAGAGAGGGGCAGCCAAGGGCTGGCCGCACGCCCCCCATGGTCCTAGTCCGAATTGGACTAGGGGGAGGGGCGGCGCCCCCTCCTTCCTTCTCTTTCCCCTCTCCTTCCTTCTTCTCCTATTAGGACTAGGAAAGGGGGGATCCAACTCCTACTTGGAGTAGGATTGCCCCCTTGGGCGCGCCCTATGAGGGCCGGCCGGCCTCCCCCTTGCTCCTTTATATACGGGGGAGGGGGCACCCCATAGACACACAAGTTAACAGTTGTTTTAGCCGTGTGCGGTGCCCCCTCCACAGATTTCCACCTTGGTCATATCGTTGCAGTGCTTAGGCGAAGCCCTGCGTCGTTAACATCATCATCACCATCACCACGCCGTCCTGCTGACGAAACTCTCCCTCGGCCTCAGTTGGATCAAGAGTACAAGGGACGTCACCGAGCTAAACGTGTGCAGATCACGGAGGTGCCATGCGTTCGGTGCTTGATCGGTTGGATCGCGAAGACGTTCGACTACATCAACCGTGTTACTTAACGCTTCCGCTTTCGGTCTACGAGGGTACGTGGACACACTCTCCCCGCTCGTTGCTATGCATCTCCTAGATAGATCTTGCGTGATCGTAGGAATTTTTTTGAAATACCGCGTTCCCCAACAGTGGCATCCGAGCCAGGCCTATGCGTAGATGTTATATGCACGAGTAGAACACAAAGAGTCGTGGGCGATAATAGTCATACTGCTTACCAGCATGTCGTACTTTGATTCGGCGGTATTGTTGGATGAAGCGGCTCAGACCGACATTACGCGTACGCTTACGCGAGACTAGTTCTACCGACGTGCTTCGCACACAGGTGGCTAGTGAGTGTCTTTTTCTCCAACTTTAGTTGAATCAAGTGTGACTACGCCCGGTCCTTGTTGAAGGTTAAAACAACACACTTGACGAAAAATCGTTGTGGTTTTGATGCGTATGTAAGAACGGTTCTTGCTAAGCCCATAGCAGCCACGTAAAACTTGCAACAACAAAGTAGAGGACGTCTAACTTGTTTTTGCAGGGCATGTTGTGATGTGATATGGTCAAGACGTGATGATATAAATTGTTGTATGAGATGATCATGTTTTCTAACAGAGTTATCGGCAACTGGCAGGAGACATATGGTTGTCGCTTTATTGTATGCAATGCAATCGCCATGTAATTGCTTTACTTTATCACTGAGCGGTAGCGATAGTCGTGATAGCAATAGTTGGCGAGACGACAATGATGCTTCGATGGAGATCAAGGTGTCAAGCCGGTGACGATGGTGATCATGACGGTGCTTTGGAGATGGATATCAAAGGTACAAGATGATGATGGCCATATCATCTCGCTTATATTGATTGCATGTGATGTTTATCCTTTATGCATCTTATTTTGCTTAGTTCGGCGGTAGCATTATAAGATGATCTCTCACTAAATTTCAAGGTACAAGTGTTCTCCCTGAGTATGCACCGTTGCGACAGTTCGTCGTGCCGAGACACCACGTGATGATCGGGTGTGATAAGCACTACGTTCACATACAACGGGTGCAAGCCAGTTTTGCACACGAAGAATACTCGTGTTAAACTTCACGAGCCTAGCATATGCAGATTTGGCCTCGGAACACTGAGACCGAAAGGTCGAGCGTGAATCATATAGTAGATATGATCAACATAGTGATGTTCACCATTGGAAACTACTCCATCTCACGTGATGATCGGACATGGTTTAGTTGATTTGGATCACGTGGTTACTTAGATGATTAGAGGGATGTATATCTAAGTGGGAGTTCTTAAGTAATATGATTAATTGAACTTTAATTTATCATGAACTTAGTACCTGATAGTATTTTGCATGTCTATGTTGTTGTAGATCAATGGTCCGTGCTACTATTCCTTTGAATTTTAATGCGTTCCTAGAGAAAGCTAAGTTGAAAGATGATGGTAGCAACTACACGGACTGGGTCCGTAACTTGAGGATTATCCTCATTGCTGCATAGAAGAATTATGTCCCGGAAGCACCGCTACGTGCAAGACCTGCTGCAGGAGCAACGCCGGACATTGTGAACGCCTGGCAGAGCAAAGCTGATGACTACTCGATAGTTCAGTGTGCCATGCTTTACGGCTTAGAACCGGGACTTCAACGACGTTTTGAACATCATGGAGCATATGAGATGTTCCAGGAGTTGAAGTTAATATTTCAAGCAAATGCCCGGATTGAGAGATATGAAGTCTCCAATAAGTTCTACAGCTGTAAAATGGAGGAGAATAGTTCTGTTAGTGAACATATACTCAAAATGTCTGGGTATCATAATCACTTGACTCAACTGGGAGTTAATCTTCCGGTTGATAGTGTCATTGACAGAGTTCTTCAATCACTGCCACCAAGCTACAGAAGCTTCATGATGAACTATAATATGCAAGGGATGGATAAGACAATTCCCGAGCTCTTCGCAATGCTAAAGGCCGCGGAGGTAGAAATCAAGAAGGAGCATCAAGTGTTGATGGTCAACAAGACCACCAGTTTTAAGAAAAAGGGTAAAGGGAAGAAGGGGAACTTCAAGAAGAACGGCAAGCAAGTTGTTGCTCAAGTGAAGAAGCCCAAGTCTGGACCTAAGCCTGATACTGAGTGCTTCTACTGCAAAGGGACTGGTTACTGGAAGCGGAACTGCCCCAAGTATTTGGCGGAAAAGAAGGATGGCAAAGTGAACAAAGGTATATGTGATATACATGTTATTGATGTGTACCTTACTAATGCTCGCGGTAGTACCTGGGTATTTGATATTGGTTCTGTTGCTAATATTTGCAACTCGAAACAGGGACTACGGATTAAGCGAAGATTGGCTAAGGACGAGGTGACGATGCGCGTGGGAAATGGTTCCAAAGTCGATGTGATCGCCGTCGGCATGCTACCTCTACATCTACCTTCGGGATTAGTATTAGACCTAAATAATTGTTATTTGGTGCCAGCGTTAAGCATGAACATTATATCTGGATCTTGTTTGATGCGAGACGGTTATTCATTTAAGTCTGAGAATAATGGTTGTGAATAATATCTTTTATGGTCATGCACCCTTGAAGAGTGGTCTATTTTTGTTGAATCTCGATAGTAGTGATACACATATTCATAATATTGAAGCCAAAAGATGCAAAGTTGATAATGATATTGCAACTTATTTGTGGCACTGCCATTTGGATTGGGTCATATTGGTGTAAAGCGCATGAAGAAACTCCATACTGATTGACTTTTGGAATCACTTGATTATGAATCACTTGGTACTTGTGAACCATGCCTCATGGGCAAGATGACTAAAACTCCGTTCTCTGGAACAATGGAGCAGGCAACAGATTTATTGGAAATAATACATACTGATGTATCCGGTCCAATGAATCTTGAGGCTCGCGGCGGGCATCGGTATTTTCTGACCTTCACAGATGATTTCAGCGGATATGGGTATATCTACTTGGTGAAACATAAGTCTGAAACATTTGAAAAGTTCAATGAATTTCGGAGTGAAGTGGAAAATCATCGTAACAAGAAAATAAAGTTTCTGCGATCTGATCATGGAGGAGAATATTTGAGTTACGAGTTTGGTCTTCATTTGAAACAATGCGGAATAGTTTCACAACTCACGCCACCTGGAACACCACAGCGTAATGGTGTGTCCGAACGTCGTAACCGCACTTTATTGGATATGGTGTGATCTATGATGTCTCTTACTGATTTACCGCTATCGTTTTGGGGTTATGCTTTAGAGACGGCTGCATTCACGTTAAATAGGGCACCATCTAAATCCGTTGAGACGACACCTTATGAACTGTGGTTTGGCAAGAAACCCAAGTTGTTGTTTCTTAAAGTTTGGGGCTGCAATGCTTATGTCAAAAAGCTTCAACCTGATAAGCTCGAACCCAAATCGGAAAAATGTGTCTTCATAGGATACCCAAAAGATACTGTTGGGTACACCTTCTATCACAGATCCGAAGGCAAGATATTTGTTGCTAAGAATGGATCCTTTCTGGAGAAGGAGTTTCTCTCGAAAGAAGTGAGTGGGAGGAAAATATAACTTGATGAGGTAACTGCACCTGCTCCCTTATTGGAAAGTAGTTCATCACAGAAATCAGTTCCTTTGATTCCTACACCAATTAGTGAGGAAGCTAATGATGATGATCATGTAACTTCAGATCAAGTTACTACCGAACCTCATAGGTCAACCAGAGTAAGATCCGCACCAGAGTGGTATGGTAATCCTGTTCTGGAGGTCATGTTACTTGACCATGACGAGCCTACGAACTATGAGGAAGCGATGATGAGCCCAGATTCCGCGAAATGGCTTGAGGCCATGAAATCTGAGACGGGATCCATGTATGAGAACAAAGTGTGGACTTTGGTTGACTTGCCCGATGATCGGCAAGCCATAGAGAATAAATGGATCTTCAAGAAGAAGACTGACGCCGACGGTAATGTTACTGTCTACAAAGCTCGACTTGTTGCGAAAGGTTTTCGACAAGTTCAAGGAGTTGACTACGATGAGACTTTCTCACCCGTAGCGATGCTTAAGTCCGTCCGAATCATGTTAGCAATTGCCGCATTTTATGATTATGAAATTTGGCGAATGGATGTAAAAACTACATTCCTGAATGGATTTCTCGAAGAAGAGTTGTATATGATGCAACCCGAAGGTTTTGTCGATCCAAAGGATGCTAACAAAGTGTGCAAGCTCCAGTGATCTATTTATGGACTGGTGCAAGCATCTCTGAGTTGGAATAAACGTTTTGATAGTGTGATCAAAGAATATGGTTTTATACAGACTTTTGGAGAAGCCTGTATTTACAAGAAAGTGAGTGGGAGATCTGTAGCATTTCTAATATTATGTGTGGATGATATATTGTTGATTGGAAATGATATAGAATTTCTGGATAGCATAAAAGGATACTTGAACAAGAGTTTTTCAATGAAAGACCTCGGTGAAGCTGCTTACATATTGGGCATCAAGATATATAGAGATAGATCAAGACGCTTAACTGTACTTTCACAAAGCACATACCTTGATAAAGTTTTGAAGAAGTTCAAAATGGATCAAGCAAAGAAAGGGTTCTTGCCTGTGTTACAAGGTGTGAAGTTGAGTCAGACTCAATGCCCGACCACTTCAGAAGATAGAGAGAAAATGGAAGTCATTCCCTATGCTTCAGCCATAGGTTCTATCATGTATGCAATGCTGTGTACTAGACCTGATGTGTGCCTTGCTATTAGTTTAGCAGGGAGGTACCAAAGTAATCCAGGAGTGGATCACTCGACAGCGGTCAAGAACATCCTGAAATACCTGAAAAGGACTAAGGATATGTTTCTCGTTTATGGAGGTGACAAAGAGCTCGTCGTAAATGGTTACGTCGATGCAAGTTTTGACACTGATCCGGATGACTCTAAGTCACAAAGCGGATACGTATTTATATTGAACGGTGGAGCTGTCAGTTGGTGCAGTTCTAAGCAAAGCGTCGTGGCGGGATCTACATGTGAAGCGGAGTTCATAGCTGCTTCGGAAGCAGCAAATGAAGGAGTCTGGATGAAGGAGTTCATATCCGATCTAGGTGTCATACCTAGTGCATCGGGTCCAATGAAAATCTTTTGTGACAATACTGGTGCAATTGCCTTGGCAAAGGAATCCAGATTTCACAAGAGAACCAAGCACATCAAGAGACGCTTCAATGCCATCCGCGATCAAGTCAAGGAGGGAGACATAGAGATTTGCAAGATACGTACGGATCTGAATGTTGCAGACCCGTCGACTAAGCCTCTCTCACGAGCAAAACATGATCAGTACCAAGACTCCATGGGTGTTAGAATCATTACTGTGTAATCTAGATTATTGACTCTAGTGCAAGTGGGAGACTGAAGGAAATATGCCCTAGAGGCAATAATAAAGTTGTTATTTATATTTCCTTATATCATGATAAATGTTTATTATTCATCCTAGAATTGTATTAACCGGAAACTTAGTACATGCGGGAATACATAGACAAACAGAGTGTCACTAGTATGCCTCTACTTGACTAGCTCGTTATTCAAAGATGGTTAAGTTTCCTAGCCATAGACATGCGTTGTCATTTGATTAATGGGATCACATCATTAGAGAATGATGTGATTGACAAGACTCATCCGTTAGCTTAGCACGATGATCATTTTGTTTGTTGCTATTGCTTTCTTCATGACTTATACATGTTCCTATGACTATGACATTATGCAACTCCCGAATACCGGATGAACACTTAGTGTGCTATCAAACGTCACAACGTAACTGGGTGATTATAAAGATGCTCTACAGGTGTCTCCGATGGTTTTTGTTGAGTTGGCGTAGATCGAGCTTAGGATTTGTCACTCCGATTGTCGGAGAGGTATCTCTGGGCCCTCTCGGTAATGCACATCACTATAAGCCTTGCAAGCAATGTGACTAATGAGTTAGTTGCGGGTGACGGTGTCCTGGACTAGGGGGTACTCACCACGTCGTCTCCCGATCTGTTGGATTGGGCCGAGGACCCCCGTGGCCGTTTACTCATGGGCCTGTTTGGACAGCTGATGCATACACGAGGAAGATTCCACGAGACTTGGTGATCAAGACAAGGACTCCTCTCCATCGGCATATTCAACTAGGACTCTTGTTATCCTATGCCTCCGGTATGTTATATAAGCCGAGGCTAGGCTAGTCGATAGATGATTATGACATTACTCATCATACCTCTAGGGTTTAGACCGCAACATATGATCTCGAGGTAGATCAACTCTTGTAATCTCTATATTCATCAAGATCAATCAAGCAGGAAGTAGGGTATTACCTCCATTAAGAGGGCCCGAACCTGGGTAAACATCGTGTCCCCTGTCTCCTGTTAACCATCGATGCTAAGACACGTAGCTTGGGACCCCCTACCCAAGATCTGCCGGTTTTGACACCGACAATGGTGCTTTCATTGAGAGTTCCGCTGTGTGATTGACAATGGATCAATGGTTGGTCTGCAGATCAACTGCGACGTCGGCGTCTTCATCGCCGGCTCGACTGGTCACCTCGGCTGGTCCGAGGACCAGGCTCCTCTCTGGATCGTCAAGATTGGACATATGTCCTCGTCATCATCAACTCTGATCTCTATCAAGACGATGGAGGAATCATCCACGGAGCCCGGGGGCTCAACGTCAACATTGCCCTCTTGCGACCGAGCTGTTTTTTTGGACAGCGAAATCGTATCCGCTGTCACCGCCTCCTCGAGCGTCGGTTTGACGATTGCTTCGGTGGAATGGTGCGGAATTGAGTATATAGCAACCCTGTAAAATTTCATCGCGTTCCGATGGAGGAATTTTCGGCGATCTATGATATACTGGAGGCCTGTCGAGTCCGGACGGGAATCTGGACGAGTTTAGGGTGTGGTCTCCAGAGCCTAGCTCGGAGGTTATTTGGAAGATCCAACTGTTCATCTTGTGCGGAATTTCCACATCAACCACCTCTCAAAATTTCAGCTCGATTCGACCGTCCAAACTTCGGGAACCTTCCGATTAGTGCATCACTTTTCAGATCTGTTTTCTACGCGAGAACGAATCCGACCCGAGTTCATGTTTTTGATGGACGGGATTTCAGAAATCCTTTTTGAAGGAAGTTTTATATGGGGTATTGTGTTTTGTTCCCAAACACATCCCACTAATTGTAAAGTCTTTTCCAATGTGATCTTCACCATCGCGCGGTGTCAAACCTGCCCGACAACGTTGCTCCTCGGCTGCCGACCTGCGCCAGGCGGATCGTTGCTTCATCGAGCCGAGCCCAGCCTTATCGGATCATCAGCTCGGCAAGCCGAACAAGAGTTTGGCATCGTGAAGATTAAATTATCACCAACACCCTCACCCCACGGATTGCACGGGTCAGGCGCGCCGACATCACCGCTCGGTCTCTTCATCAATCCGGCTTTGACCGCGTCACAAGTTATGACCAGCATCGGCATGGCTGCACAGTTGCTTCTTTGAGCTGATGTCCATCACGCCGAACTGCTTCAACACCTCGGCTGACATGGCTGCTGCAACGCCTCCTTACCGACCCGCTCCGTTACCTCGGCCTAGACCGGGGGCTTCTCCATCTCTTCATCAACCCACTCCGGAGACTTCGGCGTCACCGGCCGACCAACTTCGTTATGTTAGCCGGACCGGGTGCTTTGCCTCGGCGAGCCAACCTTTCTCAGCATCGCCATGCCGTTGCTTCATTGCCCATCAGGCAATGGGTGTGCGGATCGAGTCCCAATTTTGGGAGTAACCTTTCTTCATATTGCCGCAACAGATAAACCAGGTGCTATTAATCCTAGTAACATTTTCTTGCTTGGGTTTATTTTTCCTGAGGAATTATTACTCTGGTTAGTTCCATCATCTGTACACTGGTCTGTCAAATGGTGGCCGCATTAATGACGGTCGCGTGGTGGTTCGGTCAGTTCCCGTATACAGTTCGGCGAAAGCCGCATCCGGAACTCAGACCGGCCTGCAAATTATGGCTTTGTCACGCCTTCACCGCGTCACGCCGACGCCCTGCATCGACATTGGCTTCGGCGCCAGGCCACATCTCTTTAAATAAATTAGTTTTGCAAAAAGCAATTGTGCAAGGATTTTATATATATTTATATTATTCTTTTTGGACCGCACTATTTCATGTGTGTAGGTGGTCGACCTCGACTGCGTCACGCGGTCACTTCGGCAAGCCAGCGTGACCACCTTGTTGATTGAATTGCCATACCGACATGTTCGGTTGCCTCGGGGACTTCGGCATCATCGAGAGGGTTTTACCTCGTCGGGTGTTCAGTGCACGGGCAATACTCCTTTAATTATCCACTTTGCATAAATTATTTATTATGCTAACTTTTTTTAATTTATTATTATTACTATTATCTCCGGCCTGCGCTATCTTATGTGCATAGGTAAATGATCCGGATTGTGCAGCACTGTCACCTCGGCGTATCGACATACCACGTCACCTCGGCTGGACCGAGGGCTTCGTTATCACTTCATTAACCCACGCCGGGTACTTCGGCATCACACTGCCAGCCTGTATCGGCCGTGCTATGTCACCACTTCAGAGCGTTGAGCTCTTCGCTCTGCCATCTCGAGACCGGCTTGGGGGCTGGGACCTCATCCCGCCGTAGGCTCGGACCGCGTCATCAATGCCGAACACATTAATCAGCTAAGTCGCTTTCATGCTCAAAGTTTTAAATTTTTTTATTTTGTGTTCGGTTCGGCCATGCTCACATGAGTTATTTGTTAAAATAAACTCCCTTTACCCATGTTAATTCGGGGCTTCCTTTATGAAGCCTTTCCTCTTGCATATGATTATACTTGTATGGCTTCGTTCCTTGTTCGTGTATTACGCCACAATATGCACCATATTGACCTAAGTGTTCCGCAAGCTGGATTGCCTTGCTCCTGTGTTTACCCCTACGTTCCTGATTGTTCGGCTAGGGAGTAAAGGGAGCACCTCTGCGATTGTCACGATCGGGTCATCCGAGCTCGGACCTCAGACTGGGTGAAGCCGAAAGCTAGCGCTCTTATTGTTTTCAATCCTGGTCGGCACACAACGGAACTCATGAAGACAAAAAATCTATTACACAAGTCTCATAGTAACAATGAGCAACCGAAGAAAGGTATCGGTGGGGGTACTATTTTCTTCAAAGATGCTTCTTACACTTCGTCGTTAATATAGCATAAGTTCCCTGAGCGCGCTTCTGTTACAGCCTTATGGCATGATTGCCTGGTTATCGGAAACACCGTCGATATTCTCGACAGGTGGAGTACATAACACTTTTCGGCCCTTGACCGAAGAGGGAGAAGCCGACGGTCGGTTAAGACGCGTTTAAAGTTCGGGTGAACACAGATATGATATAAGTACTTCGGTACATACAATCATTATACATAAAATTCTTTTACCCAAGTCACTTGGGGGCTCTTAAAATTTATATGAGCTGTTTTATAGTAAATGTGTTTTCTTCCTGATCGTTGCAAAGTCTTTTTATACCACTCCTTTTTCGACTCGAGTGCATGGTCAATAGCCGGATAGCTCAGCTTCTCTCTAAAGCCGCTCGAGTTTAGTTCGTTAAACTGGCCTCGGAGAAGCACTCCGCCTTCGGGATAAGGTGCTTGAAGCCGTAGGCTAACCCGCTTGAAGTTTTGAGATCGGATGTGTCATGTTAATGCACGACAGAAGCACCTTTTTTTCTAAGACCAATTTTCAGATTGGCACCGAACACTTGATCTAGTTCGGACGTCAAGTTTTTATTGAAGTTTTTTTTTCGGTTTTCCAAGCCCATGGCACTTTTAAACTATTTGTGTGTTTCCAACATTAGTCTCGCAGTGCAACGCCGGACACCTTTAGAGATTCGGCAAAAACATTCTCGGACATTGCTATACATGCGTCGGTTTCGAATTGTGTCTTTGGTCAATAGTTGGGTTGCCCGGCTCCTGTGCTTGCCTCCTACGTTCCGCTTTGTTCGGCTAGATGCGCAAAGGGAGAACCACTGTAATTGTGCTTCCAGCTCGCATGGTTAAGTGTCTTAGTGGAGAAAGCCGAAAACTGACTGTCGCAATAAGCGTAAACTGGTCAGCAATCCTAGGACTGTATTAAACTATAAAGATCGATAGAGGTCACCCGTGTTAAATGACGGTCCGTTCCTAACATTGACCGAAGTGTTTACGGCTTGACCTTGACTGTGGCCGAACACTAACCGGGGGCTAGTAACCGGCCTCCCAACATTTTCGGGAACTTTCCCCGAACTAAATCCACAATATTTTCCTCCCACATTGATCGGAGGTGAGTTTCCATGATCATGATGAGCATGACGACCCAAAAGAAAGGAACCGATAGCGTGACTATTTTCTTTGGAAGATGTTTCTTACGTTAAAAAATAATATAACATATCTCTCAGCGTACCTTTGTTTATAAAACCATATGGCCGAATTGCCTTGTTTGTCGTAAATCTTTGCCCTCATAAAGGCTTTAGAAAGTAGGACAAACACTCCTCGGCTACTGGCCGAGGAGGTAGAAGCCGATGGTCGGTCAACAAAATTTTGTACAATGCGGATTCGAGCATTAATGATGAAAAGTACTTGGATACATAGAATCATTACACATAAAAATTGCGAGTAAAATTCATTTACTGTAATCCATCTTTTAAAAACACCTTGGGGCATACCTTGGCGAGCTCGGATTCGACCAGCTCTAAGCTCTTTTAAGAGATCTTTATTCTCTTTCCGAGAAGTTTGTATTAAACACAAAAAAAAATTCTGTCAAACAGATATCGATCCTTAATTCGGCCACCCGTGCCCACATTAAGGCTCGGGGGCTACTGGGCTTTGCGCTTATTATTTACAAATAATAAAGGGGCACATCGATCCCCTGATCTGGTGTTGCCACCCGACCAGTGGCTCGGGGGCTACTGCATTGCCTATTCAATGCAGAAAATTCAAAGGCTCAGTGTTTGGCATAACCGAACTATCGACAAGCGCGTCTTCGGACAACAATAAGTACCATATGGGACTTATCCGCCATCAAGCTGATATATCACGGCAACTTCTCACGACCCTCTCTCAAGGGCCCATTCGCCGATTACTACTATTTCTAATATATTACACTGCATTTCTATTCCTACGTATGCTGCCGAGCTAAGAGTTGATCCTCAGGCCGATTTCGCGCATCGACCCGAGTCTCAGGGGCTACTAGGATCAGCGATTTCATGTTTTCCTTCGGATGCATCTCGGGTTTTAGACCGACACACACCTTGAGGGCTACTAGTTATACATGTTGACAGCAAATGAATTTACACGCATCGGAAATAAAATCCGTAAACAATCAGCCCAAGCCCGAGGTGGTGCATCACCTCGGAAACAGTCTGGCATAAAACTCGGATGCAAGTGGCTGGCTCTATAGAGGGCATTTCCGGCATTAAGCTCAGCTAACTTCCTTTAAACTTCTTCAAGCCAAGGTGATCTATGACACCTCGTATACAGTCCGGCGTTGGAGCTCGGATACACTCGGGCGTTGGAGCTCGGATACAGTCCGGCGTTGGTGCTCGGCTGCAAAAGATACCTCGAAATGCAGTCCGGTCTTGGAGCTCGGATGCAAGAGGACACCGCCACCCGGGAACAACTTCAAACCCGAGGTGGGCGCAAAAATAACAAGGCATTGATAAAAGCCGATAACTTAAAGGGGCTCCTCGGATACCCGACATATAAACTCTTCGGATTTACTTCGGCGATCCTCAAGATCGAAGATAAGAAGATTTGTTGAACCAGTTTTCAAGACCGACGACCGAAGATGAAGAACATTTTGGAAGAATCGAGGAGCGTCCCCAACTTGAAGACCGGTTCGGGGGGCTACTGACGGTGTCCTGGACTAGGGGGTACTCACCACGTCGTCTCCCGATCAGTTGGATTGGGCCGAGGACCCCCGTGGCCATTTACTCATGGGCCAGTTCGGACAGCCGATGCATACACGAGGAAGATTCCACGAGACTTGGTGATCAAGACAAGGACTCCTCTCCACCGGCGTATTCGACTAGGACTCTTGTTATCCTATGCCTCTGGTATGTTATATAAGCCGAGGCTAAGCTAGTCGATAGATGATTATGACATTACTCATCATACCTCTAGGGTTTAGACCACAACATATGATCTCGAGGTAGATCAACTCTTGTAATCTCTATATTCATCAAGATCAATCAAGCATGAAGTAGGGTATTACCTCCATTAAGAGGGCCCGAACCTGGGTAAACATCGTGTCCCCTGTCTCATGTTACCCATCGATCCTAAGACACACAGCTTGGGACCCCCTACCCGAGATCTGCCGGTTTTGACACCGACAGCGGGATGATGCATTACGGAACGAGTAAAGAGACTTGCTGGTAACGAGATTGAACTAGGTATTGAGATACCGACGATCGAATCTCGGGCAAGTAACATACCGATGACAAAGGGAACATCGTATGTTGTTATGAGGTTTGATCGATAAAGATCTTCATAGAATATGTGGGAGCCAAATGAGCATCCAGGTTCCGCTATTGGTTATTGACCGAAGATGAGTCTCGGTCATGTCTACATAGTTCTTGAACCCGTAGGGTTCGCACGCTTAACGTTCGATGACGATCGGTATTATGAGTTTATGTGTTTTGATGTACCGAAGGTTGTTCGGAGTCCCGGATGTGATCACAGACATGATGAGGAGTCTCGAAATGGTCGATACATAAATATTGATATATTGGACAATGTTATTTGGACACCAGATGAGTTTCGGGGGTCACCGGATAAATATAGGAGTGCCCGAAGGGTTATCGGAACCACCGGAGAAGTAATGGACCTTATTGGGCCTAGGGGAGAGAGAGAGAGGGGCAGCCAAGGGCTGGCCGCGCCCCCCATGGGCCTAGTCTGAATTGGACTAGGGGGAGGGGCGGCGCCCCCTCCTTCCTTCTCTTTCCCCTTTCCTTCCTTCTTCTCCTATTAGGACTAGGAAAGGGGGGATCCAACTCCTACTTGGAGTAGGATTGCCCCCTTGGGCGCGCCCTATGAGGGCCGGCCGGCCTCCCCCTTGCTCCTTTATATACGGGGGAGGGGGGCACCCCATAGACACACAAGTTAACAGTTGTTTTAGCCGTGTGCGGTGCCCCCCTCCACAGATTTCCACCTCGGTCATATCGTTGCAGTGCTTAGGCGAAGCCCTACGTCGGTAACATCATCATCACCGACACCACGCCGTCGTGCTGACGAAACTCTCCCTCGGCCTCAGCTGGATCAAGAGTACGAGGGACGTCACCGAGCTGAACGTGTGCAGATCAAGGAGGTGCCATGCGTTCGGTGCTTGATCGGTTGGATCGTGAAGACGTTCGACTACATCAACCGCGTTACTTAACGCTTCCGCTTTCGGTCTATGAGGGTACATGGACACACTCTCCCCACTCGTTGGTATGCATCTCCTAGATAGATCTTGCGTGATCGTAGGAATTTTTTTGAAATACTGTGTTTCCCAACACTTAATACACTAGATGCATGCTGTATAGCGGTCGATGTGTGGAGTAATAGTAGTAGATGCATGCAGGAGTCGGTCTACTAATCTTGGACGTGATGCCTATATAATGATAATTGCCTGGATATCTTCATGATTATTGGAAGTTCTATCAATTGCCCAACTGTAATTTGTTTACCCACCGTATGCTATTTTTCTCGAGAGAAGCCACTAGTGAAATCTACGGCCCCCGGGTCTCTTCTTTATTATATTTGCCTTCGCGATCTATTTTTATTTGCTTTTATTTTCTGATCTATTAATTCAAAAATACCTTGCTGCAATATTTATTTATTTATTTATTTTATCTTGCCTTCCCGCGAGATCTATTTATCCAATCTACTTCAATTTTACCTATCTTTCTACCCGTGAGGGATTGATAACCCCTCTCTTACGTCGGGTTGCAAGTATTTGTTCTTTGTGTGCAGGAGCTGTTTACATGGTGTTGGATGGTTCTCCTACTGGTTCGATAACCTTGGTCTTATCACTGAGGGAAATACCTACCATAGTTGTGCTGCATCATCCCTTCCTCTTTGGGGAAATACCGACGTAGTTCAAGCCTCATCACGGGCGAGGAAGACGAAGTTGACCACGCTAGAGCTCCGGGACACGGCCTCAAGCGTAGGGGAGGACGGCGGCCACGCCGGTGATCTTGGCCATGGCGGCAGTGGCGTCGGCCTTGAGCGGGGAGAGAGAGCGAGCGCGTGGGAGGAGGTGAGGGTGAGTGGGAGTGGGGCAGCGGACGAGAGGAGCTCGAGGAGCCGCGGGGAGGTGGCTCCCTTATCCCCTCCCAGGCATTGCCGGCGAGGTGGTCTGGCGGGGTCGCGCGCCCTCGGCCGGCTCCTTGTAGCAAGGTCGAAGCAGACCGGGGGGGAGGGAAGGTGGGCTGGGCCGTACGGGCCTGTCCCTGTGGCCTAAGGCCTAGGGGCTGGGGGTTTTCTTTTTCTTTTTATTCTTTTTCAGTTTTTCTTTATTTACTTATGTTTTTTTTTTTCAAAAGCAAAATAGTTTTATAAAATATATAACTTACACCTTAATTATTATTATAAATTCGGCCACTGCCACAAAAAGTTTGGCATTTATATAAATAGTTTGGAATTTTTTATAATTTAAAAAGCATTTAAAATATTGTTTTGGCCCCCTGTTTTAATTGTTTTAGGGAATTTAAATATTTTATTAAATGTTGGATTCACTATGACAATTATCCAAGGATTATTTTCAACACTTTGAACATTTTTGTTTCCATGTTTGTAAATTTCTTAATTTCAATTATAATTTGAATTTGACTTCAAAGTGGAATTTGAAATGAGATATGGATCAAAGATGATTAAGACTAGTTAACCAAGATAGCTTAGCTTAATGATGATGATCATTGTAGCTCATTACATAGGGGTGTTACACCAGGGATCTTTGGTCCCCTCGCCTCCGGCTGTCATCTTGCCGCTGGATGGTGGGAGGGACCTCGCATCTTGAAGATTGTTATGTTCTTGGTCAACGTCTAGTGGTGTTCATATTTTGTCGGAATAAAAATACTCTCGTGCAATAAATTTCATTGTGATTCTTAGTTTTAGGAGTTACTTTGTATTTTCTTGGATATTAGAGCATCTACATCCACGAAGGGCAAACCCGGGCCCTCAAACGCCCACGGAAGCGTCCGGGCGCGTCCGCGGTCACTGACCGGGCACTTCTCAAATACTGTCATCCACATCCGTGTATCTCATATCCGGTACTCTATATTCATAC
This sequence comes from Triticum aestivum, assembly GCF_018294505.1. NCBI lineage: Eukaryota > Viridiplantae > Streptophyta > Magnoliopsida > Poales > Poaceae > Triticum > Triticum aestivum. The sequence continues at coordinate 265,820,223 of NC_057814.1, read as the reverse complement.
TAAGCATGCAATATGGAACTAAAAACATAGATCATCGAACAGACATAGAATTGGACATCAAAATGCACATTCTGATCACCAAAAGATCACCAAAGGATCTCCAAAAGATCGCCAAATTCACATAATTCACATAAACGACGAACAAGTTTAAACTAGATTAGTAAAAATTTGAAATTAAAGACGGAGACGGCGGAGCTTCACCACTTCCTCGCTGGGCCTTTGCCCTTCCGGTCGCGGGCGCAACTGTAGGCGTCCGTGGCTGGTGGAGGGTCTTGGTCGTCTGAGGAGGAGGTGTAGCTGTCACGGTCGTCGGAGTCGGAGTCAGAGTCGGAGAGGACGATGAGCCCCTTCATCCGACTGGCTGCCCTGTCCTGCTCCCACTTCAACTTGGCGACCCGAGCCTTTTCCGCCGCTGCCTCCTTCGCCTCGCTCTCCGACTGCTCGATGGCAAGCCGGAGTGCCTTGGCGTTCTTTCGTAGGAGGCGGTGTGTCTGTCTCCGGCGTCATGAGGGGCCGGCGGTAGACCCATGCAAGGAGCCGCGTGTCCTCGTGGGGGTCCGCTTGCATCCCGCGACAGCGGCGCGCGGACTGCTCCGCCGCGTCCCTCTCCCGTGCACGCTGCCTCTCGTGGCGCGCGGCGGGCGCCTCCGATTCCGGAGTGCGCGTGCGGGCCGGCAGCACGGGCACTAGCATCCATCGCTGCAAGCGGGGAGGAGGCGACCGACGGGGGAAGGAGATGGCACGGGGATGGTGCGGACTGTGCTGTCTTGGCGTCCCTGTGCGCGGGCCGGGAGGGTCCAGCTCCTGCGTCCGCGCTGCGCCGACGCTCCAGATCCGGAGCTGCCGCCGGTCTCTACCTTGACCGCTCCAACGCAATGCGGAGGGCCGTCTCCTCCTCGTAGTCGAGCTCGGAACCGCAGTCGCTGCTGGAGCTGGACATCGTAGTGGATGGGATTGAAATCGGAGAGGGAGAGGAGAGGACGGAGCGAGAGATAGTGAGCTATGGTTCTAAGCGAGGCACCTGGATTGGAGTTTTTGTGGGACAGGTGTGGAGCCAGTGGTGGGCCGGGCTTGTTAGACGGACGCGCCCGGGTGTGTCCAGACCGTCCTATATTCGACCTATATTTGGGCTGGATATGAGGCGTGCGGGTCAGGCCGGACGTTTGTCCGCGGTTTGAGATGTCCGGTTGGCTCGGTTTTCTTTTACTGGTCAATGACCGGACAGCCTGCCTGAACTTTTGAGACAGGTACGAGGGATCGACTGTAGATGCTATTAGATCCAAAATAGTGCATATGTAACTGTTATGAGTATGAATAAAATTTAAAAGAGCTATCGCGGACGCAGCCTACCAAACACATCAAAACTCATGACGTACCGACCGACTACTTTCTTGTCCGCCACGTGTGGCTGAACGCGTGTGGTCGAGCTTCTGCTGCTCGTCGGCCCATGTCACTATTTGTATCGAAGTCAATTCGTTCCGAGAGAGTTAGCACGGGGATCTCATTGGCTGCAGCCGCTGGACGGTCTAAGGGCCATCAGCGAGGCTGCGAATGCAAACGCCCTGAGGACCGTCCATCCAGGTTTTCTCCCGGTGTAGCTTTCAGTTCAGCCATCGTAGAACCATCCGAATCCCTGAGGTCATCTGCTTCGACTTTGTTTGCGTCCAACGGGGCCGATATGTGTGCAGAAAGTTTATCTTTTGAATGTTTCTCTGCCCGCGGCTGCTCACACAAGGTCAGCTGCTGCCTGGCTGCCGTACACAGAGCTCTCCCCATCGCCGTAGAAATTTCTTGCCTAGTAATCAATGCGTTTTGAATGGAACCAAATATCAAAGTTCGGTGGCCGCACTGCAGCCCACGTAAACTGACCGGCGATGTTTAGTCGTAGTTCCGTCTTCTTTCTTCATATGGTAAGAAGCATTCGATGCACTTTGAAACAAAAACAAACTCGACAAAATTTGTAAAAGCGATATATAACATGAGAAGCGGTAATAAAACTGGAAATGTATATTATATTTCTAGGTGCGTACTACATGATCGAAAGTCTAATCTCATTTGTATCATGTACTCACTCCGTTCCTAAATACAAGTCTTTGTAGAGATTCTACTATTAACTATATACAGAGCAAAATGAGTGAATCACACTCTAAAATGCATCTATAAACATCCGTATGTGGTCCACAGTGAAATGTCTACAAAGACTTATATTTAGGAGCAGAGGTAGTATATGATACTTATATTCATGCAAATAAGGCAATTGTTGCCTGTAGTATTCTTTTATGGCACACTTATAGATATCATTTTTCTTTTTAAAAGGGGATAACCTGGGACAGACGTTTTGCCTCTGGGAGCATATGCTCTCAAATGAACAGTAAGTTCAAAACAAATAGCAATCTTTTTCAAAATAATAATTAAAATTATTTTCTAGGTGTTCATGTTAGTGTAACAAGCGTGCTTAATAATTTTCATGCCCAACGGGATGTAATGCTTCATCAGTGGAAAAATAAAATTACGTGTAACATTTGAAGGTAACATTTAATGTTTGACTTCTTTTTTGCATAGGACAAAATGCTAAAGCTTTGCACCTAAAAATTTGCAGGTAGCATTTGATGTGACCTTCAACATATCTATTTTTCAGATATTTTCTTCACATTTGATTTTTTTGGCACACGGGGCCATGTGCTCCTGGGAGCCGAATTGGATTTCGGATAACGTGGCATTTGCATCATTGTGATGAGACAACCAATTTTATAAAAAATAGCAAACTTACATCCGAGTCTTAACATTGTAAAAAATAAATCCACGACCACATCCGATAGGTAATCAGATTACATGACTTAAACACATAACCTATTATTTATACGTCAACCATACATGCTACCGTCTCCAAACGGCTGCATCCAAATGCCATATGTTTTTAAACGTCCACACGCTGAAGTAATGACCATATACGGATCCACTAGCCTTGGAGATAACTGTAAATCTTTTAGAGTATTTAATCTGTTAAAACACAAACAATCATTTTCACAATTCCAAATTGCCCATACTAAGGCACAAACTCTCCCTCGAAGGTGGCCCTTAAGTTCTGACGAAGACAAACCTATCAGTCCTCAAACAAGTTCGTTATACTTATGGATATCATTATACGTAACACAAAAAACAATATCCTGGTTTTTTTTCTTTACTTCGACGGGACAATAGAGAAATTGTCACACGGGGAGGCAAGCACACACTTCGTGGGCCGCATACCTGTGTCCCGATTGGGAAACTTGGATTCGCACATACCGCACCAACTTCCCGTTCACCTTAAGTTTTGTAGAGCGAAACTTAACAACTTATGAATAAATCAACTATAATTGCGTATCGTTGTAAGTTTGGCTATGGAAAACTTAAAACGAACACGAACCTGTGCGGTATGTGTGAAACTAAGTTTTCAATCGCGAAGCGGATGTATGGCCCACAAAATGCTTATATTTAAAAATGGAGGGAGTATGATACAGCTTAAGATACGATGTACTCTGTTGGAAATGCTCTGACAACACATTTTCATTTCCGAAAGTGGGCTCCGCGCATCCGTCGAGAAGAAAAAAGCAAACCCATATTTCTCCGTCCCTCTCCTGGTCCTTTTGTCGCCTCTATGGAAAAATCTTAGCTGACGGGTAGGCATCATAACACGTACGGACGCACCCGTCACGCAGTCATGGAGTGAGGAGAAGTCTGGGAATTCGCTTGGAAGCAGCTGTTGCGTTGAGTAGTGCCCGAAGAGGGAAGCTTAGCCGTTAAGAGATGGAGCGGGTGAAGGCATTGGCAACTGGCGCGTTGCCATCACCCGCGTGCCGGATGGGCTCGGTCCGTTAGCATTTATGTATGATTGCCTTGTTTCCCGCCTCTCTCTTTTCTCTTCGCTGGACTCGTTCCGCACCTAGGCTGCTACGCCAAGCTACTTCGCGCGCCACGTGGGATGTCTGACGCATATGACTGATCCAGGCTGCCTGGAAAATGGAAAATCCCTGGTCGCAGACGGTGAGCTGGCAAGCCAGGTGCACCGAGCACGTCCTCGCTCCAGTTAGCTAGCTAATCCATTTTGGGGCTAGCCACGAGTCTTCGGCTAATTAATCCACGCGCTGCGTGCGTACGAGTAGTGCTAGTAGTCCTATATAAGATCTGCCCCCTCCTGCATCATGAACAAAATCTTCGATCCCACCAACATAAGCCTTCCCTCATTCATTCATTCATTCAGCTGTAGAACTCTGATCATCGACCAGCAGCGGGATTCTCCTCGTCTGATTTGTTCATCCGACACCCGCTCGATCCGCAGCAGCAGGTGATCCGGCTACCATGGAGGCAGCGGTGGCTCGCGCCGACACAGCAGCATTCTTCTCGGGCCAGGAGGACGCGGCCGAGGGGAGCATGTCCAGCCTGCCGGCTCGGGTCGCCGGCTCGATCGTCCGCGGCGTCATCACCTTCATCTTCGCAACAGGTCGGTGGCATACATGCATGTTTCTTCTTGTTTTCATTTCACCGTGGACATGTCGGGGTGTTCGGCATCTCCGTCGTGCGACTGTTCCTGATCGACTTGGTGTTGTTGCAGTGGGCACGATTCTGGGAGCCATCACGGGCGGGATGATCGGGCTGGCGACGGAGAGCGGCCTCGTCCGCGGCGCGGGCATCGGCGCCATCTCCGGCGCCGTGGTGGCCATGGAGGTTGTCGACAGGTCCATGGCCATGTGGCGCTCCGACGAGTGCGGCATCTGGAGCGTCCTATACGTGGTACGTGCCTGACTACACATACCATTACCTGCTCAACTAACTAGTGCAGCATCGATTCAGCAGTTCTAATTATCATCATTTTATTCACCTAATTATTTAGTACGTAGTAGTAGTAATCATCAATTCGTTGTTAATTCATTTCAGCTTGACGTGATCTGGAGCCTCCTGACGGGCCGCCTGGTGCGCGAGAAGGTGGACCCCGCAGTGCAGAACGCCGTCGACAGCCAGATGAACGCCGCGGGCGACGGGTTCAGCGACGGCCCGCCGACGCTCTCCGAGATGTTTGACATGGGCTCCGCCTCCTTCAAAGGCATGGCTGCAGACGCCATCGCCGAGCTCCCCGCGACGACCATCACAGAGCAGCAGGCCGCCGTGCAGGACGGCGGCTGCTCCGTGTGCCTCCAGGAGTTCGAGGCCGGCGAGGCGGCGCGGAGCCTGCCGGAGTGCCGCCACACGTTCCACATGTCGTGCATAGACGGGTGGCTGTGCCGGCATGCGTCGTGCCCGCTGTGCCGCCGCGCCGTCTAGGCTTGGCGTGCCCGGCTCGTTAGGATCGATGTGTGCATAGCCAGCGTATATACACACGTGTTACGCGCGCGTGTGGGTGTGGCGCTAGCACGTACGGCACGCGCACGCACATACGGGAAGTTCGTCAATTTGTTAGTTCGTTGGGTTGAGACTGACATGACATGACACTTATGCCGACAAGTTCTTTCGTGACTTGTTCGTTGCCTTCATTTCTGCGGAATTATGATTGTATTGCTATACCACACGCGCGGCTGATTGTGAATATCTGTATAGAAAATCATTAGCGTTCAGATTATTATCCTTTTTGTCACTTCTCATTGCTTCTTCCAAACTTGTACCCTCCTCTTATATTTTTTAACACAGTAAAAACACTCGTACATACACATATACACTTACTTCTATGAACACATACGCACATCCTGTCCCTACGAGCACCTCCGAGAGATTGAGCGGACACATCATTTTGAGATTGAGGAAGTCGCCACAGACGCCTTCGTAGTCTACCAGAACGTCTTGTCCCACTGAACGCACAACGCCGGAAGCCTAAAATAAATATAAGAAATGCGAGCACTAATGTCAAGTCTAGAACTAAAGGCATGAATTATGGAGGCGAAGAGAACGTGTAGGCATGGAAGGATTGAGGTTATTGCTCGCACGTGCTCGCTCTAATGATGGCTATGGTGGTGCTACCTCACATCGGTCATCCTTTGTCCCCATGTGTTCATCCTTTTTCTTCTTCTCCCCATGCTTTTCCTCTCCCTCCTTACTTTCTCTTTCTTTTTCTACCAAAGAACAGGCCTTCTGCTATAAGCTTCACCTGGCGCATGCAGGCAGCGGTCCTACTAGCACAGTGGCATCTGAACCTAGTTGGCTTATGGGGTAGTAGGTTTGGGGCTTTGCGTTGGCCATGCCCCAAGCTCCTTCCAATTTGTGGCCTCTGATTTTTGTGGATCACGCAACTTTATTCAAGGATTTAAGTTAGATGATCACATGGTGTTCTCCCACCAGACATGGCGGATAAAACATAATGACCATGAGAATTTTGCTAATCTATCAGCTTTAAAGTTGTGACTTCTACTTCATGCGTGTATTGGCACACCTCAAGATCATCAACATGTTGGGTAATCTCTCGAACAATAGCAATTGAGAGGCCTTCTAACTTAACTTAGATGTCTTTGATTACTTCCAAACTGTCTGACGCAATGAATAGCTTGTGCAACATCAAATCTTCAGCCAAAGCCAAAGCTTCTTAACATGCCAGGACTTCCAGAACCGTAGGACTCGTGATGTTCTTGAATGTTATCGACGACGAGCCCATGAACTTTCCTTGATCGTTGCGGCACATGACTCCCACAACTCTCTTGCCACCATTCCTAGACACCGCACCATCAACACTTAAACTTTGCAAAAGCCTCTGGAGGCGCTTTCCAAACAACATGTGATTGATTCAGAGCTCTGGGCTGAAATGATGGTGACTTGTTCTGTTGGCCGCTTAAATGTCTTAGATGAAGTTTTCAACAAAAAGGTGTCTTGAAAGAGGTGGCTTGAACTCCCTTTCATGAGTTGCTTTGCGCCAAGCATGCTAAATTTCCCATAATATGACTACCATATGAATAAATCATCTAGTGACAATGTCTCCATCATCATCAACAACAAATGTTTGGTGTGTGGTTGCCTCGCCTCAATTATGTGTATAAATACTACTTCCTCTTCCGAGAGTTCTCTCTCACACACCTAGCCGTCAAACACTCAAGGAGAGAATGTCTCTAAGAATTGGGGGGTCCACATACGAGTATTTTGGACTCTGCAGTATGACGGTGCTCCAAAAGATCAAAAGTGGAAAGATACGATCTTGCTAATCTCCACCAGAACACCCTAAGTTTTGCCGGGACATCAGTTTTCCAGAGGGTCCATTCTTTATCTTCAACTCTATTGGAAGACGGCCTCGATACTCTATTCCACAAGTTCTCCCTTCTAAGTTTGGTCCTAACTAACATGCAATAAGCAAATCATATTGTAAAGATCCCCTTCTTTTCATGGAAGAGTGAAGTAGAGAATCGTCGTAACAAGAAAATAAAATTTCTTCGATCTGATCATGGAGGTGAATATCTGAGTTACGAGTTTGGTATGCATTTAAGACAATGTGGAATTTTTTCACAACTCATGCCACCTGGAACACCGCAGCGTAAGGGTGTGTCGGAACGTCATAATCGTACTCTATTGATATGGTGTGTTCTATGATGTCTCTTACCGATTTGCCACTATCGTTTTGGGGTTATGGATTAGAGACATCCGCCTTCACTTTAAATAGCGCACCATCTAAATCCGTTGAGACGACACCGTATGAATTATGGTTTGGCAAGAAACCTAAGTTGTGGTTTCGTAAAGTTTGGGGATGTGACGCTTATGTCAAGAGGCTTCAGCCTGATAAGCTCGAACCCATAGCAGAGAAGTGCATCTTCATAGGATACCCTAAAGAGACCATTGGGTATACCTTGTATCACAGATCCGAGGGCAAGATCTTTGTTGCCAAGAATGGATCCTTTCTAGAGAAGGAGTTTCTCTGAAAAGAAGTGTGTGGGAGGAACATAGAGCTTGATGGGGTAATCGTATCTTCTCTCAATTGGAGAGTACCACATCATAGAAAGAAGTTCCCGTGATGCCTACACCAGCCGGAGAAGAAGCTAATGATGATGATTATGTAACTTTGAATCAAGCTACTACTAAACTTCGTAGGTTGACCAGGACACGTATCGCCCCTGAATGGTATGGTGATCCTGTCCTGGAAGTCATGTTGTTGGACAATGATGAACCTACGAACTATGAAGAAGTAATGGTGAGCCCGGATTCCTACAAATGGCTTGAGGCCATGAAATCTGAGATATGATCCATGTATGAAAACCAAGTATGGACTTTGATAGACTTACTTGATGACAAAAAGGCCATTGAGAACAAATGGATCTTTAAGAAGAAGATGGACGATGACCGTAATGTTACCGTCTATAAAGCTCGATTTGTCGCAAAGGGTTTTTGAGAAGTTCAAGGGGTTGAGTATGATGAGACTTTCTCACCCGTAGCGATGCTAAAGTCTGTCAGGATTATGTTAGCGATTGTTGCATTTTTTGATTATGAAATATGGCAGATGGATGTCAAAACAACGTTCCTTAATGGTTTGCTTAAGGAAGAGTTGTATATGATGTATCTGGAAGGTTTTGTCGATCCTAAGGATGGTAATAAGGTATGCAAGCTCCAGTGATCCATTTATGGACTGGTGCAAGCATCTTGGTGTTGGAATATTCGCTTTGATGAGGTGATCAAAGATTTTGGTTTTACCTAAGCTTATGGAGAAACTTGTATTTACAAGAAAGTGAGTGAGAGCTCTTTAGCATTTCTAATTTATTGATTGGAAATGATATATAATTCTTGGAAAGCATAAAGGGTTATTTGAACAAGAGTTTTTCAATGAAAGACCTAGGTGAGACTGCTTACATATTGGGCATCAAGATCTATAGAGATAGATCAAGACGCCTGATAGGACTTTTACATAGCACATACCTTGACAAGATCTTGAAAAAGTTCAAAATGGACCAGTCAAAGAAGGGGTGCCGGTTGCAAGGTGTTAAGTTGAGTAAGACTCAAAGCCCGACCACGGTAGAAGAAAGAGAAAGGATGAAAGTCGTCCCCTATGCCTCAGCCACAGTCTTTGTAATGTATGCCATGCTGTGTACCAGACCTGATGTATGCCTTGCCATAAGTCTGCCAGGTAGGTACCAGAGTGATACATGAGTGGATCACTGGACATTGATCAAAAATATCCTTAAGTACCTAAAGAGGACTAAGGAAATGTTTCTCGTTAATGGAGGTGACGAAGAGCTCGTCGTAAAGGGTTATCGATGCAAGCTTCGACACTAATCTGGATGACTCAAAGTCTCAAACCAAATACATATTTACTTTGAATGGTGGAGCAGCCAGTAGGAGTAGCTCTAAGCAAAGCATGGTTGCAACATCTACATGTGAGTTGGAATACATAGTTGCTTCGGAAGCGGCACGGGAAGGAGTCTGGATGAAGGAGTTCATATCCGATCTAGGAGTGGTACCTAGTGCATCGGATCCAATGACTATCTTATGTGACAACACCGGTGCCATTGACATTGCCAAGGAACCAAGGTTTCACAAGAAGACCAATCATATCAAACCCCGCTTCAACTTCGTTCGTAATTCTCTATTCTTAAATAGTTGCAACCCACTACCTATTTTTCCTCTTCACACAACTATGCCACATCATCAAGTCATGAATGTAGTGATAAGTTACAGTTTGTGCACTAATCTATTCATGCAACCATGCCACCTCACCACTACCTATTTTTCCTCTTCATGAAACTATGACACATCATCAAGTCATGCATGTAGTGGTAAATTACAATTTGTGCACTAATCTATTCAAGCAACCATGCCACCTCACCAACCATGCATGTATGTTAATTTGTTTCACTTATTTTTGTGCGGGCATAGACGGTCATGATGACCCACAAGTATAGGGGATCTATCGTAGTCCTTTCGATAAGTAAGAGTGTCGAACCCAACGAGGAGCAGAAGGAAATGACAATTGGTTTTCAGCAAGGTATTCTCTGCAAGCACTGAAATTATTGGTAACAGATAGTTGTGTGATAAGATAATTCGTAATGGGTAACAAGTAACGAAAGTAACTAAGGTGCAGCAAGGTGGCCCAATCCTTTTTGTAGCAAAGTACAAGCCTGGACAAACTCTTATATAAAGCAAAGCGCTCCCGAGGACACATGGGAATTACTGTCAAGCTAATTTTCATCATGCTCATATGATTCGCGTTCGTTACTTTGATAATTTGATATGTGGGTGGACCGGTGCTTGGGTGCTGTCCTTCCTTGGACAAGCCTCCCACTTATGATTAACCGCTCTCGCAAGCATCGGCAACTACGAAACAAGAATTAAGATAAATCTAACCATAGCATGAAACATATGGATCCAAATCAGCCCCTTACAAAGCAACGCATAAACTAGGGTTTAAGCTTCTGTCACTCTAGCAACCCGTCGTCTACTTATTACTTCCCAATGCCTTCCCATAGTCCCAAATCATGGTGAAGTGTCATGTAGTCGACATTCACATAACACCACTATAGGAGAGACAACATACATCTCATCAAAATATCGAACGAATACCAAATTCACATGATTACTTATAACAAGACTTCTCCCATGTCCTCAGGAACAAATATAACTACTCACAAAGCATATTCATGTTCATAATAAGAGGAGTATTAATTATCATTAAGGATCTGAACATATGATCTTCCATCGAATAAACCAACTAGCATCAACTACAAGGAGTAATCAACACTACTAGCAACCCACATGTACCAATCTGAGGTTTTGAGACAAAGATCAGATACAAGAGATGAACTAGGGTTTGAGAGGAGATGGTGCTGGTGAAGATGTTGATGGAGATTGACCCTCTCGATGAGAGGATCGTTGGTGATGACGATGGCTTCGATTTCCCCCTCCGGGAGGGAAGTTTCCCCGGCAGAACAGCTCCACCAGAGCCCTAGATTGGTTCTGCCCAAGTTCTGCCACGAGATAGCGGCGCTTTGTCCCGAAAGCTTCCTCTTGATTTTTTCCAGGTAAAAACCCTTCATATAGCAAAAGATGGGCACCGGGGGCCTGCCAGGTAGGCGGCAAGGCAGGGGCGCGCCCAGGGGGTAGGGCGCCCCCCCACCCTTGTGGATGGCTGGTGCCCCCCCTCTGGTGCTTTCTTCGCCCAATATTTTTCATATATTCCAAAATAATTCTCCGTGAAGTTCCAGGACTTTGGAGTTGTGCAGAATAGGTCTCTCAGATTTGCTCCTTTTCCAGTCCAGAATTCCAGCTGCCGGCATTCTCCCTCTTCATGTAAACCTTGTAAAATAAGGGAGAAAAGGCATAAGTATTGTACCATAATGTGTAATAACAACCCATAATGCAATAAATATCAATATAAAAGCATGATGCAAAATGGACGTATGACCTCCCCCAAGCTTAGACCTTGCTTGTCCTCAAGCGAAAGCCGAAATTGAAAAATATGTCCACGTGTTTAGAGATAGAGGTGTCGATAAAATAAAATACGGACATGAGGGCATCATGATCATCTTTAGAACAACAACATATACTATCATATAATTTCTTATGCTAAAGTAACAATTCGTTCACAAGATAAATTATGAATCAAAAACTATATTGAAGACCAACAAACTATGATCTCAGTCATTGAAGCAATTGCAATTTATCATAACTTCGGAAAGAGTCAATACAAGAGCTTTTCAGCAAGTCCACATACTCAACTATCATTTAGTCTTTCACAATTGCTAACACTCATGCGATACTTATGGGATGAAAGCCTCAATCGGACACAAAGAAAGATAGGGGCTTATAGTTTTGCCTCCCAACCTTTTACCTCAAGGGTAATCTTAACAATAATACTTTTATGAAAACCTACATCCGAGTGGATATATATATCTGGATATTTCTCCAACACATAGTGCTTGCCAAAACAAAAAGTGTAAAAAGGAAAGGTGAAGATCACCATGACTCTTGTAAGGGTAGAAGATAAAAGTAAAAGATAGGCCCTTTGCAGAGGGAAGCAGAGGTTGCCATGCGCTTTTATTGGTTGGATGCACACAATCTTAATGCGAAAGAACGTCACTTTATATTGCCACTTGTGATAAAGAACTTTATTATGTCGTCCGTCGCTTTTATTTCTTCCATATCACAAGTTCGTATAAAGCTTATTTTCTTCACACTAATAGATCATACATATTTAAAGAGCAATTTTTATTGGTTGCACCGATGACAACTTACTTGAAGGATCTTACTCAATCCATAGGTAGGTATGGTGGACTCTCATGGCAAAACTAGTTTAAGGGACATTTGGAAGCACAAGTAGTATCTCTAATTGGTGCAAAGGATTTGGCTAGCATAAGAGGGAAAAGCAAGCTCAACATGTTGGAGGATCCATGACAATATAACTTCTATTCGGATATAAGAAAACATAACCCATTATGTTGTCTTCCTTGTCCAACATCAACTTTTTAGCATGTCATATTTTAATGAGTGCTCGCAATTACAAAAGATGTCCAAGATAGTATATTTATATGTGAAGCCTCTATTTCTTTATTACTTCCTATTAATTGCAACAGTGACCAAAACTATGTTTGTCAATTCTCAACAAATTTTATTCATCATACTCTTTATATGTGAAGTCATCACTCTCCATAAGATCACTATATGATCTTTTTATTTCTTTTTGTTCTTTCTCTTATTCTTCCCTCAAGATCATAGCAAGAAAGCAAAGCCCTCAACTCAAAACTACTCTTTATTATATATAACTCACGGACTCGATTACAAAGATAGAGATCAAAACAAAACTCAAACCTAGATCATATTAAAAAAACTTTATTCTACTAGATCAAGATATAACCAAAAGGATCGAACTAAGAAAAACGATAAAGATAAAGATGTGATGGTGATACTGAAGGAAATATGCCCTAGAGGCAATAATAAAGTTGTTATTTTATATTTCCTTATTCATGATAAAGGTTTATTATTCATGCTAGAATTGTATTGATCGGAAACCTTAATACATGTGTGAATACATAAACAAACACCGTGTCCCTAGTGAGCCTCTACTAGACTAGCTCGTTGATCAAAGATGGTTAAGGTTTCCTAACCATGGACATGAGTTGTCATTTGATAATGGGATCACATCATTAGGAGAATGATGTGATGGACAAGGCCCATCTGTTATCTTAGCATTATGATCGTTCAGTTTTATTGCTATTGCTATCTTAAAGTCAAATACATATTCCTTCGACTACGAGATTATGCAACTCCCGGGTACCGCAGGAATGCCTTGTGTGCTATCAAACGTCACAACGTAACTGGGTGATTATAAAGATGCTCTACATGTATCTTTGAATGTCTGGTAAGCTCGATCTGATGACTACTCGATAGTTTAGTGCGCCATGCTTTACGGCTTAGAACCGAGACTTCAGAGACGTTTTGAACGTCATGGAGCATATGAGATGTTCCAAGAGTTGAAGTTAATATTTCAAGCAAATGCCCGGGTTGACAGATATGAAGTCTACAACAAGTTCTATAGCTGCAAGATGGAGGAGAATAGTTCTGTCAGTGAACACATACTCAAAATGTCTGGGCATTATAATCACTTGACTCAGCTGGGAGTTGATCCTCTAGTTGATTGTGTCATTGTCAGAGTTCTTCAATCAATGCCACCAAGCTACAAAGGCTTCGCGATGAACTATAATATGCAAGGGATGAACAAGACAATTCCCGAGCTCTTCGCAATGCTTAAGGCCGCGGAGGTAGAAATCAAGAAGGAGCATCAAGTTTTGATGGTTAACAAGACCACTAGTTTCAAGTACAAGGGTAAGGGAAAGAAAGGGAACTTCGAGAAGAATGGAAAGAAAGTTGCCACTCCCGGGAAGAAGCCCAAAGCTAGACCCAAGCCTGAAACTGAGTGCTTCTACTGCAATGGGACTGGTCACTGGAAGCGGACTGCCCCAAGTATTTGGCGGATAAGAAGGATGACAAAGTGAACAAAGGTATATTTGATATACATGTTATTGATGTGTACCTTACTAATGCTCGTAGTAGCGCCTGGGTATTTGATACTGGTTCGGTTGCTCATATTTGTAACTTGAAACAGGAGCTACGGATTAAACGAAGATTGGCTAAGGACGAGGTGACGATGCGCGTCGGGAATGGTTCCAAGGTCGATGTGATCGCCGTCGGCACGCTACCTCTACATCTACCTTCGGGATTAGTTTTAGACCTAAATAATTGTTATTTGGTGCCAGCGTTGAACATGAACATTATATCTGGATCTTGTTTAGTGCGAGACGGTTATTCATTTAAATCAGAGAATAATGGTTGTTCTATTTATATGAGTAATATCTTTTATGGTCATGCACCCTTAAAGAGTGGTCTATTTTTGTTGAATCTCGATTGTCCTAATACACATATTCATAATATTGATGCCAAAAGATGCAAAGTTGATAATGATAGTGCAACTTATTTGTGGCACTGCCGTTTATGTCATACTGGTGTAAAGCACATGAAGAAACTCCATACAGATGGACTTTTGGAATCACTTGATTATGAATCATTTGATACTTGCGAACCATGCCTCATGGGCAAGATGACTAAAACTCCGTTCTCCGGAACAATGGAGCGAGCCAATGACTTATTGGAAATAATACATACCGATGTATGCATGATACGTTCATTTTGCATCATGCTTTTATATCGATATTTATTGCATTATGGGCTGTTATTACACATTATGTCACAATACTTATGCCTATTCTCTCTTATTTTATAAGGTTTACATGAAGAGGGAGAATGCCGACAACTGGAATTCTGGGCTGGAAAAGGAGCAAATATTAGAGACCTATTCCGCACAACTCCAAAAGTCCTGAAACTTCATGGAGGCACATTTTGGAATTAATAAAAAATACTGGCGAAAGAATCAACCGGAGGGGGCCCACACCCTGGCCACGAGGGTGGGGGGCGCGCCCTAGCCCCCTGGGCGCGCCCCCTGTCTCGTGGGCCCCCTGGCAGGCCTCCGATGCCCATCTTTGGTTATATGAAGTCTTTCGTCCCATAAAAAATAAGGAGGAAGCTTTCGGGACGAAACACCACCGCCACGAGGCGGAATCAATCTAGGGCTCCGGTGGAGCTGTTCTGCCGGGGAAACATCCCTCCGGGAGGGGGAAATCATCACCATCGTCATCACCATCGATCCTCTCATCGGGAGGGGGTCAATCTCCATCAACATCCTCACGAGCACCATCTCCTCTCAAACCCTAGTTCATCTCTTGTATCCAATCTTTGTCTCAAAACCTCAGATTGGTACCTGTGGGTTGCTAGCACTGTTGATTACTCCTTGTAGTTGATGCTAGTTGGTTTATTTGGTGGAAGATCATATGTTCAGATCCTTTATGCATATTAATACCCCTCTGATTATGAACATGAATATGATTTGTGAGTAGTTACGTTTGTTCCTGAGGACATGGGAGAAGTCTTGCTATAAGTAGTCATGTGAATTTGGTATTCGTTCGATATTTTGATGAGATGTATGTTGTCTTTCCTCTAGTGGTGTTATGTGAACGTCGACTACATGACACTTCACCATTGTTTGGGCCTAGAGGAAGGCATTGGAAAGTAATAAGTAGATGATGGGTTACTAGAGTGACAGAAGCTTAAACCCTAGTTTATGCGTTGCTTCGTAAGGGGCTGATTTGGATCCATATGTTTCATGCTATGGTTAGGTTTACCTTAATACTTCTTTTGTAGTTGCGGATGCTTGCAAGAGGGGTTAATCATAAGTGGGATGATTGTCCAAGGAAGGGCAGTACCCAAGCACCGGTCCACCCACATATCAAATTATCAAAGTAACGAACGCGAATCATATGAGCGTGATGAAAACTAGCTTGACGATAATTCCCATATGTCCTCGGGAGCGCTTTCCTTTATATAAGAGTTTGTCCAAGCTTGTCCTTTGCTACAAAAAGGATTGGGCCATCTTGCTGCACTTTATTTACTCTTATTAGTTGTTACCCGTTACAAATTACCTTATCACAAAACTATTTGTTACCGATAATTTCAGTGCTGGCAGAGAATACCTTACTGAAACCCACTTGTCATTTCCTTCTGCTCCTCGTTGGGTTCGACACTCTTACTTATCGAAAGGACTACTAGATCCCCTATACTTGTGGGTCATCAAGACTCTTTTCTGGCGCCGTTGCCTGGGAGTGAAGCGCCCTTGGTTAGTGGAATTTGGTAAGGAAAAATTTATATAGTGTGCTGAAATTTACTGTCACTTGTTACTATGGAAAGTAATCCTTTGAGGGGCTTGTTCGGGGTATCTTCACCCCAACCAGTAGAGCAAAGAGTTGCTCCTCAACCTACTGAACGTACTAAAAATGTTTACTTTGAAATTCCTTCAGGTATGATAGAGAAACTGCTAGCTAATCCTTTTACAGGAGATGGAACATTACATCCCGATTTGCACCTAATCTATGTGGATGAAGTTTGTGGATTATTTAAGCTTGCAGGTATGCCCGAGGATGTTATCACGAAGAAGGTCTTCCCTTTATCTTTGAAGGGAAAGTCATTGACATGGTTTAGGCTATGTGATGATATGGGGTCATGGAACTACAACCAATTGAAATTGGAATTTCATCAGAAGTTTTATCCTATGCATCATGTTCATCGTGATCGTAATTATATATATAATTTTTGGCCTCGCGAAGGAGAAAGCATCGCTCAAGCTTGGGGGAGGCTTAAGTCAATGTTATATTCATGCCCCAATCATGAGCTCTCAAGATAAATTATTATTCAAAAAATTTATGCTCGGCTTTCTCTCAATAATCGCTCCATGCTCGATACTTCTTATACTGGCTGTTTTATGATGAAGACTATTGTATTCAAATGGGATTTATTGGAAATAATTAAACGCAACTCTGAAGATTGGGATCTCGATGAAGGTAAGGAGTCAGGTATAACACCTAAGTTTGATTGTGTTAAATCTTTTATGGATACCGATGTTTTCCGTGAATTTAGCACTAAATATGGACTTGACTCTAAGATAGTAGCTTCTTTTTGTGAATCCTTTGCTACTCATGTTGATCTCCCTAAGGAGAAGTGGTTTAAATATAATCCTCCCATTGAAGTAAAAGTAGTTTCACCTATTAAAGTTGAAGAAAAGACTATCACTTATGATCCTATTGTTCCTGCTGCTATTATTGAGAAACCACCTTTCCCTGTTAGAATAAAGGATCATGCTAAAGCTTCAACTGTGGTTCGTAAGAGTAATACTAGAACACCTACACCCCCTGAGCAAATTAAAGTTGAACCTAGTATTGCTATGGTTAAAGATCTCTTGGCCGATAATATTGATGGGCATGTCATTTACTTCTGTGTTGAAGCTGCTAGAATTGCTAGACCCGATACTAAAAATAAACATAGACCTGTTGTAGGCATGCTTGTTATTTCTGTTAAAATAGGAGATCATTGCTATCATGGCTTGTGTGATATGGGTGCTAGTGCAAGTGCAATAGCTCATTCCTTATACAAAGAAATTATGCATGATATTGCACCTGCTGAGATAGAAGAAATTGATGTTACAATTAAACTTGCCAATAGAGACACTATTTCACCAGTTGGGATTGTTAGAGATGTTGAAGTCTTGTGTGGGAAAGTTAAATATCCTGTTGATTTTCTTGTTCTTGGTTCCCCACAAGATGATTTTTGTCCCATCATATTTGGTAGGCCCTTCTTGAATACTGTTAATGCTAAGATAGACTGCGAAAAGGATATTGTTACTGTTGGTTTAGGGGATATGTCTCATGATTTTAATTTTGCTAAATTTCGTAGACAACCCCACGATAAAGAATTGCCTAGTAAAGATGAAATTATTAGTCTTGCTTCTATTGCCGTGCCTCCTAATCATCCTTCAGAACAATATTTGCTAGACCATGAAAATGATATGTTTATGAATGAAAGAAGGGAAATAGATGAAGTATTCTTTAAACAGGGGCCTATTTTGAAACACAACTTGCCTGTTGAAATCCTAGGGGATCCTCCTCCACCCAAGGGTGATCCCGTGTTTGAGCTTAAACCATTACCTGATACTCTTAAATATGCATATCTTGATGAAAAGAAGATATATCCTGTTATTATTAGTGCTAACCTTTCAGAGAAGGAAGAAGAGAAATTATTGAAAACTCTGAAGAAGCACCGTGCTGCTATTGGATATACTCTTGATGATCTTAAGGGCATTAGTCCCACTCTATGCCAACACAAAATAAAATTGGAGAAAGACGCTTAACCGGTTGTTGATCACCAACGAAGGTTAAATCCTAAGATGAAAGAAGTGGTAAGAAAAGAAATACTAAAGCTTCTGGAGGCAGGTATAATTTATTCCGTTGCTGATAGTCAGTGGGTAAGTCCTATCCATTGTGTCCCTACGAAGGGAGGTATTACTGTTGTTCCTAATGATAAAGATGAATTGATCCCACAAAGAATTGTTACAGGTTATAGAATGGTAATTGATTTCCGCAAACTAAATAAAGCTACTAAAAAGGATCATTACCCTTTACCTTTTATTAATCAAATGCTAGAGATTATCCAAACATACACATTTTTGCTTCCTAGACGGTTATTCTGGTTTCTCTCAAATACCTGTGTCAAAAGAGGATCAAGAAAGACCACTTTTACTTGCCCTTTCGGTACCTTTGCTTATAGACGTATGCCTTTTGGTTTATGCAATGCACCTGCTACCTTTCAAAGATGGATGATGGCTATATTCTCTGACTTCTGTGAAAAGATTGTTGAGGTTTTCATGGATGATCTCTCCGTATATGGAACTTCTTTTGATGATTGCTTGAGCAACCTTGATCGAGTTTTGCAGAGATGTGAAGAAACTAATCTTGTCTTGAATTGGGAAAAGTGCCACTTTATGGTTAATGAAGGTATTGTCTTGGGGCATAAAATTTCTGAAAGAGGTATTGAAGTTGATAAAGCTAAAGTTGATGCTATTGAAAAGATGCCGTGTCCTAAGGATATTAAAGGTATAAGAAGTTTCCTTGGTCATGTTGGTTTTATAGGAGGTTCATTAAGGACTTCTCTAAAATTTCTAGGCCTCTGACTAATCTCTTACAAAAAGATGCTCCTTTTGTCTTTGATGATGATTGTGTAGAAGCATTTGAAATACTTAAGAAAGCCTTGATCTCTGCACCTATTGTTCAGCCACCTGATTGGAATTTGCCCTTTGAAATTATGTGTGATGCTAGTGATTATGCTGTAGGTGCTGTTCTAGGACAAAGTGTTGATAAGAAGTTAAATGTTATCTAATATGCTAGTAAAACTCTAGACAGTGCCCAGAGAAATTATGCTACTACCGAAAAAGAATTTTTAGCAGTTGCATTTGCTTGTGATAAGTTCAGACCTTATATTGTTGATTCTAAAGTAACAGTTCACACTGATCATGCTGCTATTAAATATCTTATGGAAAAGAAAGATGCTAAACCTAGACTTATTAGATGGGTTCTCTTGCTACAAGAATTCGATTTGCATATTATTGATAGAAAGGGAGCTGAGAACCCCGTTGCAGACAACTTTTCTAGGTTAGAGAATGTTCTTGATGACCCACTACCTATTGATGATAGCTTTCCTGATGAACAATTAGCTGTCATAAATGCTTCTCGTACTGCTCCATGGTATGCTGATTATGCTAATTATATTGTTGCTAAATTTATACCACCTAGCTTCACATACCAGCAAAAGAAAAAGTTTTTCTATGATTTAATACATTACTTCTGGGATGACCCACATCTTTATAAAAAAGGAGTAGATGGTGTTATTAGACGTTGTGTACCTGAGCATGAACAGGAACAGATACTACGCAAGTGTCACTCCGAGGCTTATGGAGGACACCACACTAGAGATAGAACTGCACATAAGGTATTGCAATCCGGTTTTTATTGGCCCACTCTCTTCAAAGATGCCGATAAGTTTGTCTTGTCTTGTGATGAATGTCAAAGAATTGGAAATATTAGTAGACGTCAAGAAATGCCTATGAACTATTCACTGGTTATTGAACCATTTGATGTTTGGGGCTTTGATTATATGGGACAGTTTCCTTTCTCTAATGGGTATACACATATTTTAGTTGCTGTTGATTACATTACTAAGTGGGTAGAAGCTATTCCAACTAGTAGTGCTGATCATAACACCTCTATTAAGATGCTTAAAGAAGTTATTTTTCCGAGGTTTGGAGTCCCTAGATACTTAATGACTGATGGTGGTTCACATTTTATTCATGGTGCATTTCGTAAAATGCTTGCTAAGTATGACGTTAATCATAGAATTGCATCTCCTTATCACCCACAGTGTAGTTGTCAAGTAGAACTGAGTAATAGAGAGCTTAAATTAATTTTGCAAAAGACTGTGAATAGATCTAGGAAGAATTGGTCCAAGAAACTTGATGATGCATTATGGGCCTATAGAACTGCATATAACAATCCTATGGGCATGTCTCCGTATAAAATGGTTTATGGAAAAGCATGTCACTTACCTCTCGAACTAGAACATAAGGCATATTGGGCCATTAAAGAGCTCAATTATGATTTCAAACTTGCCGGTGAGGAGATATTATTTGACATTAGCTCACTTGATGAGTGGAGAACCCAGGCCTATGAGAATGCCAAACTGTTTAAAGAAAATGTTAAAAGATGACATGACAAAAGGATAGAAAAACGTGAGTTTAATGTAGGTGATTATGTCTTGCTATTCAACTCTCGTTTAAGTTTTTTTGCAGGAAAACTCCTCTCTAAATGGGAAGGCCCTTACGTTATCGAGGAGGTCTATCGTTCTGGTGCCATAAAGATCAACAACTTCAAAGGCACAAACCCGAAGGTGGTGAACGGTCAAAGAATCAAACATTATATCTCAGGTAATCCCATAAATGTTGAAACTAATGTTATTGAAGTCGTAACCCCGGAGGAATGCACAAGGGACACTTTCCAGAACGTTTCAGACTCCGAAAAGGAATAGGTATGTGGTACGGTAAGTAAACCGACTCTATAACAGTTCTAATGGTAATTTGTCTCTGTTTTGGAATATTTAAGAAAATAGGAAAGTAAGAAGTAGTCCAGGAAGGACACGAGGCGTCCATGAGGGTGGAGGGCGCGCCCTACCCCCCTGGGCGCACCCCTGCCTTGTGGGCACCTCGTGGGCTCCCCAGACTCTGTTTTCTTGCACGATACTTCTTTTGGTCGGTAAAAATTCATTATATAATCTCCCGAGGGTTTTGACCATCGTATTACGCAAATATCCTATGTTTTTATTTTGAGTTGTTTCTGCCGTAGAATTACAGCAAGATGTCATCTCAAGACTCCGACGGAGAGAGCTATGTCTCACATCTCATTGCTGACCCAAAGACCTATGGGGACCTATCTCCTTGTGGTCGAACTACGGACGATGAGGAGGATGCTCATTTGATGAGGATCGATGATTCAAGTTCGGAGGAGGAGGGTGTCCCTCTACCTCAACCTGGGGATATGCACGTGAAGTTTAAGAAGTCTAGTCTCCCTAAGAGGGCTAAACTTTCTAACAACCGATCTATTCCTTCTCGTTTTCAGCAGAAAAGGAAAGGAGATTTATATGACAAGATCTTGAACTGGAATCGGAGGTTGATGATTTAAAGGAGGAAATTGCTCTTCTCAATTACAATATGAAGAATCTGAAGGCATGATTGTCATCGACATCAGCATCTTCTTCACCTCCGAAGAAGGAGACATAAACAAATGGGTATGGGCACTCCCCTTGGCAACTGCCAAGCTTGGGGGAGGTGCCCCGGTATCGTATCACCATCACACTCCTATCTTTACCGTTTTTCTTAGTTCGATCCTTTTGGTAATATCTTGATCTAGTAGAATAAAAGTTTTAGTATGATCTAGTTTTGAGTTTTGCTTTATGATCCTTCTATGTAATCGAGTTCGTGAGCTATATATATAATAAAGATTAGTGTTGATTTAAGGGCTTGATTATCTTGCTATGATCTTGAAGGAATAAAAGAAAGAGAAAGAATAAAAAGAAATAAAGAGATCATATTGATCTTATGGAGAGTAATGACTTCACATATAAAGAGTATGATGAATAAAAGTTGTTGAGAGTTGACAAACATAGTTTTGGTCATCGTTGCAATTAATAGGAAGTAATAAATAAAGAGAGTTTTTCACATATAAATATACTATCTTGGACATCTTTTATGATTGTGAGCACTCATTAAAGTATGACATGCTAAAAAGTTGATGTTGGACAAGGAAGACAGCGTAATGGGTTATGTTTTCTTATATCCGAAATAAAGTATATTGTCATGGATCATCCAACATGTTGAGCTTGCCTTTCCCCCTCATGCTAGCCAAATTCTTTGCACCAAGTAGAGATACTACTTGTGCTTCTGAATATCCTTAAACCCGGTTTTGCCATGAGTGTTCGCCATACCTACCTATGGATTGAGTAAGATCCTTCAAGTAAGTTGTCATTGTTGCATGCAATAAAAATTGCTCTCTAAATATGTACGATTTATTAGTGTGGAGAAAATAAGCTTTATACGATCTTGTGATGTGGAAGAAATAAAAGCGACGGACTGCATAATAAAGGTCCATATCACAAGTGGCAATATAAAGTGACGTTCTTTCGCATTAAGATTCTGTGCATCCAACCACAAAAACACATGGCAACCTCTGCTTCCCTCTGCGAAGGGCCTATCTTTTATTCTTGTCTTATACCTTATGCAAGAGTCATGGTGATCTTCACCTTTCCTTTTTACATTTTATCCTTTGGCAAGCACATTGTGTTGGAAAGATCCTGATATATATATATATATATATATATATATATATATATATATATATATATATATATATATCCAATTGGATGTAAGTTATCATGAACTATTATTGTTGACATTACCCTTGAGGTAAAAGGTTGGGAGGCAACACTATAAGCCCCTATCTTTCTCTGTGTCCGATTAGAACTCCATACCCATAAGTATTGCGTGAGTGTTAGCAATTGTGAAAGACTAAATGATAGTTGAGTATGTGGACTTGCTGAAAAGCTCTTATATTGACTCTTTTCGATGTTATGATAAATTGCAATTGCTTCAGTGACCGAGATTATACTTTGTTAGTTTTCAATGAAGTTTCTGATTCATACTTTACATTGTGAATAGATTGTTACTTGAGCATAAGAAATCATATGACAAAATATACATATGTTGCCGTTATAAGAATGATCATGATGCCCTCATGTCCGTATTTTATTTTATCGACACCTCCATCTCTAAACATGTGGACATATTTTTCTTATCGGCTTCCGCTTGAGGACAAGCGAGGTCTAAGCTTGGGGGAGTTGATACGTCCATTTTGCATCATGCTTTTATATCGATATTTATTGCATTATGGGCTGTTATTACACATTATGTCACAATACTTATGCCTATTCTCTCTTATTTTATAAGGTTTACATGAAGAGGGAGAATGCCGGCAGCTGGAATTCTGGGCTAGAAAAGGAGCAAATATTAGAGACCTATTCTGCACAACTCCAAAAGTCCTGAAACTTCACGGAGGCACGTTTTGGAATTAATAAAAAAATACAGGCGAAAGAATCAACCAGAGTGGGCCCACACCCTGGCCACCAGGATGAGGGGCGCGCCCCCTGTCTCGTGGGCCCCCTGGCAGGCCTCCGATGCCCATCTTTGGCTATATGAAGTCTTGCGTCCCAGAAAAAATAAGGAGGAAGCTTTCGGGATGAAACACCGCCGCCACGAGGCGGAACCTTGGCGGAACCAATCTAGGGCTCCGGCGGAGCTGTTCTGCCGGGGAAACATCCCTCCGGGAGGGGGGAATCATCACCATCGATCCTCTCATCGGGAGGGGGTCAATCTCCATCAACATCTTCACCAGCACCATCTCCTCTCAAACCCTAGTTCATCTCTTGTATCTGATCTTTGTCTCAAAACCTCAGATTGGTACCTGTGGGTTGCTAGCAGTGTTGATTACTCCTTGTAATTGATGCTAGTTGGTTTATGTGGTGGAAGATCATATGTTCAGATCCTTTATGCATATTAATACCCCTCTGATTATGAACATGAATATGATTTGTGAGTAGTTACGTTTGTTCCTGAGGACATGGGAGAAGTCTTGCTATAAGTAGTCATGTGAATTTGGTATTCGTTCGATATTTTGATGAGATGTATGTTGTCTTTCCTCTAGTGGTGTTATGTGAACGTTGAATACATGACACTTCACCATTGTTTGGGCCTAGAGGATGGCATTGGAAAGTAATAAGTAGATGATTGGTTGCTAGAGTGACAGAAGCTTAAACCCTAGTTTATGCGTTGCTTCGTAAGGGGCTGATTTGGATCCATATGTTTCATGCTATGGTTAGGTTTACCTTAATACTTCTTTTGTAGTTGCAGATGTTTGCAAGAGGGGTTAATCATAAGTGGGATGCTTGTCCAAGGAAGGGCGGTACCCAAGCACCGGTCCACCGACATATCAAATTATCAAAGTAACGAACGCGAATCATATGAGCGTGATGAAAACTAGCTTGACGATAATTCCCATGTGTCCTCGGGAGCGCTTTCCTTTATATAAGAGTTTGTCCAGGCTTGTCCTTTGCTACAAAAAGGATTGGGCCATCTTGCTGCACTTTATTTACTCTTATTACTTGTTACCCGTTACAAATTAGCTTATCACAAAACTATCTGTTACCGACAATTTCAGTGCTTATAGAGAATACATTACTGAAACCCGCTTGTCATTTCCTTCTGCTCCTCGTTGGGTTCGACACTCTTACTTATCGAAAGGACTACGATAGATCCCCTATACTTGTGGGTCATCAATGCGGTCCAATGATGTTGAGGCACGCGGCGGGTATAGTTATTTTCTGACCTTCACAGATGATTTGAGCAGATATGGGTATATCTACTTAATGAAACACAAGTATGAAACATTTGAAAAGTTAAAAGAATTTCAGAGTGAAGTGGAGAATCATCGTAATAAGAAAATAAAGTTTCTACAATCTGATCGTGGAGGCGAATATTTGAGTTACGAGTTTGGCCATCATTTAAAACAATGTGGAATAGTTTCACAACTCACGCCACCTGGAACACCACAGTGTAATGGCGTGTCCGAACGTCGTAACCGTACTTTATTAGATATGGTGCGATCTATAATGTCTCTTACTGATTTACCACTATCGTTTTGGGGTTATGAATTAGAGACAACTGCATTCACGCTAAATAGGGCATCGTCTAAATCCGTTGAGACAACACCGTAAGAACTATGGTTTGGCAAGAAACCTAAGCTGTCGTTTCGTAATGTTTGGGGTTGCGACACTTACGTCAAAAGGCTTCAACCTTATAAGCTCGAACCCAAATCGGAGAAGTGCGTCTTCATAGGATACCTGATACGTCTCCAACATATCTATAATTTATGAAGTATTCATGTTGTTATATTATCATTCTTGGATGTTTTACAATCATTTTGTAGCAACTTTATATCATTTTTTGGGACTAACCTATTGACCCAGTGCCCGGTGCCAGTTGCTATTTTTGCTTGTTTTTTATCGCAGGAAATCAATATCAAACGCAGTCCAAACACCGTGAAATTTTTTGTGGATTTTTTATGGACCAGAAGACATCCAGTGGGCCAGAGAAGCACCTGGGGGGTGCCCCGAGGGGGGCACAACCCACCAGTGCGCGCGTGGGGGCCCAGGCGCGCCCAGGTGGGTTGTGCCCACCTTGGTGGCCTCCCGCACCCCCTCTTTGCCCTATAAATCACCAAATATTCCAAAAACCCTCGGGGTTACCCTAGATCAGAAGTTCTGCCGCCGCAAGGCTCTGTAACCACGAGAACCCAATCTAGACCCCGTTTCGGCACTACACCGGAGGGGGGAATCATCACCGGTGGCCATCTTAATCATCCCGGCGGCCACCACGATGAGGAGGGAGTAGTCCACCCTCGGGGATGAGGGTTTGTACCAGTAGCTATGTGTTTAATCTCTCTCTCGGCTTTGTTAATATAGTCGGATCATATGGTGTTTTCCCCTCTCTATCTTGTTGTGATGAATTGAGTTTTCCCTCTGAGATTCGTTTTATCGGATTGACTACTTTTATGGATTTGAGAGCACTTGATATATGTCTTGCATATGAATACCCGTGTCTTGCATATGAATACCCGTGTTGACAATGGGGTATTATTTTGATTCACTTGATATATGTTTTGGCACTCAACTCGCGGATTCCCAAGGTGACATTGGGGTAATCTACGCATAGGGGTTGATGCACGTTCTTGTCTTTGTTTCTTCGGTAGAAATCTTGGGGCACTCTTTGAGGTTCTTTGTGTTGGATTGAGTATTATGAATCTGAAATTATTTGGTGTTATTTTAGTACGAACTCTTGTATAGATCGATCGGAAAGAATAGCTTCGAGGTGGTTTCGTACCCTACAAACGATTTCTACTTATGTTCTCCGCAAAATAGGAACTTTGGAGTGATTCTTTATCGCACGTTGAGGGATGGTTATATGATATGATTATATTAGCATTGTTGGGAGATTGCACTAGCGAAAGTACGGGCCCTAGGCCTCATTTTCAATCATTGCAATACCATTTGTGATCTTTTTTATCAATTGCTACCTTGCTGTTTTTTATTGTTCTTATTACAAAAATCAATATCTACTATCCATATTGCACTTGTATCGCCATCTCTTCGCTGAACTAGTGCACCTATACAAATTACCATTGTATTTGGTGTGTTGGGGACACAAGAGACTTTTTATTATTTGGTTGCAGGGTTGTTTGAGAGAGACCATCTTCATCCTACGCCTCCCGCAGATTGTTAAACCTTAGGCCATCCACTTGAGGGAAAATTGCTACTATCCTACAAAACTCTGCGCTTGGAGGCCTAACACGTGTCTACAAGAATAAAGTTGCGTAGTAGACATCAAGCTCTTTTCTGGCGCCGTTGCCGGGGAGGTGAGTGCATGAAGGTATATCTTTAGATCTTGCAATTGAATCTGTTAGTTTCTTGTTTTATCACTAGTTTGGTTTATAAAAGAAAACTACATAAAAATGGAATTGAGGTTGCATCATATTATTGATCATCTTTATAACATCTTTCTTGAAAATGATGGGTCAGAAAATTGTGCTCAGTTGTTAGAAGAAGAAGTCAATAAAATGTTTGGCACAAATTGTGCTCAGTTGTTAGTATAAATTCTTTGAATATCCAAAATGCTAATGATGACTACACAAGTCATGACAAAAATGTTTCTTATAAGCATGACAATTTTTGTGGAGTGCATAAAGTTTGTGAAGACGTGCCTTATAGGGAAGATAGATTTTGTAAGAAGCATAAACATGATAGAACCAATTCTTTGCTCAAAGAGATAGATGAATTTGCTACAAAATTATGCTCTCTTTGTCCTATTACTTGTGAACTTTGCAATAAAGTTGGTCACCTTAATTTCCAATGCATGCTTTTTCATGATCGAGTCGTGTCCAAATATTGCAATAACTTGATCACCCTTGAACTTTATAATGAACTTTGTCTATTTTAAGGGAGTGAAGAATTGACACATAAAAATAGTTGGTTCGAAGTATTCATTCTCACAGACGACATTGAAACTAAGCAATAGATAGAAGAGCGCATAATTATGACGATATCTAAGGCAGTGATAATGAATATAGGCATCACGTTCGTGTCAAGTAGACCGAAACGATTCCACATCTACTACTATTACTCCACACATCGACCGCTATCCAGCATGCATCTAGAGTATTAAGTTCATAAAGAACGGAGTAACACATTAAGCAAGATGACATGATGTAGAGCAATTAACTCAAGCAATATGATGAAAACCCCATCTTTTTATCCTCGATGGCAAAAATACAATATGTGCCTTGCTGCCCCTACTGTCACTGGGAAAGGACACCGCAAGATTGAACCCAAAGCTAAGCACTTCTCCCATTGCAAGAAAAACTAATCTAGTTGGCCAAACCAAACCGATAGTCCGAAGGGATTACAAAGATATCAAATCATGCATATAAGAATTCAGAGGAGATTCAAATCATATTCATAGATAAGATGATCATAAATCCACAATTCATCGGATCTCGGCAAACACACCGCAAAAAAGTATTACATCGAATAGATCTCCAAGAACATCGAGGAGAACATGGTATTGAGAATCATAGAGAGAGAAAAAGCCATCTAGCTACTAGCTATGGAACCGTAGGTCTGTGGTAAACTACTCGCGCTTCATCGGAAGGGCAATAGGGTTGATGTAGAAGCCCTCCATGATCGAATCCCCCTCTGGCAGGACGCCGGAAAAGGCCCCTAGATGGGATCTCACAGGTACAGAAGGTTGCGGCGGTGGAAAAGTGTTTTGGTGGATAAACAGAGAAATAGTGTTGCCCCTATATGGGATCTCACGCTCCATCATTGTCATCAAGAATATTTTCTAACCTAGGCAAGTTGTCTACAACGGGGTTCTCGGCTTCCTTTCTATCAATAATATGCAAATCAAATTCTTGTAACAAGAGAACCCATCTAGTAAGTCTAGGTTTAGCATCTTTATTTTCCATCAGATATTTAATAGCAACATGATCAGTGTGAACTGTTACTTTGGAATCAACAATATAAGATTTGAACTTATCACAAGCAAAAACAACTGCTCAGTATTCCTTTTCAGTAGTAGCATAATTTCTCTGGGCACTGTCTAGAGTTTTACCAGCATAACCAATAACATTCAATTTCTTATCAACTCTTTGTCCTAGAACAACACCAACAGCATAATCACTAGCATCACACATAATTTCAAAGGATAAATTCCAATCAGGTGGTTGAATAATAGGTGGAGAAATCAAGGCTTTCTTAAGTATTTCAAATGCTTCTACACAATCATCATCAAAAACCAAATGAACATCTTTTTGCAAGAGATTAGTCTGTTGGCGAACGCAATAATTTCAAAAAAATTCCTACGATCACACAAGATCTATCTAGGAGATGCATAGCAACGAGAGGGGAGAGTGTGTCCACGTACCCTCGTAGACCGAAAGCGGAAGCGTTTAGTAACGCGGTTGATGTAGTCGAACGTCTTCGCGATCCAATCGATCCAAGTACCGAACGTACGGCACCTCCGCGATGAGCACACGTTCAGCTCGGTGACGTCCCTCGAACTCTTGATCCAGTTGAGGCCGAGGGAGAGTTCCGTCAGCACGACGGCGTGGTGACGGTGATGATGAAGTTACCGGCGCAGGCTTCGCCTAAGCACTACGACGATATGATCGAGGTGTGTAACTGTGGAGGGGGGCACCGCACACGGCTAAAAGATCAACTTGTGTGTTCTAGGGTGGCCCTGCCCCTGTATATAAAGGAGGGAGAGAGGGAGAGAGCCGGCCCTAGGGGGCGCGCCAAGGTGTGGAGTCCTACTAGGACTCCCTAGTCCTAGTAGGATTCCACCTCCCACACGGAGTAGGAAAGGGGGAAGGGAGAAGGAGAAGGAAAGGGGGGGACCCCTTTCTCCTAGTCCTAATCGGATTCCTGCCCAAGGGGGGCGCACCAACCCCTTGTGGGCTGGTGTGCTTCCCTCTTATGGCCCATAAGGCCCATAACTTCTCCCGGGGGGTTCTAGTAACCTCCCGGTACTCCGGAAAATACCTGAACTTTTCCGGAACCATTCCGATGTCCGAATATAGCCTTCCAATATATCAATCTCTATGTCTCGACCATTTCGAGACTCCTCGTCATGTCCGTGATCTCATCCGAGACTCTGAACAAACTTCGGTTCATCAAATCACATAACTCATAATACAAAACGTCATCGAACGTTAAGCGTGCGGACCCTACGGGTTCGAGAACTATGTAGACATGACCGAGACACATCTCCGGTCAATAACCAATAGCCGAACCTGGATGCTCATATTGGCTCCTACATATTCTACAAAGATCTTTAGCAGTCAAACCGCATAACAACATACGTTGTTCCCTTTGTCATCGGTATGTTACTTGCCCGAGATTCGGTCGTCGGTATCATCATACCTAGTTTAATCTCGTTACCGGCAAGTCTCTTTACTCGTTCTGTAATACTTCACCCCGCAACTAACTCATTAGTCACATTGCTTGCAAGGATTATAGTGATGAGCATTACCGAGAGGGCCCAGAGATACCTCTCCGAAACACGGAGTGACAAATCCTAATCGCGATCTATGCCAACCCAAAAAATACCTTCGGAGACACCTGTAGAGCATCTTTATAATCACCCATTTATGTTGTGATGTTTGATAGCACACAAAGTGTTCCTCCGGTATTCGGGAGTTGCATAATCTCATAGTCTGAGGAACATGTATAAGTCATGAAGAAAGCAGTAGCAATGAAACTGTAACGATCATAATGCTAAGCTAACGAATGGGTCTTGTCCATCACGTCATTCTCCTAATGATGTGATCCCGTTCATCAAATGACAACACATGTCCATGGTTAGGAAACATAACCATCTTTGATAAACTAGCTAGTCAAGTAGAGGCATACTAGGGACACTTATGTTTTGTCTATGTATTCACACATGTACTAAGTTTCCGGTTAATACAATTCTAGCATGAATAATAAACATTTATCATGAAATGAAATAAATAATAACTTATTATTGCCTCTAGGGCATATTTCCTTCAGTCTCCCACTTGCACTAGAGTCAATAATCTAGTTCACATCGCCATGTGATTTAACACCAATAGTTCACATCACCATGTGATAGTTCACATTGCCATGTGACTAATACCCAAAGGGTTTTAAGGTGTGATCATGTTTTGCTTGTGAGAGAAGCTTAGTCAATGGGTCTGTCACATTCAGAGCCGGATGTATTTTGCCAATTTTCTATGTCTACAATGCTCTGATGGAGCTACTCTAGCTAATTGCTCCCACTTTCAATATGTATCCAAATTGAGACTCAGAGTCATCCAGATCGGTGTAAAAGCTTGCATCAGCGTAACTCTTCACGACGAACTCTTTATCACCTCCATAACCGAGAAATATCTGCTTAGTCTTCTAAGGATAATTTTGACTGCTGTCAAGTGATCCGCTCCTGGATCAATATCGTACCCCCTTGTCAAACTCATGGCAAGGTACACAATAGGTTTGGTACACAACATAGCATACTTTACAGAACCTATGGCTGAGGCATAGGGAATGACTTTCATTCTCTTTCTATTTTCTGTCGTGGTCGTGTTTTGAGTCTTACTCAAGTTTACACCTTGCAATACAGGCAAGAACTCCTTCTTTGACTGTTCCATTTTGAACTACTTCAAAAATCTTGTCAAGGTATGTACTCATTGAAAAATCTTATCAAGCGTCTTGGTGCCCAATATGTAAGCAGATTCACCGAGGTCTTTCTTTGAAAAACTCCTTTCAAATACTCCTTTATGCTTTCCAGAAAATTCTACATAATTTCTGATCAACAATATGTCATTCACATATACTTATCAGAAAGGTTGTAGTGCTCCCACTCACTGTCTTGTAAATACAGGCTTCACCGCAAGTCTGTAAAAAACTATATGCTTTGATCAACTTATCAAAGCGGATATTCCAACTCCGAGATGCTTGCACCAGTCCATAGATGGATCGCTGGAGCTTGCACATTTTGTTAGCACCTTAAGGATTGACAAAACCTTCTGGTTGTATCATATACAACTCTTCTTTAATAAATCCATTAAGGAATGCAGTTTTGATATCCATTTGTCAGATTTCATAAAATGTGGCAGTTGCTAACTTGATGCAGACAGACTTTAAGCATCGATACGAGTGAGAAAATCTCATCGTAGTCAACATCTTGAACTTGTCAAAAACCCTTTTCGACAAGTCAAGCTTTGTAGATAGTAACACTACTATCAGCGTCCGTCTTCCTCTTGAAGATCCATTTATTCTCAATGGCTTGCCGATCATCGGGCAAGTCCACCAAAGTCCACACTTTGTTCTCATACATGGATTCTATCTCAGATTTCATGGCCTCAAGCCATCTGTCAGAATCTGGGCTCATCATCGCTTCCTCATAGTTCGTAGGTTCATCATGGTCTAGTAACATGACTTTCAGAACAGGATTACCGTACCACTCTGGTGCGGATCGTACTCTAGTTGACCTACGAGGTTTGGTAGTAACTTGATCTGAAGTTTCATGATCATCATCATTAACTTCCTCACTAATTGGTGTAGGTATCACTGGAACTGATTTCAGTGATGAGCTACTTTCTAATTCGAGATAAGGTACAATTACCTCATCAAGTTCTACTTTCGTCCCACTCACTTCTTTCGAGAGAAACTCCTTCTCTAGAAAGGATCCACTCTTAGCAACAAAGATCTTGCCTTCGGATCTGTGATAGAAGGTGTACCCAACAGTTTCTTTTGGGTATCCTATGAAGACGCACTTCTCCGATTTGGTTTTTAGCTTATCAGACTAAAACTTTTTTCACATAAGCATCGCAACCCCAAACTTTAAGAAACGACAGCTTAGGTTTCTTGCTAAACCACAGTTCATACGGTGCCGTCTCAACGGATTTTTAGACGGTGCCCTATTTAACGTGAATGCAGCTGTCTCTAATGCATAACCCCACAACAATAGTGGTAAATCAGTAAGAGACATCATAGATCACACCATATCTAATAAAGTACGGTTACTTGTTCACTTTGCCATCCTTCTTATCCGCCAAGTATTTGGGGCAGTTCCACTTCCAGTGACCATTTCCTTTGCAGTAGAAGCACTTAGTTTCAGGCTTGGGTCTAGCTTTGGGCTTCTTCATGGGAGTGGCAACTTGCTTGCCATTCTTCTTGAAGTTCCCTTTCTTTCCCTTGCCCTTTTACTTGCAACTACTGGTCTTGTCAACCTTCAACATTTGATGCTTTTCTTGATTTCTACCTTCGTCGATTTTAGCATCACGAAGAGCTCGGGAATCGTTTTCGTCATCCCTTGCATATTATAGTTCATCACGAAGTTCCAGTAACTTGGTGATAGTGACTAGAGAACTCTGTCAATCACTATCTTATCTGGAAGATTAACTACCACTTGATTCAAGCGATTGTAGTACTCAGACATTCTGAGCACATGCTCACTGGTTGAGTTATTCTCCTCGATCTTGTAGGCAAAGTACTTGTCAAAGGTCTCATACCTGTCGAATTGGTCATGAGTCTGAAATACCAATTTCAGCTCTTGGAACATCTTATATGCTCCGTGGCGTTCAAAACATTTTTGAAGTCCCGGTTCTAAGCCGTAAAGCATGGCGAACTAAACTATAGAGTAGTCATCATACCGATCTTGCCAAATGTTCATAACGTTTGCATCTGCTCCTGCAATAGGTCCGTCACCTAGCGGTGCATCAAGGTCATAATTCTTCTGTGCAGCAACGAGGATAATCCTCAGATCACGGACCTAGTCCGCATCATTGCTACTATTATCTTTCAACTTCTTTTTCTCTTAGGAACATATCAAAAATAAAACAGGGAAGCTATATATACGCGAGCTATTGATCTACAACATAGACATGCAAATACTATTAGGACTAAGTTCATGATAAATTTAAGTTCAATTAATCATATTACTTAAGAACTCCCACTTAGATAGACATCCCTCTAGTCATCTAAATGATCACATGATCCAAATCAACTAAACCATGTCCGATCATCACGTGAGATGGTGTAGTTTTCAACGGTGAACATCACTATGTTGATCATATCTACTATATGATTCACGTTCGACCTTTCGGTCTCAGTGTTCCGAGGCCATATCTGCATATGCTAGGATCATCAAGTTTAACCCGAGTATTCTGCATGTGCTAAACTGGCTTGCACCCGTTGTATGTCAACGTAGAGCTTATCACACCCGACCATCACGTGGTGTCTCGGCACGACGAACTGTAGCAATGGTGGATACTCAGGGCGAACACTTATACCTTGAAATTTAGTAAGGGATCATCTTATAATGCTACCGCCATACTAAGCAAATAAGATGCATAAAAGATAAACATCACATGCAATCAAAATATGTGACATGATATGGCCATCATCATCTTGTGCTCATGATCTCCATCACCGAAGCATCGTCATGATCTCCATCGTCACCGGCGCGACACCTTGATCTCCATCGTAGCATCATTGTCGTTTGGCCAACTATTGCTTCTACGACTATCGCTACCGCTTAGTGATAAAGTAAAACAATTACATGGCGATTGCATTGCATACAATAAAGCGACAACCATATGGCTCCTGCCAGTTGCCGATAACTCTGTTACAAAACATGATCATCTCATACAACAATTTATATCACATCATGTCTTGACCATATCACATCACAGCAAGCCCTGCAAAAACAAGTTAGACGTCCTCTACTTTGTTGTTTGCAAGTTTTATGTGGCTGCTATGGGCTTCTAGCAAGAACCGTTCTTACCCACGCATCAAAACCACAACGATTTTTCGTCAAGTGTGCTGTTTTAACCTTCAACAAGGACCGGGCGTAGTCAAACTCGATTCAAATAAAGTTGGAGAAACAGACACCCACTAGCCACCTGTGTGCGAAGCACGTCGGTAGAACCAGTCTCATGAACGCGGTCATGTAATGTCGGTCCGGGCCGCTTCATCCAACAATAGCGCCGAATCAAAGTAAGACGTTGCTGGAAAGCAATATGACTATTATCGCCCACAACTCTTTGTGTTCTACTCGTGCATATGACATCTACGCATAGACCTGGCTCGGATGCCACTGTTGGGGAACGCAGTAATTTAAAAAAAAATCCTACGATCACGCAAGATCTATCTAGGAGATGCATAGCAATGAAAGGGGAGAGTGTGTCCATATACCCTCGTAGACCAAAAGCGGAAGCGTTTAGTAACGCTATTGATTTAGTCGAACGTCTTCTCGATCCAACCGATCCAAGTACCAAACGTACGACACCTCCGCGATCAGCACACGTTCAGCTCAGTGACGTCCCTCAAACTCTTGATCCAGTTGAGGCCGAGGGAGAGTTCCATCAGCACGACGGCGTAGTGACGGTGATGATGAAGTTACCGGCGCAGGGCTTCGCCTAAGCACTATGACGATATGACCGAGGTGTGTAACTATGGAGGGGGGCACCGCACACGGCTAAAAGATCAACTTGTGTGTTCTAGGGTGCCCCTGCCCCCATATATAAAGGAGGCAGAGGGAGATGCAGCCGGCCCTAGGGGGGCGTGCCAAGGTGTGGAGTCCTACTAGGACTCCCTAGTCCTAGTAGAATTCCACCTCCTACACGGAGTAGGAAGGGGGGAAGGGAGAAGGAGAAGGAAAGGGGGGGGGTCGGCCCCCTTCTCCTAGTCCTAATCGGCCTCCTTCCCAAGGGGGGCGCACCAGCCCCTTGTGGGCTGGTGTGCTTCCCTCTTATGGCCCATAAGGCCCATAACTTCTCCTGGGGAGTTCCGGTAACCTCCCGGTACTCCGGAAAATACCTGAACTTCTCCGGAACCATTCCGATGTCTGAATATAGCCTTTCAATATATCAATCTTTATGTCTCGACCATTTTGAGACTCCTCGTCATGTCCGTGATCAAATCCGGGACTCCGAACAAACTTCAGTTCATCAAATCACATAACTCATAATACAAATCGTCATCGAACGTTAAGCGTGCGGACCCTACGGGTTCGAGAACTATGTAGACATGACCGAGACACATCTCCGGTCAATAACCTATAGCGGAACCTGGATGCTCATATTGGCTCCTACATATTCTATGAAGATCTTTATCGGTCAAACCGCATAACAACATACGTTGTTCCCTTTGTCATCGGTATGTTACTTGCCCGAGATTCGATCGTCGGTATCATCATACCTAGTTCAATCTCGTTACCGGAAAGTCTCTTTACTCGTTTCGTAATACTTCACCCAGCAACTAACTCATTAGTCACATTGCTTGCAAGGCTTATAGTGATGAGCATTACCGAGAGGCCCAAAGATACCTCTCTGAAACACAGAGTGACAAATCCTAATCTCGATCTATGCCAACCCAACAAATACCACTACAAAAAAAGACACTTCCGTGATGATACGTGTTGTCACAGTAGGTCACATTTTCTGTCATGCATGTACATCGATGACGATTTTATGACAGAATCAAGATAGTCATACCTGTGCTGTCATAGAAGTGTTCCATGACATTACCAAAATTATCATCACGGAAGTGTTCACTTCCATGACGATAAATGCCGCGTCATGGAAGTGCTTTCGTCAAAGGTGACCGACACATGGCGTCCACTATAACGGGTCGCCATTAAGCTATCGGGTCTGGTTTTGGATCCGATAACCCGCTAACAGCCACGACCAATGACTATTTTCC
Source organism: Triticum aestivum (assembly GCF_018294505.1). NCBI lineage: Eukaryota > Viridiplantae > Streptophyta > Magnoliopsida > Poales > Poaceae > Triticum > Triticum aestivum. Next base: position 265,783,920 of record NC_057814.1, on the reverse strand, counting down.
ACGTCTAAAATTCTCATTGGCCGACGAAACCACGTGTCAGCTCCACGTCGGCACAGGTGTCACTCATCCAATGGGTGAGATGCACCTATGATATGTTGACACGTGGACCGGCCCAAAAGTGGCCCATAAAGATTAAATGGGCCGACCCAACTAAAGGCCCATGAGATTTCACCGACCATAATGGGCCGGCCCAGCTAAAGGCCCACGAGATTTCGCCGACCATAATGGGCCGGCCCAGCTAAAGGCCCACAAGATTTTGATGACACTAATGGGCCGGCCCGTTAACAGGCTGCCATGTTTTGGGCCAAATGCCGACCCATAATTGATCCGGTCTATTAACAGCTTGCGACGTTCCGGGCCCAATAAAGGGCCATATGAGATCCGACCCGTTAAAAGCGTACCACGTTCTGGGCCAAATTACGGCCCTGATCAGATCCGACCCTTTAAGAGGCTTTGGGCTAAATTATGGCCCATATCAGATTCGGCCCGTCAACTGGACGCTATGCTTTTGGGCCCAGTTGCTAAAGGCCCATTTAGTAATTCGGCCTGATATTAGTTTCGGCCTGTTAAAGGCCTGTTTAACATTTTTGCCCTATATTTATTTTGGCATGTTAAAAGCCCGTCATATAGTTGGGCCTAACTACGGCCCAGTTTGCATCCGGCCTGCTCACAGCCGATAATCTGATTAGGCCTAACAAGGACCGAGACAATTTTGGCATGTTAACGGCCCGTGATGTGATTAGCACAATCATGGGCCAGGGTCTATTTCGGCCTGCTACCAGCCTGTGAGCTGTTCGGCACGTTTCAGGCCCAACCTACTTTTTAGCCTCCTAAAAGCCCATTGAGTTTTCTTGCGCAAATAGGGCCGGCAGTTTACTCGCCTATTAGAGGCCCTAATCTACTAGTGGGCCAGTTTACAATTAGGCCTATTAACGGACCGATTTTGTAGTGATTTGCATGACGGCCCGATTATGTACCATAATTTTACGGTTTGGCCGGTTTACTGCGAAGACATGATATATATACAGTAAAATAACTGTAGCATCGTGAATAAGAAAAAACCTAGACTATACAATATAGAAATTACAGCATATTACATCCACTGGGCATCAAAGTTCACCACTATGATAATAAAGCACAAGCAAACAGCAGATTACATACACTAGGCATCAAAGATCGCCACCAGTGCAAATAAACACGCCGACAAAGTAACATACAAAACCGAGAGCACTTCAATAGAGTTCAAGAAAGGTTAGCCCTACTCCGGAGCTGCAGCGCAAGCAGCTGAGCAAGCTGATGAGACTGCGCTTGTTTGACACTTATATCCTCCTCACTCTAAAAGATAAACAAGCAGACAGATGACAGGTTTTGCACATATAAGTATCAGTGTTGACAATTCATCACATTTCTTACTGACGGATAAAGTGACATAGTTTAAAATAGCATTAACACAATATGGTATTTTTCAGGTTAAGACATGGCAGGAAATGACATTGTGAAGAAGTTGGCAGCATCACGACACCACTGGATTACAGATCAAGAACTCATAAGTATCAATGGTTAGTATGCTGTCAATTTATCCCATTTCAGATTGGCAAATAAAGAGACGGTTTAAATAATAGTAGAATGATATGACATTGTTCATAGTTAAGACATTGCAGAATATGACATTGTGCTGTAGTTGGTAGGTTCACCACACCACTGGATTACGGATCAAGAACATAAGCATACATGCAGTGCAAAAGAAGATCACTTGCTCTATATAGTTTAATTTACATGGTATGAAGAAGGAACTTGGTTGTACAACTGAAAACTTAAATTGAGAAGGACAAACTTTTGTTTATGAACTACATTATAAACTTTAAACATGCAATTTGATGCAAACACCAAAAATAAACAACTGTTGCAGTCATGCCTAACCAAATATACACAACAAAGTTTGAAGGCTTGAGAAAGACAAACTTACATTATTGGTGAAGACAGGCTCTATAAGGCCCTTGTCCATGCTGATGGGGGGGGGGGCAATTCAAGAAGTTTACCACATAATATTCTTCATAAGCATTGCCTTTATTCTACATTTTGTTAAGAGTAAATATAGATGTGATAATATAAGAAAAAATGGAGAATATTTAAGATAAGATGAAGAGTGATGCTACATAACCAAGTAGCTATAAATGTAAGTACATCGATACAGGAAAAAGGTACAGCCAAGAGCAATGCAGAGCTAAACTTCTTCAGGACCATCGTGTTATCCAACCTTATGGTAAGAGTAAATATAGATCTGATGCGTAGAAAATGCAGGGCAAAGGAAAATAAGCTGCAGAGTGATGGTACATGAACAACTACTTGTCAATATAAGTACACTGATAAAGGATAGCAGGTACTTACAAGAACAATGCAGAGCTAAAAAAATTCATTGGCATTGGATATATTTTACACTAATGTAACCATTCATACATATCAGATAATTTGGAGCGAACAATTGATAAGCAAGCTATCATGCATATTGTTGTCACATAATGAACCAGGTATGAATGCAACTACAGTGATACAGGACAACAGGTACTAACAAGAGCAAAGTAGCGGGCAGCATATTTGCGATATCCTGTCATTCTTTTCAAACCGGAATTCTTCTTCGAGCTGATTTCCTGCAAAAAAGATCCGTAAGGCACATGCGAAAAAGTAGAAGTCCAAATTGTCATGTGATATCATAGACAGTTCCTCATCCTGGGAATGAGACCAGTGCATAACCAGGTTTTTCCATTCAATGTCTTCTAAATTTAGCACACGAGACTTCACCGGAAATTCGTTTATAGACTTGCCATCAAAGTGTGATTTCCTCAGGTAACACCAATACTGCTACAATGCTTCCTTGAAAAGCGCAAGCAAGCTTTGCTCGTCATGACTATCCAGATTGACCCTCGCCTACTTACAACAATGTAATGTAAATCATTGATGTGTTCAATCAGCAGAAAACAGGAAAATAATCACCATGAATAATAGCACTTACACGTAAGTGGGACAGGAAGATGTGAAAATGGTGTTTGTCTTCACTATAATCTTCCCATGATGGGAATATATGCACGTAGTCCCTAACAACATTGAAAGCATTGTCTTTAAAACTGGGAATAACTGAATGGGGTTCCAATCTGCAGGAATTGGCCGTCTCTGCAGTTGGGATAGGTCTTCGGCCGGTGGACTTGCTGTACTTTTTGCTGGAGTGGGATTTTTCTGTGGTACGGCTGGTGTTATGGCAACTGAAATCGGCATACCTTTTGCTGGAGTGCAGGCCCTGTGTGGTGGGGCTAGTGGTGTGGCCAGTGAAGTATGGGTATAGTCTGCTGGAGTCGGTCCTACATTTTGTGTCACTGGTTGTACAACCAATATAAGTGGGGTGCTATCTGATTTCTCCGGCACCACCACGTTTTTCAAGGACTTTGCTGGTGCTCCTTCAGGTTCGGTAATCACCCTCTTCCTTTTTGATGTCTGATGCACAAGAACAACATTTGAGTGGAAAAACATGGTATGATGACAGATGGAATATGTATTGATAATGGATGGGCATGGCATCTTGACATATATGATGAGTAAACTAAGCAGATGGCGGTGCAACAAAGTAGAAGAAATGCAAGACAACATATGCAAGATACGCGCAATCAATAAAACCTTGCCAAATTAGAACAAGCACCTTGATGGGTGAACAGGACAGGCCATCTGCCTTTGACTCCTCGAGGTTAGAATGTTCATTAGGATCATATTCTGAACAAGAATCTACAGGTGGGGAGCGTATGAGTCTCATTGCATCCAGAATGGCACTCAATGCCTTGGTGCCAATTTTGTAAGTCGTTGTAGTGTTCCACAATATTCTTCTGATGCGCGGATTCTGATATTCACTGTAATTACGTATACTATCTGAGAACCATGAAAACACAAATAGTAGTGAGATTATCTTTGTAATGCAGAGGATATTCTAATATAGGGGCGCCCCTGTAAACCCTTGTGTGCTATCACTAGATTATGATGAGAGAGCTCATGTGTGCTGTAATATGGTGCGTGCATTAATATAATCTGGCACAAGTACACACAAAAATTGGTTCTAGAAGTAAGGATAGTTGGCAGATGATAGATTCATAATATACTGTATAGAGAGTTTATTGCCAAACCATGATAACAAGAGCACACAGAAACTAGGCAAATCGTAGTGTACATAAAAGGGGTACACCATAACCACGATATATAAATCGGGAAAGTGGAACTGGCTGGAAAATACGGTGTTGAATTGCCGCTACTAATTGAAAGCCTATCGACCACGTACATGAAGGAAATATGCCCTAGAGGCAATAATAAAGTATTATTTATTTCCTTATATCATGATAAATGTTTATTATTCATGCTAGAATTGTATTAACCGGAAACATAATACATGTGTGAATACATAGACAAACAGAGTGTCACTAGTATGCCTCTACTTGACTAGCTCGTTAATCAAAGATGGTTATGTTTCCTAGACATAGACATGAGTTGTCATTTGATTAACGGGATCACCTCATTAGGAGAATGACGTGATTGACCTGACCCATTCCGTTAGCTTAGCACTCGATCGTTTAGTATGTTGCTATTGCTTTCTTCATGACTTATACATGTTCCTATGACTATGAGATTATGCAACTCCCGTTTACCGGAGGAACACTTTGTGTGCTACCAAACGTCACAACGTAACTGGGTGATTATAAAGGTGCTCTACAGGTGTCTCCAAAGGTACTTGTTGGGTTGGCGTATTTCGAGATTAGGATTTGTCACTCCGATTGTCGGAGAGGTATCTCTGGGCCCACTCGGTAATGCACATCACTATAAGCCTTGCAAGCATTGTGACTAATGAGTTAGTTGCGGGATGATGTATTACGGAACGAGTAAAGAGACTTGCCGGTAACGAGATTGAACTAGGTATCGAGATACCGACGATCGAATCTCGGGCAAGTAACATACCGATGACAAAGGGAACAACGTATGTTGTTATGCGGTCTGACCGATAAAGATCTTCGTAGAATATGTGGGAACCAATATGAGCATCCAGGTTCCGCTATTGGTTATTGACCGGAGAGGTGTCTCGGTCATGTCTACATAGTTCTCGAACCCGTAGGGTCCGCACGCTTAAAGTTACGATGACAGTTATATTATGAGTTTATATGTTTTGATGTACCGAAGGTTGTTCGGAGTCCCGGATGTGATCACGGACATGACGAGGAGTCTCGAAATGGTCGAGACATAAAGATTGATATATTGGAAGCCTATGTTTGGACATCGGAAGTGTTCCGGGTGAAATCGGGATTTTTCCGGAGTACCGGGAGGTTACCGGAACCCCCCGGTAACTTAATGGGCCTTAGTGGGCCTAGGTGGAAGAGAGGAGAGGAGGCTAGGGCAGGGCCGCGCCCCCCTTCCCCCCCAGTCCGAATAGGACAAGGAGAGGGGGGGCGGCGCCCCCCTTCCTTCCTCCCCTCCACCTCTTCCCCTCTTCCACTCCTAGTCCAACAAGGAAAGGGGGGGAGTCCTACTCCCGGTAGGAGTAGGACTCCTCCTGGCGCGCCACACCTCCTAGGCCGGCGGCCTCCCCCTTGCTCCTTTATATACGGGGGCAGGGGGCACCTCTAGACACACAATTGATATACGATATTTTAGCCGTGTGCGGTGCCCCCCTCCACCATATTACACCTCGATAATATCGTAGCGGAGCTTAGGCGAAGCCCTGCGTCGGTAGAACATCATCATCGTCACCACGCCGTCGTGCTGACGAAACTCTCCCTCAACACTCGGCTGGATCGGAGTTCGAGGGACGTCATCGAGCTGAACGTGTGCTGAACTCGGAGGTGCCGTGCGTTCGGTACTTGATCGGTCGGATCGTGAAGACGTACGACTACATCAACCGCGTTGTGTTAACGCTTCCGCTTTCGGTCTACGAGGGTACGTGGACAACACTCTCCCCTCTCGTTGCTATGCATCACCATGATCTTGCGTGTGCGTAGGAATTTTTTTGAAATTA